>NC_089498.1:83936192-84246742 GCF_036850765.1 Saccopteryx bilineata | reverse complement strand
TACATTCCCACCAACAGTGTATGAGGGTTCCTTTTTCTCCACAGCCTCTCCAACATTTGCTATTACCTGACTTGCTAATAACAGCTAATCGAACAGGTGTGAGGTGGTATCTCATTGCCGTTTTGATTTGCATTTCTCTAATAGCTAAAGAAGATGAGCATCTTTTCATATATCTGTTGGCCATTTGTATTTCTTCCTGGGGGAAGTGTCTATTCATATCCTCTTCCCATTTTTTTATTGGATTGTTTGTTTGTTTGTTGTTGAGTTTTATGAGTTCTTTGTATATTTTGGATATTAGGCCCTTATCTGAGCTGTTGTTTGAAAATATCATTTCTATTTTTGGGGAGGTTTTTAATGGTTTTTTCTATTTCTTCTCTACTAATAGGTCTGTTTAGGCTTTCTGCTTCTTCTTGACTCAGTCTAGGAAGGTTGTATTGTTCTAGGAATTTATCCCATCTCTTCTAGGTTGTTGAACTTAGTGGCATAAAATTTTTCATAGTATTCTACAATAATTCTTTGTATATCTACGATGTCCGTGGTGATTTCTCCTCTTTCATTTTGGATTTTGTTTATATGAGTTCTTTCTCTTTTTTCCTTAGTAAGTCTTGCCATGGGTTTGTCTATTTTGTTGATCTTTTCAAAGAACCAGTTCCTTGTTCTATTAATTTTTTCTATAGTTTTTCTGTTCTCTCTTTCATTTATTTCTGCTCTGATTTTTATTATCTCCTTTCTTCGGCTGGTTTTGGGTTGTTTTGTTCCTCTTTTTCCAGTTCCTTAAGGTGTGAAGTTAAGTGGTTCACTTGAGCTCTTGTTTGTTTATATACGCCTGAAGTGATATGAACTTCCCTCTTTTCACTGCTTTTGCTGCATCCCAGAGATTCTGGTATATCGTATTGTCATTTTCATTTGTCTGTATATATCTTTTGATCTCTGCACTTATTTCTTCTTTGACCCATTCATTTTTTAAAAGTATGTTGTTTAGTTTCCACAATTTCGTGGTGTTTTTTTTCCTCTTTTTTGCAGTTCAATTCTAGTTTCAAGGCTTTATGATCAGAATGTATGCTTGGTACAATTTCAATTTTTCTGAATTTGCTGATGTTATTTTTATGGCCCAACATATGGTCAATTCTTGAGAATGATCCATGTACACTAGAGAAAAATGTATACTCTGTCGCTTTGGGATGAAGTGTCCTGTAGATGTCTATAATATCCAGGTGCTCTAGTGTTTCGTTTAAGGCCACTATATCTTTATTGATTTTCTGTTTGGATGACTGATCTGGAGCCGTCAGCGGTGTATTGAGGTCTCTAAGTATGATTGTATTTTTGTCAGTTTTTGTTTTAAGGTCAATAAGTAGCTGTCTTATATATTTTGGTGCTCCTTGGTTTGGTGCATATATATTAAGGATTGTTATGCCTTCTTGATTCAGCATCCCCTTAATCATTATGAAATGACCATTTTTGTCTCTGAGTATTTTTTTTTTCTGTCTTGTAGTCAGCATTATTAGATATGAGTATTGCTACGCCTGCTTTTTTTTTTTTTTTTTTTTTTTTTTTTTTTTTTTTATGTTATTTGCTTGGAGTATTGTTTTCCAGCCTTTCACTTTGAATTTGTTTTTATCCTTTTTGCTTAGATGAGTTTCTTGTAAGCAGCATACAGTTGGATTTTCTTTTTTAATCCATTCTGCTACTCTGTGTCTTTTTATTGGTGAGTTTAATCCATTTATGTTTAGTGTAATTATTGACACTTGTGGATTCTCTATTGCCATTTTATAAATGGCTTTCTGTTAGTTTTGTATCTTGTTTGATTCTTCTCTTTTGTTTTTCTATCATTTGTTTTTGTTTGTTTGTATTCCATACTTCTTTCCTCTGTTGCTACCTTTTTAAAATCATGTGCTTTTGTGGTGGTTTTTTCAAGGGTCTTTACCATTAAGTAATAAAAAGGGTACCTACCATATTCATTGTAGTACCCTATCTTGTGAGTGTTTCTGCACTTCATCTTCTTTGCTACTGATAATCTCTGTCCCCCTCTTTTTTTTTTTCTTTTGTTTTCACAGTTTAAATTTGGTTTTATTGTGTTCTTAGTGGAGCTTTTACTTGTGGTTTTGTTTTGTTTTTTTCTTTGGATCTGGTTGGAAAACCCCTTTTAGTATTTCCTGGAGTGGGGGTTTTCTGATGATAAATTTCCTCATCTTTTCTGTATCTGTGAATGGTTTTTTTTGTTTTTGTTGTTTTTTTTTTGTATCTGTGAATGTTTTTATTTCTCCTTCATATTTGACTGATAATTTTTATGGGTATAGTACTCTTGGCTGAAAGTTCCTCTCTTTCAGGACTTTAAATATTGGGGTCTACTCTCTTCTAGCTTGTAGAGTTTCTGCAGAAAAATCTGATGATAATCTAATAGGCTTTCTTTTATATGTTGTATTCTTCTTTTCCCTGGCTGCCTTGAGAATTTTTTTTGTCGTTGGTTTGGCCATTTTCATTATTGTGTGCATTGGAGTAGGTTTGTTGTCGTTAAGAAAATTCGATGTTCTGTTTGCTTCTTGAATTTGAGGCTTTAGTTCTTTCCACAGGCTTGGGAAGTTCTCGTCTATTATATGTTTGAATAAATTCTCCATTCCATTTTCTCTCTTCTCCCTCTGATATACCTATTATTCTTATGTTATTCTTTTTGAAGGAGTAAGACAATTCCTGTAGGGCTTTCTCATTTTTATTAATTTTTGAGTCTCTCTCTTATTCTCTCTCTTGTGCCTCAAGTTGCTTGTCTTCTATGTCACTAATCCTACCTTCTATCTGGCCTGTTCTATTAGCTAAGCTTGTTACCTTGTTTTTCAGTTCATGAATTGAGTTTTTCATCTCTGTTTGATTTGTTTTTATAGTTTCAATTTCTATGGTAATATATTCTTTGTGTTCATTGACTTGTTTTCTGAGCTCCCTAAATTGCCTTTCTGTGTTTTCTTGTATATCTCTAAGGATTTTTAGGATTTCTATTTTAAATTCTTTGTCATTTAGCTCCAAGTTTTCCAATATATTAAATTTTTTCTCCATAGATTTTTCACATCTACCTGTGTTACTTCTCTTTCTTTTGTATCCATGATATTTGATTTCCTTTTTCTTAATGGCATCTGTGGGTGGTCTTGTTGATAGCACTAATGAGAATGAATAAAAAATAAAAAGTAGAAAAAAAATGAAAAAAATAAAAATAAATTGGAAAAAAAACCTCCAATAATAATTTATTATTTCCCTCCCCTTTTCTTTCTTTTCTTTCCCTCCTCTTCCTTCCTCCTTAGGAAAATATTGTGATAAACTGTGAATTATATTATGCTAAATGGAACAAAAACTGCCTATAACGGAGGGCCTGAGTTGGGGGGAACTGTTCAGTGGGCAAAGAAGGAAGTAGGGACCCAAGAAATGCAGAAAAGGAAAAAATTTGGGTCAAGTATAGAATGATTTGCTTGGAGGTGATGGTCGACTAAGAGATATAATAAGAGGGATAAGAAAGAAACCAGAAAAAGGGAAAAAAACCCAAACTATTGTATTAAGTGGAGCAAAGACTGAATAGAATGGAGATCCTGGGTTGAGAAGAATGCTAATGAGTTAAAAAGCAAAGTAAAAAGCACCCAAAATGCCACAAAAAAACCCCCAAAATCTTTAGTCCCAAATTAAATAATTTATTCGTGATTGAGGATTGAATGAGAGGAAAATTAAAAGGAGAAAAGAAGAAACTAGTAGAAAGGGAGAAATAAGAAAAAGGGGAAAAGGAAAGGAGGAAAAAAAAAACAACAAGAGAGAGAAAGAGAGAGGGTTAAGGGTTTTGGAGTATAACCCTCATGGAGATTAAGGAAGAAGAAAAGAAATCAAATGAAACACTTATGGGTAGTGTAGTTCAAGAAAAGGAAAGAGTAAGCTGGGCAGAGAATAAAAGGACCAAGGTGGAGGAAATAGAAATAATACTAATAAAGGCAAGAGGATGAAACAAACAAACAAACAAACAAAATAGTGGAACAAATTATAAAGTGTGTGGATTTTTCTTGAATTTGAGAGGTTAACTTCTTCTACCCTTTTCTTTTCTCTCCCTCTTCCTGGTCGGTGACTCAGTACCCCAGGCTCTGCCCCTGTGGTATGCGTAGGTAGGGATTTGCAGTTGATGAGACTCTACGGCAATGTCATATATTTGGCTTCAGTCTCATTGATAGTCAAGGCTTGTTAGCGTTTACAGGCTCCAACAATGAGAGAGTCTGTTTTCCCGGAGCCTCTCTCCTAGTCTCTCCTTCCTGGATTAGCAGCCTGATGATCCAGCTATGAGGCTGCCACTGCCTCTTCCTGGGGAGTAAAAGGTTTAGAGAGCTAGCAAATCCCCACTCTATCCCCACTTAATGCAGGGCTCTGGATAAGGCTCTGGCAGTCAGAGCAGCCAGCATAATCAGGTGGGGCTGGGAGCCAATTGCTCTCAATGTGACTTTCTCTGAGCTTCCAGGCCTGTTCAGCACACCTAGCACTCTGTGGGACCACTGTCCCCAGACTTTCTGCACTTTGTAGCCTGTTTTTGCTGGGACTAAGATGCACGAGTCACTGCCTGCAGTACAGGAGATCTTAACACTGCCAAGTCCCTCTTTTTAGCATATATCCCTGAGTATGAAAGCTCTGCCAATCAGAAGTTGCCCCCACCCCTTTAGCAAGAGGCACTAAAAAATATCATTCCTCTTGTCTTGAATAGCTGGACTAAGAGAGATCTTGTCAATTATAGCCACGTAGGTCAGTTGGGAGGTGAGCAGCCTTTGGTTTAGGCTAATTTCAGTGATTGGATCCGCGGAATTTCTCCAGAATAACTGCAAGCTGTGTGCGTGCCCTTCCCCCAATGCTTGATTGTTAGCTTGAGGCTCCCCTCCCACCTAGAGAAGCTCAGGTGTAGGGAAGTTCGCTTTGGCGCACTCCCTGTGCGCTGCTGGCAGCTACTGCTTGTGGCGTGGGTGATTACTTGTACATGGGTGGTTGCTCTCAGCAGGCATGGGCTGTTGGGCTGCTCGCGGCCCAGGGTGTGGGAGGCTGGGCTGTTCATGGTGCGGCACGTGAGAGGCTGGGCTGCTCGCGGCGCAGCATGGGAGGCTGGGCTGCTCACGGCCCGTCACGCATGGGGGGCTGGGCTGCCTGCAGTGTGGGGCGCAGGTGGTCACTCGTAGCGTGGGCCGGAGGCTGAGATGCTTGGGGTATGGCGCATGGGCATTTGTTTGCGTGAGCTGATTCACCACAGGCACATTCTTTCCTCGGCTTGAACCAATGTCCGCACTGCAGCCTAGCTATATCCACACCCCTAGCTCCTCCTGACTCTCAGTTCCAAGTGAAAGCAGCCTTTGCTCAGGTTAGTGAAGAAGGCAGAGAATTTCTTTGTCTGACTTATTTCCCTGAGGGTTGATCATATATTTAGCCAATTTTTCACTCGATCCTACCTTCATCTTCAGGTTATGGAACTCTTGGATGCTCCAAGGATAGATTTTTCTGTCTCTGGTTGATGAACTTGTTGAAATTTTGGGGAGATTTTTTTGGTCCGTGTCCTCACGATGCCATTTCTATGATGTCACTCCAATTTTCTGCTTTAAAATGATTTTATGCCTGACATAATTTCCCATCATTTCAGAAAACTTCAACATGTCTTCAAATCCAGATATTATATTACCACACATCTCAAAAATCTCCCATCTCCCTTAAATTTGTCAAGCATATATGTATTTTAAAAATTTAACCATTAAAATATGTTACCGATAGCCTTATTCTTAACAGTCCATTTTATTCTTCTTTTAGCCCTAAAACTTCAAAAATCATAGCAAATAAACATTTTGTAATTTTTCATAGTTGTCAGCACAGTGCTGAGCTCTAAAATTAAAAATTGGTTGGCTGATTCTTCCATTGTTTAAATAATGAATCTTGCAATATATTGATTGGACAACTATTTAATGTGATGATAACAGATGAGTAAAGCAAGTCACTACATGAATAGCTATAGTTATACAGCTATATTAAAACAGTCAATAGGATAGGGACATATATCACTAAAAAGTATTTCAGATTAAAAATTCTGCTGAGAAAAAGTATAATGTAACATGAAGATCTGTGATTTTAGGAATTTAGAATATATGTGACTGTAGGTTCAGGGGTAACAAACTTTGATTCCAAGTTTTCCAAATGATTGATCTTTGATAATCAATACAGCAGTGCCTCTGGGTTGCCAGGTGCTTTAAGACAGTTCTAAAAAAAAACTATTATTGTCATGTGAAGTAAAGAAAATTAGATACTATGCATTTTGAAAAGTAGCTGTAAGCTATTGACCTAACTGAAAATTGTTTTAACCATTTTGTTGGAAACAGTTGCAAGAATTCATTTTATCATCTGTGACATCTGTTGTTATCAGAAGTAACATCTGGTTTCAAATTCACTGATCTGCCATAATCACATAAAATGACAATCTTCTTTATCATGTATTTAGTATTAATGAGTTGTAAATTACTGTTTTAAAATAGGTGTTTTAATACATACATGAGTATAAAATCACCTGTGCATTTTAAACTTTCTGTTTAGCCTTGCTTTCTATTAAGACATAGACTGAATAATATTTTAAAAGATAAATAACCTGTTTTTCTTTCTGTATGGTGTATATTCACCAAGATATTTTCTGAAAAAATTTCAGGTAGTCTCTCCCAATTCCCAATCAGCAATTACAGATTTCCCCAAGGTATTACCTTTCTACTTAGTTCATTACTTCTTTCAATGTAGTTATCACCTTTAAGAAATCTCTACCATATCATGCTTTTTACTTTAAAAAATTAAAAAAAATTTTTTTTGAATGCTGATGAACAGGAGATGCCAAATATTTTTCTCCTGCAAACTACTACCTTCTTTATTTGATCCAGCTAATAACACTGTTTTGTCTTTTTCCAAATAGCTCCAGATATATGGAAAAGATTTATATAGGCGGATGGGGATCCTCAAACCCCTCAGCGAGATCTTCTGAGCATGGCTTTTAAGATACCAAGAGGCAGAAAAAGCCCAAAAGAGATCAGGGGAACTACCAGCTTTTAGGATATGCCCTTAAAGGCTCCAATGCCCCAAAGGGGTCTCATAGGATGCCATCTGGGTCCTGCTTCAATAGTGGAAAGGCAGGTCATTGAGCTAAAGCCTGTCAGACTTACATGCCTCTGCTGTGAGGAAACAGGGACACTGGAAGGTAGGCTTTCCCCTTGCTCCTCTAAGGGAGGGTGCAGCCTCTAAAGGAGGCTCCAGCCCTGCTCCAGCCACCTATGACCTAACCTTGCCCAGAATGCTGGAATTTGCCACTGAAGGCTGAAGGTGTCCAGGGCCATCAGCCCATCTACGACACTGTGGACGAGCCTAGGATATTTCTTCTAAGAAGCAGGTAAACTGATCTCATTTGCACAAGGGCCACTAAACTATGTCTTGCCTGAATAGGCAGGTTTTTTTATTCTTCCCTCAAAGATCTCTGTTGTGGGTGTTGATAGTCCTATTTTCTGCTGCTTTGTTTAATATATAGTGTTTCCTTTATTTCTCCTACCTCAATGCCTCACTCATATTTCAGGCTGGGACCTACTCCTAATTTAGAGCTCTCTTTTTCCCTTTGCCAACTTCTATTATGAACCTACCTTTGTCACCCAGCTTAGTGTATCCCAAGGTTCTCTTTACCAAGCCACAGTTGCAGAGCTCCAGTGTAAAGCAACCTGGTCTCATCTCTCCAGGCAGAGGAAAACAGAAGCTCCATCTCCACACATGTTGCAGATGGCTTTTCCAGTCTACCTGAATCATTACTAGCTAGAAGTAGTGGTCATTGGGACTTGGACGTGAGCTGCAAAGAGTAGAATTGCGACAACAATTCCAGTGCCATGCAGACTTTTCCTGAATGTGGACTTTTCCTGGACTCCTGCTCCTTGTGATAGCTCCTAACAGACTGAACTGGGGTTAGGTTGCATTTTTTAGGGATTTGGCATGGTGTTGGGGCCACCTTGGACTTGGTGAACATGTTAAGGACACTACTTTTTTATGGATTCTTGCTGTATTGGCCAAGAGTTTGCTGAAAGCAGCAGTTCTCAACCTGTGGGTCACGACCCTGGTGGGGGTCGAACGACCAAAACACAGGGGTCGCCTAAAGCCACCGGAAATACATATTTTATTTAAAAATGTATTGTATAATAAATATGTATTTTCCGATGGCTTTAGGCGACCCCTGTGTTTTGGTCATTCAACCCCCGCTGGGGTCACAACTCACAGGTTGAGAACCGCTGACTTAAAGGCTTTAATCACTGTAAAAAAAAATAGAAGACTGGATAAAGAAGATGTGGCACATATACACCATGGTATACTATTCAGCCATAAGAAATGATGACATTGGATCACTTACAACAAAATGGTGGGATCTTGATAACATTATACGGAGTGAAATAAGTAAATCAGAAAAAAACAAGAACTGCAGGATTCCATACAATGGTGGGACATAAAATTGAGACTAAGAGACATGGACAAGAGTGTGGTAGTTATGGGGGGCAGGGGGAGGGAAGGAGGGAGAGGGGACAGGGGGAGGGGGAGGGGCACAAAGAAAACTAGATAGAAGGTGACGGAGGTCAATCTGACTTTGGGTGATGGGTATGCATTATAATTGAATGACAAGATAACATGGACATGTTCTCTTTGAATATATGTACCCTGATTTATTGATGTCACCCCATTAAAACTAATAAAAATTTATTTATTAAAAAAATCTTACATATCTGCATACATTTTTTTTATAAATTTTTATTAATGTTGATGGGATGACAATAATTCAGGGTACATATATTCAAAGAAAACATGTCTAGGTTATCTTGTCATTAAATTATGCTGCATACCCCTCACCCAGAGTCAGATTATCCTCCGTCACCCTCTGTCTAGTTTTCTCTGTGCCCCTCCCCCTCCCCCTAACTCTCTCTCTCCCTCTCTCCTGCGTCCTCCCTCCCCCCACCCCTGGTAACCACCGTTCTCTTGTCTATGTCTCTTAGTCTCGTTTTTATGTTCCACCAATGTATGGAATCATGTAGTTCTGTTTTTTTCTGATTTACTTATTTCACTCCGTATAATGTTATCAAGATCCCACCATTTCGCTGTAAATGATCTGATGTCATCATTTCTTATGGCTGAGTAGGATTCCATAGTGTATATGTGCCACATCTTCTTTATCCAGTCTTCTATTGAAGGGTTTTTTGGTTGTTTCCATGTCTTGGGCACTGTGAACAGTGCTGCAATGAACATGGGGCTACATGTGTCTTTACGTATCAATGATTCTGAGGTTCTGGGGTATATACACAGTAGAGGGATTGCTGGGTCATAAGGTAGTTCTATTTGCAGTTTTTTGAGGAACCACCATACTTTCCTCCATAATGGTTGTACTACTTTACATTCCCACCAACAGTGAATGAGGGTTCCTTTTTCTCCACAGCCTCTCCAACATTTGCTATTACCCATCTTGTTGATAATAGCTAATCTAACAGGGGTGAGGTGGTATCTCATTGTAGTTTTGATTTGCATTTCTCTAATAACTAATGAAGATGAGCATCTTTTCATATATCCGTTGGCCATTTGTATTTCTTCCTGGGAGAAGCGTCTGTTCATGTCCTCTTCCCATTTTTTTATTGGATTGTTTGTTTGCTTGTTGTTGAGTTTTATGAGTTCTTTGTAAATTTTGGATATTAGGCCCTTATCTGAGCTGTTGTTTGAAAATATCAGTTCCCATTTAGTTGGCTGTCTGTTTATTTTGATATCAGTTTCTCTTGCTGAGCAAAAACTTTTTATTCTGATGTAGTCCCATTCATTTATCTTTGCCTTCACTTCTCTTGCCATTGGAGTCAAGTTCATAAAATGTTCTTTAAAACCCAGGTCCATGAGTTTAGTGCCTATCTCTTCTTCTATGTACTTTATTGTTTCAGGTCTTATATTTAGGTCTTTGATCCATTTTGAATTAATTTTAGTACACGGGGACAGGCTGTAGTTGAGTTTCATTCTTTTGCATGTGGCTTTCCAGTTTTCCCAACACCATTTGTTGAAGAGGCTTTCTTTTCTCCATTTTGTGTTGTTGGCCCCTTTATCAAAGATTATTTGACCATATATATGTGGTTTTATTTCTGGGCTTTCTATTCTGTTCCATTGGTCTGAGTGTCTATTTTTCTGCCAATACCATACAGTTTTGATTATTGTGGCCCTATAATATAGTTTAAAGTCAGGTATTGTAATGCCCCCAGATTCATTCTTTTTCCTTAGGATTGCTTTGGCTACTCAGGGTTTTTTATAGTTCCATATAAATCTTATGATTTTTTGTTCCATTTCTTTAAAAAATCTCATAAGAATTTTGATGGGAATTGCATTAAATTTATATATTACTTTGGGTAATATGGCCATTTTAATTATATTTATTCTTCCTATCCAAGAACAAGGAATATTTTTCCATCTCATTGTATCTTTTTCTATTTCTCTTAGCAACGCCTTGTAGTTTTCGTTATATAGGTCCTTTACATTCTTTGTTATGTTTATTCCTAGGTATTTTATTTTTTTTGTTGCAATCGTGAAGGGGATTATTTTTTTTGAGTTCGTTTTCTAATATTTCATTGTTGGCATATAGAAAGGCTATGGACTTTTGTATGTTAATTTTGTATCCTGCGACCTTACTGTATTGGTTTATCGTTTCTAGTAATCTTTTTATGGAGTCCTTTGGGTTTTCGATGTATAGGATCATATCATCAGCAAAAAGTGATAGCTTTACTTCTTCTTTTCCGATATGGATGCCTTTTATTTCTTTGTCTTGTCTGATTGCTCTGGCCAGAACTTCTAGCACCACGTTAAATAAGAGTGGAGAGAGTGGACAACCCTGTCTTGTTCCTGATTTAAGGTGGAAAGTCCTCAGTTTTACGCCATTTAATATGATGTTGGCTGATGGTTTATCATATATGGCCTTTATCATGTTGAGATCTTTTCCTTCTATACCCATTTTGTTAATAGTTTTAAACATAAAATTGTGTTGTATTTTATCGAAAGCCTTTTCTGCGTCTATTGATAAGATCATGTGGTTTTTGTTCTTTGTTTTGTTGATATGGTGTATTATGTTAACCGTTTTACGTATGTTGAACCATCCTTGAGATTCTGGGATAAAACCCACTTGATCATGATGTATTATTTTTTTAATATGTTGTTGTATTCGATTTGCAAGTATTTTGTTTAGTATTTTAGCATCTGTATTCATTAGAGATATTGGTCTGTAGTTTTCTTTCTTTGTGCCATCCTTGCCTGGTTTTGGTATGAGGGTTATGTTGGCCTCATAAAATGTGTTTGGAAGTATTGCTTCTTCTTCAATTTTTTGGAAGACTTTGAGTAGAATAGGAACCAAGTCTTCTTTGAATGTTTGATAGAATTCACTAGTATAACCGTCTGGGCCTGGACTTTTATTTTTGTGGAGGTTTTTAATAGTTTTTTCTATTTCTTCCCTGCTGATTGGTCTGTTTAGTCTTTCTGCTTCTTCATGACTCAGTTTAGGAAGGTTGTATTGTTCTAGGAATTTATCCATTTCTTCTAGATTGTTGTATTTGGTGGCATATAGTTTTTCATAGTCTTCTACAATAATTCTTTGTATATCTATGATGTCTGTGGTGATTTCTCCTCTTTCGTTTTGGATTTTATTTATTTGAGTCCTGTGTCTTTTTTCCTTGGTGAGTCTTGCCAAGGGTTTGTCAATTTTGTTGATCTTTTCAAAGAACCAGCTCCTTGTTTTATTGATTTTTTTCTATAGTTTTTCTGTTCTCTATTTCGTTTATTTCTGCTCTGAGTTTTATTATCTCCTTTCTTCGGCTGGTTTTGGGTTGTCTTTGTTCTTCTTTTTCTAGTTCCTTAAGGTGTGAAGTTAAGTGGTTTACTTCGGCTCTCTCTTGTTTGTTCATATAGGCCTGAAGTGATATGAACTTTCCTCTTATTACTGCTTTTGCTGCATCCCAGAGATTCTGATATGTCGTATTTTCATTTTCATTTGTCTGTATATATCTTTTGATCTCTGCGCTTATTTCTTCTTTGACCCATTCATTTTTTAGAAGTATGTTGTTTAGTTTCCACAATTTTGTGGGTTTTTCCTTCTCTTTTTTACAGTTGAATTCTAGTTTCAAGGCTTTATGACCAGAGAATATACTTGGTACAATTTCAATTTTTCTAAATTTGCTGATATTGTCTTTGTGGCCCAACATATGGTCAATTCTTGAGAATGTTCCATGTACACTAGAGAAAAATGTATACTCTGTCGCTTTGGGATGAAATGTCCTGTAGATGTCTATCATATCCAGGTGTTCCAGTATTTCGTTTAAGGCCACTATATCTTTATTGATTCTCTGTTTGGATGACCGATCTAGAGCCGTCAGCGGTGTATTGTGGTCTCCAAGTATGATTGTATTTTTGTTAGTTTTTGTTTTAAGGTCAATAAGTAGCTGTCTTATATATTTTGGTGCTCCTTGGTTTGGTGCATATATATTAAGGATTGTTATGTCTTCTTGATTCAGTGTCCCCTTAATCATTATGAAATGACCATTTTTGTCTCTGAGTACTTTTTCTGTCTTGTAGTCAGCATTCTCAGATAGGAGTATTGCTACACCTGCTTTTTTTGGGGTGTTGTTTGCTTGGAGTATTGTTTTCCAGCCTTTCACTTTGAATTTGTTTTTATCCTTGATGCTTAGATGAGTTTCTTGTAGGCAGCATACAGTTGGATTTTCTTTTTTAATCCATTCTGCTACTCTGTGTCTTTTTATTGGTAAGTTTAATCCATTTACATTTAGTGTAATTATTGACACTTGTGGGTTCCCTATTGCCATTTTATAAATTGCTTTCTGTTAGTTTTGTATCTTGTTTGATTCTTCTCTTTTGTTTTTCTATTGTTTGTTTTTGTTTGTTTGTATTCCATACTTCTTTCTTCTGTTGCTACCTTTTTTAAGTCAAGTGTTTTTGTGGTGGTTTTTTCAAGGGTGGTTACCATTAAGTATTGAAAAGGGTATCTACCATATTCATTGTAGTACCCTTTCTTATGAGTATTTCTACGCTTCATCGTCCTTTGCTACTGTTAATCTTCATCTTTTTTCCCCTTTTTTTTTCTTTTGTTGTCACAGTTTAAGTTTGGTTTTATTGTTTTTTTGGTGGAGCTGTTACTTGTGGTTTTGTTTTCTTTTGTTCTTTGAATCTGGTTGGAAAACCCCCTTTAGTATTTCCTGGAGTGGGGGCTTTCTGATGATAAATTTTCTCATCTTTTCTGTATTTGTGAATGTTTTTATATCTCCTTCGTACTTGAAGGATAGCTTTGATGGGTATAGTATTCTTGGCTGAAAGTTTCTCTCTTTCAGGGCTTTGAATATTGGGGTCCACTCTCTTCTAGCTTGTAGAGTTTCTGCTGAGAAATCTGATGATAATCTAATTGGCCTTCCTTTATATGTTGTACTCGTCTTTTCCCTGGCTGCCTTGAGAATATTTTCTTTGCATTGGTTTGTGTCATCTTCATTATGATGTGCCTTGGAGTGGGTTTGTTGGAGTTAAGAAAACTCGGTGTTCTGTTTTCTTCTTGAGTTTGAGGCTTTAGGTCTTTCCACAGGCTTGGGAAGTTCTCATCTATTATTTGTTTGAGTATATTCTCCATTCCATTTTCTTTCTCTTCTCCCTCTGATATACCTATTATTCTTATGTTATTCTTTCTGATGGAGTCAGACAATTCCTGTAGGGCTTTCTCGTTCTTTATTATTTTTGAGTCTCTTTCTTCTTCTTTCTGTTGTGCCTCAAGTTGCTTGTCTTCTATTTCACTAATCCTATCTTGTATCTGGGCTGTTCTATTAGCAAGCTTGTTATTTCTTTTTTCAGTTTGTGAATTGAGTTTTTCATCTCTGTTTGATTTGTTTTTATAGTTTCAATTTCCTTGGTAATATATTCTTTGTGATCGTTGAGTTGGTTTCTGATCTCCCTAAATTGCCTTTCTGTGTTTTCTTGTATATCTCTGAGTATTTTTAAGATTTCTATTTTAAATTCTTTGTCATTTGGCTCCAAGGCTTCCAATATGTTAAATCTTTTCTCCATAGATTTTTCCACATCTATTTGTGTTACCTCTCTTTCTTTTGTATCCATAATATTCGATTTCCTTTTTCTTATTGGCATCTGAAGGTGGTCTTGTTGATAGTGTTAATTAGAATTAAAAAAGAATAAAAAGGGGGAAAAAAGGTAAAACACTCCACACAAAAAAAAGTAATAATTTATTATTTTCCCCTTTTTTCTTTCTTGTCCTCCCCTCCTCTCACCTCTTTAGGGAAATATCGTGATGACCTGTGAATTATATTATGCTAAGTGGAACAAAAACTGCCTATAACGGAGGGCCTGATTTGGGGTGAAGAGTTCAAGGGGCAAAAAAGGGAGTTGGGACCTACTAAATGCAAAAAAAAAAAAAAAAAGGAGAATATCTTAGACAAGCATAAAATGATTTGCTTGTAAGTGATGGTCAACTAAGAGATATAATGAGAGGGATAAGAGGGAAACAGAAAAAAGGAGAGAAAAAATAATAATATTTAAAGTAGAAAAAAAATAAAAATAATAAGTAAAAATCTGTTGTATTAAGTGGAGTGAAGATTAAATACAATGGAGACTTTGGGTTGGGAGGAATGCTAGTGAGTTAAAAAGCAATGTAAAAAGTACCCAAAATGCCACAAAAACAAACAAATAAAGGAAAACCAAGAACAAAAGCAGAAAATAAAAAAAAATAAAAAAAAGAACAAAGAATAAAAAAATAAAAAAATAACTTGAGTCCCAAATTAAATAATTTGTTCGTGATTGAGGATTAACTGGGAGGAAAAGTAAAAGGAGAAAAGAAGAAACGAATAGAAAGGAAAAAATAAGAAAAAGAGAGAAACAAAGGAAGAAAAAAAGGAAAGGAAAAAAAACAAACAAAAAGAAAACAAAAAGGGAGAGAGTGAGAGTTAAGGGTTTTGGAGTGTAACCCTAAAGGATAATAAGGATAAAGAAAAGAAATAAAATGTAACACTCATGGGTAGTGTAGTTCAAGTAAAGGGTAGCATAAGATGGGCAGAGAATAAAAGGACCGAGGTGGAGGAAATACAAATAATATTAAAGGCAATAAGAAAGAAGAAAGAAACAACAACAAAGAATTAGTGGGACAAGTTATAAAGTCTGTGGATTTTTCTTGATTTTGAGAGGTTAACTTCTTCCTTTTTCTCTTCTCTCCCTCTTCCTGGTCGGTGACTCTGTACCCCAGGTTCTGCCCCTGTGTCACGCTTAGGTAGGGATTTGCAGTTGATGGGATTATATGGCAATGTCATGTAATTGGCTTTAGTCTCGCTGGTAGTCAAGGCTTGTTGGCGTTTGCAGAGTCCAACAATGAGAGAGTTTGCTTTCCTGGAGTCTCTCCCCTAGTCTCCCCTTCCTGAATTAGCAGCCTGGTGATCCAGCTATGAGGCTGCCACTGCTTCTGTCTGGGGAGTAAGAGGCTCAAAGAGCTGGGAAATCCCCACTCTATCCTCACTCAGCGCAAGGCTCTGGTAAGGCTCTGGCAGTCAGAGCCTCCAGTGTAATCAGGTGGGGCTGGGAGTCAATTGTTGTCAAGGTGACTGTTCAGCACCTACCATTCAGTTGGACCACTCAACCCAGGCTTTCCTCACTTTGTAGCCTGTTTTGGCTGGGAAGAAGATGCACTATTCGCTGCTTGCTGTATAGAGCTTAATATATGCCAAGTCCTTCTTGTTAGGTATATCCCTGAATATGGAGGCTCTGTCAATCAGAAGTTGCCCCCGCCCCTTTAGCGAACGGCACTGAAAAATATTATGCCTCTTGTCTTGGATTGCTGAACTGGGAGAGATCTTATCAATTAAAGCCCCGTAGGTGTGCAGATTTCGTGGGTTAAGCTAATTTCAGTGATTGGATCCGCAGCTGTGCTCCAGAGAGTATTTCAGGCTGCCTGCGCGCCCCTTCCCCAACGCTTGATTGTTAGCTTGAATGACTGGGTGAGGTGCCCCGCCCACGGAGAGAATCTCCTGACTAGGAAAGACAGGTTTGGCACCCCTCCTGGACTGCGGCACAGGGGCGCCGGTAGCCGGGACACCCGAACCGCAGCATGAAGGGGGAGCGCGCGCGTGGCTTCTTAGCGCACACCGGTAGTCGGGACTCCTGGGCCGCGGCATGGGGTGCGCGCGCGGCTTCTTAGCGCACACCAGTAGCCGGGACTCCCGGACCGCGGCACGGGCAGCTGCACGTGTGGGTTGACTCACCACAGGCGTATTCCCTCCTCAGCATAGTCCTTTCGCTTTCTGTGTGTGTGTGGAACTCCGGGATGCTCCGAGGATATATTTTTCTGTTTCTAGTTGATAAATTTGTTGAGATTTTGGGGAGATCTGTCGGATGCGCTGCTCACGGCGCCATTTCCGTGATGTCACTCCACATTTTTTATTGATTGATTTTTATCTAGCTAGAATTGATTTATAAAATTATATTTTTATCAGGTGTAAAACACAATGATTCAATATTTATATTGAGAAATGATTACCAAAATATGTTTGATTAACATTTGTTACCATATATAACTATAATTTTTTTCTTGTGATGATGATTTTAGACATACTCTCTTAGCAACTTTCAAATATATAATATAGTATTATTAACAATAGTTGCCATGCCATACATTACATCTCCATCACAGCATTATTTTATAACTGAGATTTTCTACCTTTTGAACCCCTCCATCTACTTCTCCCACCTTCCACCCTCCACCTTTGGTAATCACCAATCTCTTTTCTGTCTTTGAGTTTGTTTGTTTGTAGTTATTGTTTTAAATTTGACATAAAAGTGAGAGCTTGCAGGACCTTGGCTGGGTAGCACTGTTGGTTAAGACATCATCCTGATGCTTTAAAATTGTGAGTTTAATTCTTGGTCAGGGCACATATAAAAAATCAACCAATGAATGCATAAATAAGTGGAACAACAAATCAATGTTTCTCTCTCTCTCTCTCCCCCTTCTTCTCTCTCTAAACTCAATATTTTTTTAAAAAAGTGAAAGCCTACTGTATATGTATTTCTCTGTCTGATTTATTTCCATTAAGTTATAACCTCAAGGCCCATCCATATTGTCATAAGTGACAAGATTTTGTTCTTTTTTATGGCAGAATAGTATTCTATTGTATATAGACATATACAGTGTGTTCATAAAGTCATGGTGCACTTTTGACCAGTCACAGGAAAGCAATAAAAGACAATAGAAATGTGAAATCTGCACCAAATAAAAGGAAAACTCTCCCAGTTTCATACCTATTCAGTGCAGTTTGATGTGGGCTCCATTTGTTGCCCTACACACATACAAACGATAGTGAAGTTCTTGCCACACATGGGTAAGGACGTCTGGTGTAGCAAAGTGAATAATGTCTGTCTGTTTTAAGTGATTAATGTCATTGATACATTCAATGTACACATGTTGCTTCACATAACCCCAAAAGTAAAAGTCTAAGGGCTTCAGATCCAGGGATCATGGTGGCCATGGCTTTACAGAACCCCTGCCTGTTCATCGCTGGGGGAATGGTCTATCCAGAAACTCACAAACAATAGTGGCGTAGTGTGAAGGAGTGTCATCCTGTTGAAAGATGACACCTTCTGGAAATTGTGGCACTGCATACAATTCCAACGTGTCAAGATAGGACTTTGCCGTCATAGATTGCTCCACGAAAAAAAATGGGCCTATCACCTTGTCATGCATCAGGCCACACCACACGTTCACTTTAGGGGTGTTATGTTCGTACTCAATGTAGGCATGAGGATGTTCAGCAGCCCATATTTGGACGTTATGGTGATGAACATGTGCACAGATATGGAAGATCACCTCAGCGCTACACAGAATCTTCTGCAAAAATCTTGCATCATTGTCGATCTCATGAAGCATATCTGTAGCAAACGTGCATCATGTGGGTCTATCCGCTTGTTTGATTGCGTGCAATAGTTGCAATTTGTACCCCGTAAAACAAAGACGTTTAACACCTTATGAACTGTAGTCTTGCTTAGATGTAATTGTCGAGCACATGCACACACAGATATTTTAGGGCTCCTTAAGTAGCTATCCCATATAGCCTCTACAGACTCATCACTGACTGATGGCCTACCAGAACGGGGTTTCTCCACCAAACTGCCGGTTTCCTTCAACTGCGTATCCCACCAAGTAATGTCATTCCTATGTGGTGGCGCTTCATTATAAATGCACCGATAGTCACATTGCACTTTGGTCACAGATTGGAATTTAGCAAGCCACAGAACACACTGAACTTTCCTCTGTACTGTCCACATCTCGACTGGCCTGGCCGTGGGCTGCTCTGCTGTATACACGCTGTTACGTCATCATCTGCGCATGCGCACATGCTGCCACATTATCCTACAGAAACTGGGAGGGTTTTCCTTTTATTTGGTGCAGATTTCACATTTCTATTGTATTTTTTTGCTTTCCTGTGACAGGTCAAAGTGCACCATGACTTTACAGACAAACCGTATATCATATCTATAGGTACATATATAACACATCTTATTTATCCATTCAATCACTGATAAACAATTCAGTTGTTTCCATATTGTTATAAAGACCATGTATGACAAATCCATAGCTAACATCATACTCAATGGGAAAAAGCTAAAGATTTAGGATTTCCATTAAGATCACAAACATCAAAAACATGCCCTTTAAACAACCCAATTTAAAAAATGGGCATAGAACTGAATAGACACTTCTCCAATGATGGTCAAAACATATATGAAAAGGTGCTTAATGTCACTAATCATTAGAGAAATGCAAATAACAATCACAATAAGATATATCATTTTACACCTGTCATAATCATCCATAAATCAGCAAACAAGTGTTGGAAAAGATGTGAGGAAAAGGGAACATGTATGCACAGTTGGTGGGATTGCGAATTGATGCAGCCACTATGGAAAATGATATGAGGGGTACCCCAAAATAAAAAACAAACTACCCTGTGATCCAGCAGTTCCACTTCTAGGTATATATGCAAAGTAATCCCAATCACTCATTTGAAAAGATATATGCTCCTTATGTTCATCGCCATGCTATTTACAATAACTAAGATATGGAAACAACATAGGTGTCCATCAATAGATGAGTGGATAAAGAAGTAGTATGTGTGTACAATGAAATATTACTTGCCATAAGAAGGAATGAAATCTTACCATTTGCAGCAGCATGGATAACCTAGAGAATATTATGCTAGGTAAAATAAATTAGAAAAAGATAAATACCATATGATTTCACATATATATGTAATCCAAGAACAAACAAACAAACAAAAAAACAGAAATAGCCTGACCTGTGGTGGCACAGTGGATAAAGCCTCAACCTAAAATGCTGAGATCACTGGTTTGAAACCTGGGCGTGTCTGGTCAAGGCACATACAAGAAGCTGCTGCTATGAGTTGATGCTTTCTGCTCCTACCCCCCCTTTCTCTCTCTCTAAAAATCAATAAATGATATCTTTTTTTAAAAAATGCAAAAAAAACTTTAAAAAAGACAGATTCAAAGGTAAGAGAATAGACTAAAGGTTGCCAAAGGGTGAGGTATTGTGAGGCTAAGTGAAAAAAGTGAGGAGAGTAAGAAATACTAATTAGTAATTACAATATAGTTATAGGGGTGTAAAGTATAGCCTAAGGAATATAGTCAATACTATTGTAATAACTATGTCTTGTGTGTTATAAAATTATTGGGGGGACCATTTAATAAATTATATAATTGTTAACCATTATGCTGCACACCTGAAATTAATATAAAATAATATTGACTATCAACTATAATTAAAAAACAAAAATCAGTCAATTAATTAATGCAATTATGAATCTATCTTTAGATCTTCCTTTTTCATGCCTTATCATATGTTTGAAACTATTTGTTTTCAAAAATCACACCAAGTACCATTTCAATAAGAATCAACTCATCCCAGGCAGAACCTTCTTCTGGTTTTAGTATCAGTCAGTATTTTGGCTATTGGTAATCAGAAATGCTGACCAATTCTCAAGCGATTAGAATGTTACTATCTTATAAGAGAGGAGTTGGGAACCTATGGGTCACAAGCCAGATGTGGCTCTTTTGTAGCTCGAGACAAATCTTAATAAAAAGATAATAACGTTAAAAATATAAAACATTCTCATGAATTACAATCTATTCACTTCCTACCATTCATGTTCATGGTTGCGGTTGGCTGGAGCCAATCACAGCTATCCTCTGGGACAACACCAAATTTTTATTGGATAATGCATAACATACACGGGTCATTGTGAGGTCAGGAAGTAAACTTTCCTCCTTTTAATCAACTCATCAGCTAGCTAATTGCAGAAACCCTTTTGATGAAGAAGATGGCTAAACGAAAAAAAGATGAGGAGTATTGTACTTTTCAGCAGGAATGGAGAGAGGAATTTGCCTTTGTGGAAGAGAGCAGTGTTTCTAATATTCAATGATAAGAGTGACGTCACGGAAATGGCGCCGTGAGCAGCGCGTCCGACAGCTCTCCCCTAAATCACAACAAATTTATCAACTAGAAACAGAAAAATTTATCCTCGGAGCATTCCGGAGTTCCACACAAACTGAAAGCGAAAGGACTGTTATCACTTGAATCTGAGAGACGAGGGTGTGGAGGAAGCTACCACAGGGACGTTCTTTCAAACCGCAAGGAAGTGCGCCTGTGGTGAGTCAGCCCATATACTTGGGAACCGCGAGCCACCGCCGCGAGCAGCCGCGCGCGCACCCAGTGCGGTTGAGCACCGCTGACGTTCCCAGCGGCCCGCACACTGCAAGTGGGGGTCGCCGGCCACCGGTGCCCGGAGCGCCCCATTCGTGCACGTGCCTTGGGCATTCCACGCGCCCAGGGCGCCCTGCTGGCCCGCACACCCAGGGGTCTCCATTATCCTGTGCCTGGTGCGGTCCAGCCGCCAGCGGCGGGGCAACCGGGAGAGGCTTGGGAGATTCTCTCCGTGGGCGGGGCACCTCACCCAGCCATTCAAGCTAACAATCAAGCGTTGGGGGAGGGGCACGCGCAGGCAGCCTAAAATACCTTCGGAAGCACAGCTGCGTCCCAATCACTGAAATTAGCTTAACCCATGAAATCTGCGCACCCTCGGTTCTATTTGATAAGATCTCTCTCAGTTCAGTGATCCAAGACAAGAGGCGTGATATTTTTTAGTGCCTCTCGCTAAAGGGGCGGGGGCAACTTCTGATTGATAGAGCCTCCATATTCAGGGATAAACGCTAACAAGAAGGACTTGGCAGATAATAAGGTCTATACTACACTAGTCGTAAGCAGAGACTAGTGCCTCTTCTTCCCTGCAAAAACAGGCTACAAAGTGTGGAAAGCCTGGGTTGAGAGGTCCAACTAAATGATAGGCGCTGAACAGTCACCTTGACAACAATTGACTCCCACCCCCGCCTGATTACACTGGAGGCCCTGACTCTCAGAGCCTTTCCCAAAGCCTTGCACTGAGTGGGGATAGAGTGGGGATTTCCCAGCTCTTTGAGCCTCTTACTCCCCAGGCAGAAGCAGTTGCAGCCTTATAGCTGGATCACCAGGCTGCTAATTCAGAAAGGGGGGACTAGGAGAGAGAATCCAGGAAAGCAAACTCTCTCATCATTGGACCCTGCAAACGCCAACAAGCCTTTACTTCCAGCAAGACTAAAGCCAATTATATGACATTGCCATAGAATCCCATCAACTGCAAATCCCTACCTAAGAGTGACACAGGGGCAGAGCCTGGGGTACAGAGTCACTGACCAGGAAGAGGGAGAGAAAAGAAAAAGGAAGAAGTTAACCTCTCAAAATCAAGAAAAACCCACAGACTTTACAACTTGATCCACTAATTTTTTTTTGTTGTTGTTGTTGTTTGTTTCTTCTATCTTTTTGCCTTTATTTCCTCCACCTCGGTCCTTCTATTCTCTGCCCATCTTATGCTTCCCCTTTCTTGAACTACACTACCCATGAGTGTTGCATTTTATTTTTCTTCTTCATCCTCACCCTCCTTTAAGGTTATACTCCAAAACACTTAACTCTCACTCTCTCCTCTTTTGTTTGTTTGTTTTTTTTGTCTTGCTTTATTTTGTTTTTTTCTCTTCCTATTTTATTTCTTCCTTCGTTGTTCTCTTTTTCTTATTTTTTCCTTTCTATTCATTTTTTCTTTTCTTATTTTACTTTCATCCCATATAATCCTCAATCACGAACAAATAAGTTAATTTGGGACTCAAGGCTTTTTTTTGGCTTTATTTCTCTTTTTTGCTTTTGTTTTTATTTATTTTTTCTTTTTTCTTGTTTGTTTATTTTTGTGGCATTTTGGGTCCTCCCAACCCAAGGTCTCCATTGTATTTAGTCTTCGCTCCAATTAATACAACAGATTTTAACTTATTATTTTTTATTTTTTCTTCTTTATTATTTTTTGGTCCTTTTTTCTGGTTCCCTCTTATCCCTCTCATTATATCTCTTAGTTGACCATCACTTACAAGCAAATCATCTTATGCTTGTCTAAGATTTTCTTCCTTTTTTTTTTTTTTTTTTTCATTTAGTAGGTCCCTACTTCCTTTTTTTTGCCCCTTGAACTCTTCACCCCAAATCAGGCCCTCCATTATAGGCACGATATTTCCCTGAGGAGGGGAGAGGAGGGAAAGAGAAGAGAGAAAAAAAGGGGGAAATAATAAATTATTACTGTTTTTTTTTTGTGGGGTGTTTTACCTTTTTCTTTTTTTTTTTTACTTTTTACTCTTTATTAATTCTAATTAGTGCTATCAATAAGACCACCCTCAGATGCCGATAAGAAAGAGGAAATCGAATATTATGGATACAAAAGAAAGAGAGGTAACACAAATAGATGTGGAAAAATCTATGGAGAAAAGACTTAACATATTGGAACCCTTGGAGCTAAATGACAGAGAATTTAAAATAGAAATCTTAAAAATACTCAGAGAGATACAAGAAAACACAGAAAGGCAATATAGGGAGATCAGAAAACAACTCAATGAACACAAAGAATATATTACCAAGGAAATTGAAACTATAAAAACAAATCAAACAGAAATGAAAAACTCAATTCACGAGCTGAAAAACAAGGTAACAAGCTTAGCTAACAGAACAGCCCAGATTGAAGATAGGATTAGTGAAATAGAAGACAAACAACTTGAGGCACAACAGAGAGAAGAAGAAAGAGACTCAAAAATAATAAAAAACGAGAAAGCCCTACAGGAATTGTCTGACTCCATCAGAAAGAATAACATAAGAATAATAGGTATATCAGAGGGAGAAGAGAAAGAAAATGGAATGGAGAATATACTCAAACAAATAATAGACGATAACTTCCCAAGCCTGTGGAAGGAACTAAAGCCTCAAATTCAAGAAGCAAACAGAACACCAAGTTTTCTTAACCCCAACAAACCCACTCCAAGGCACATCATAATAAAGATGACACAAACCAATGACAAAGAAAAAATTCTCAAGGCAGCCAGGGAAAAGAAGAGTACAACATATAAAGGAAGGCCTATTAGATTATCATCAGATTTCTCAGCAGAAACTCTACAAGCTAGAAGAGAATGGACCCCAATATTTAAAGCCCTGAAAGAGAGGAACTTTCAGCCAAGAATACTATACCCATCAAAGCTATTCTTCAAGTATGAAGGAGATATAAAAACATTCACAAATACAGAAAAGATGAGAGAATTTATCAACAGAGAGCCCCCACTCCAGGAAATACTAAAGGGGGTTTTCCAACCAGATTCAAAGAACAAAAGAAAACAACACCACAAGTAACAGCTCCACCAAGAACACAATAAAACCAAACTTAAACTGTGACAACAAAGGAAAAAAAGGGGGGAGAGGATGGAGATTAACAGTAGCAAAGGATGATGAAGTGCAGAAATACTTACAAGATAGGGTACTACAATGAATATGGTAGGTACCCTTTTCATTACTTAATGGTAACCACCCTTAAAAAAACCACCACAAAAACACTTGACTTTAAAAAGGTAGCAACAGAGGAAAGAAGTATGGAACACAAACAAACAAAAACAAATGATAGAAAAACAAAAGAGAAGAATCAAACTAGATACAAAACTAACAGAAAGCAATTTATAAAATGGCAGTAGGGAACCCACAAGTGTCAATAATTACACTAAATGTAAATGGATTAAATTTACCAATAAAAAGACACAGAGTAGCAGAATGGATTAAAAAAGAAAATCCAACTATATGCTGCCTACAAGAAACACATCTAAGCAACAAGGATAAAAACAAATTCAAAGTGAAAGGCTGGAAAACAATACTCCAAGCAAACAACACCCAAAAAAAAGCAGGCGTAGCAATACTCATATCTAATAATGCTGACTACAAGACAGAAAAAGTACTCAGAGACAAAAATGGTCATTTCATAATGACTAAGGGGAAGTTGAATCAAGAAGACATAACAATCCTTAATATATATGCACCAAACCAAGGAGCACCAAAATATATAAGACAGCTACTTATTGACCTTAAAACAAAAACTAACAAAAATACAATCATACTTGGAGACCTCAATACACCGCTGACGGCTCTAGATCGGTCATCCAAACAGAGAATCAATAAAGATATAGTGGCCTTAAACGAAATACTAGAACACCTGGATATGATAGACATCTACAGGACACTTCATCCCAAAGCGACAGAGTATACATTTTTCTCTAGTGTACATGGAACATTCTCAAGAATTGACCATATGTTGGGCCACAAAGACAATATCAGCAAATTTAGAAAAATTGAAATTGTACCAAGCATATTTTCTGATCATAAAGCCTTGAAACTAGAATTCAACTGCAAAAAAGAGGGGGAAAAACCCACAAAAATGTGGAAACTAAACAACATACTTCTAAAAAATGAATGGGTCAAAGAAGAAATAAGCGCAGAAATCAAAAGATATATACAGACAAATGAAAATGAAAATACGACATATCAGAATCTCTGGGATGCAGCAAAAGCAGTAATAAGAGGAAAGTTCATATCACTTCAGGCCTATATGAACAAACAAGAGAGAGCCGAAGTAAACCACTTAACTTCACACCTTAAGGAACTAGAAAAAGAAGAACAAAGACAACCCAAAACCAGCCGAAGAAAGGAGATAATAAAAATCAGAGCAGAAATAAATGAAATAGAGAACAGAAAAACTATAGAAAAAATCAATAAAACAAGGAGCTGGTTCTTTGAAAAGATCAACAAAATTGACAAACCCTTGGCAAGACTCACCAAGGAAAAAAGACACAGGACTCAAATAAATAAAATCCAAAATGAAAGAGGAGAGATCACCACAGACATCATAGATATACAAAGAATTATTGTAGAATACTATGAAAAATTATATGCCACCAAATACAACAATCTAGAAGAAATGGATAAATTCCTAGAACAATACAACCTTCCTAGACTGAGTCATGAAGAAGCAGAAAGCCTAAACAGACCAATCAGCAGGGAGGAAATAGAAAAAACTATTACAAATCTCCCCAAAAATAAAAGTCCAGGCCCAGACGGTTATACTAGTGAATTCTATCAAACATTCAAAGAAGACTTGGTTCCTATTCTACTCAAAGTCTTCCAAAAAATTGAAGAAGAAGCAATACTTCCAAACACATTTTATGAGGCCAACATAACCCTCATACCAAAACCTGGCAAGGATGGCACAAAGAAAGAAAACTACAGACCAATATCTCTAATGAATACAGATGCTAAAATACTAAACAAAATACTGGCAAACCGAATACAACAACATATTAAAAAAATAATACATCATGATCAAGTGGGATTCATCCCAGAATCTCAAGGATGGTTCAACATATGCAAAACGGTTAACGTAATACACCATATCAACAAAACAAAGAACAAAAACCACATGATCTTATCAATAGATGCAGAAAAGGCTTTTGATAAAATACAACACAATTTTATGTTTAAGACTCTCAACAAAATGGGTATAGAAGGAAAATATCTCAACATGATAAAGGCCATATATGATAAACCATCAGCCAACATCCTATTAAACGGCATAAAACTGAGGACTTTCTACCTTAAATCAGGAACAAGACAGGGTTGTCCACTCTCTCCACTCTTATTCAACGTGGTGCTAGAAGTTCTGGCCAGAGCAATCAGACAAGACAAAGAAATAAAAGGCATCCATATCGGAAAAGAAGAAGTAAAGCTATCACTTTTTGCTGATGATATGATCCTATACATCGAAAACCCGAAGGACTCCACAAAAAGATTATTAGAAACAATAAACCAATACAGTAAGGTCGCAGGATACAAAATTAACATACAAAAGTCCATAGCCTTTCTATATGCCAACAATGAAATATTAGAAAACGAACTCAAAAAAATAATCCCCTTCACGATTGCAACAAAAAAAATAAAATACCTAGGAATAAACATAACAAAGAACGTAAAGGACCTATATAATGAAAATTACAAAGCATTGTTAAGGGAAATTGAAAAAGATACAATGAGATGGAAAAATATTCCTTGTTCTTGGATAGGAAGAATAAATATAATCAAAATGGCCATATTACCCAAAGCAATATACAAATTTAATGCAATTCCCATCAAAATCCCTATGAGATTTTTTAAAGAAATGGAACAAAAAATCATCAGATTTATATGGAACTATAAAAAACCCCGAATAGCCAAAACAATCCTAAGGAAAAAGAATGAAGCTGGGGGCATTACAATACCTGACTTTAAACTATATTATAGGGCCACGATAATCAAAACAGCATGGTATTGGCAGAAAAATAGACACTCAGACCAATGGAACAGAATAGAAAGCCCAGAAATAAAACCACATATATATGGTCAAATAATCTTTGATAAAGGGGCCAACAACACACATTGGAGAAAAGAAAGCCTCTTCAACAAATGGTGTTGGGAAAACTGGAAAGCCACATGCTAAAGAATAAAATTCGACTACAGCCTGTCCCCGTGTACTAAAATTAATTCAAAATGGATCAAAGACCTAAATATAAGACCTGAAACAATAAAGTACATAGAAGAAGACATAGGTACTAAAATCATGGACCTGGGTTTTAAAGAACATTTTATGAACTTGACTCCAATGGCAAGAGAAGTGAAGGCAAAGATAAATGAATGGGACTACATCAGAATTAAAAGTTTTTGCTCAGCAAGAGAAACTGATATCAAAATAAACAGACAGCCAACTATATGGGAACTGATATTTTCAAACGACAGCTCAGACAAGGGCCTAATATCCAAAATTTACAAAGAACTCATAAAACTCAACAACAAACAAACAAACAATCCAATAAAAAAATGGGAAGAGGACATGAACAGAAACTTCTCCCAGGAAGAGATACAAATGGCCAACAGATATATGAAAAGATGCTCAGCTTCATTAGTTATTAGAGAAATGCAAATCAAAACTACAATGAGATACCACCTCACTCCTGTTAGATTAGCTATTATCAACAAGACGGGTAATAGCAAATGTTGGAGAGGCTGTGGAGAAAAAGGAACCCTCATTCACTGTTGGTGGGACTGTAAAGTAGTACAACCATTATGGAGGAAAGTATGGTGGTTCCTCAAAAAACTGCAAATAGAACTACCTTATGACCCAGCAATCTCTCTACTGGGTATATATCCCAAAACCTCAGAAACATTGATATGTGAAGACACATGTAGCCCCATGTTCATTGCAGCACTGTTCACAGTGGCCAAGACATGGAAACAACCAAAAAGCCCTTCAATAGAAGACTGGATAAAGAAGATGTGGCACATATACACTATGGAATACTCCTCAGCCATAAGAAATGATGACATCAGTTCATTTACAGCAAAATGGTGGGATCTTGATAACATTATAAGGAGTGAAATAAGCAAATCAGAAAAAAACAAGAACTACATGATTCCATACATTCGTGGAACATAAAAATGAGACTAAGAGACATGGACAAGAGTGTGGTGGTTACCAAGGGTGGGGGGGAGGGAGGACATGGGAGGGAGGGAGGGAGAGAGTTAGGGGGAGGGGGAGGGGCACAGAGAACTAGATAGAGGGTGACGGAGGACAATCTGACTTTGGGCGAGGGGTTTGCAACATAATTTGATGACAAAATAACCTAGACATGTTTTCTTTGAATATATGTACCCTGATTTATTAATGTCATCCCATTACCATTAATAAAAATTTATTAAAAAAAAATATTCAATGATAAAATTGCATCTATAAAACGGTCAAATATAAAGTGGCATTTCAACACACGCCATACTACATTTGCATCGAAATATCCAGCAGGGGACAGCAGGAAGAAAGTATGTCAGGAGCTACTGTGCAGAGTGCAAACTAGTCAGCAGCAACTCCGTGTTTGAACCCAACAAGGTAACTGGAATTTGGCTAGCTTTGCTGGTGCTTTAGCAATTGTGAGAAATGGAAAACCATTCACAGATGGGGAGTATGCCAAAACATCCATGCTTAATGTTGCCAATGAACTTTTTTATGACTTTTCAGATAAAGGTAAGATAATCAAATGAATAAATGCTTCTGTCGGCAAAAATTGCTCATGATCATACCATCATGATGGCAAATTAAATTGAGGCACACTAGTGAAGGACATAATGAAGCACCATTCTTTTCTCTCACTTTGGATGAGTCAACAGACAAAAGCCATTTATCCCAGTTCAGCGTGATTGCAAGGTATGCTGTCGGTGACACACTACATGAGGAAAGTCTTGCTGTTTTGCTTATGAAAGAGACAACAAGGGGGATGATTTATTCAAGTCTTTCAGTGAGTTCACTAAAAAAAAATCTACCAATGAATAAACTTATTTGGGTGTGTACTGATGATGCTCCATGCATGGTGGGGAAAAACAGAAGATTCATAGCATTTCTTCATGAACATGAAAAGAGACCCATCCTAAGTTTTCACTGCATCCTATATCAGGAGGCACTTTGTGCTCAGGTGTGTGGCAAGCAGCTTGGTGAAGTGATGTCACTGGTCATTCAAGTGGTCAACTTTATTGTTGCTCAAGCTTTAAATGATTGCTAATTTAAAACACTGCTGGATGAAGTTGGGAATAGTTATCCTGGTTTGCTTCTGCACAGCAATGTGCGTTGGCTGTCAAAGGGAAGGTGCTCAGTCATGTTGCGACCTGTCTGAGCGAAATCCAGAATTTCTTTTTTTAATTTCAGGCTCATCTTTTTATTATTATTATTATTATTATTATTAAATTTAATTCAGTGACATTAATAAATCAGGGTACATATGTTGAGAGAAAACATCTCCAGATTGTTTTGACATTTGATTGTTCTGTATACCCCTTCCCCAAAGTCAAATTATGTTCTGTCACCTTCTATCTGGTTTTCTTTGTACCCCTCCCCTCCCCCACCCCCTCACTCCTTCCTCACCCCATCCCCCCTCCCATTACCCCCCACCCCCATTGCCATCACATTCTTGTTCATGTCTCTGAGTCTCATTTTTATGTCCCATCTATGTATGGATTCATATAGTTCTTAGTTTTTTTCTGATTTACTTATTTCACTCAGTATAATGTTATCAAGATCCATCCATGTTATTGTAAATGATCCGATGTCATCATTTCTTATGGCTGAGTAGTATTCCATAGTATATATGTACCAAAGCTTTTTATTTTTATTTACTTTTTTTTCTTTTGTATTTTTCTGAAGCCAGAAATGGGGAGAGACAGTCAGACAGACTCCCACATGTGCCCGACCGGGATCCACCCGGCATGCCCACCAGGGGGCGATGCTCTGCCCCTCTGGGGTGTCGCTCTGTTGGGACCAGAGCCACTCTAGCGCCTGGGGCAGAGGCCGAGGAGCCATCCCCAGCGCCTGGGCCATCTTTGCTCCAGTGGAGCCTCGGCTGCGGGAGGGGAAGAGAGAGACAGAGAGGAAGGAGAGGGGGAGGGGTGGAGAAGCAGATGGGCGCTTCTCCTGTGTGCTCTGGTCAGGAAACGAACCCGGGACCTCTACACACCAGGCCGAATGCTCTACCACTGAGCCAACCGGCCAGGGCCTGTACCAGAGCTTTTTAATCCACTCATCCTCTGACGGGCACTTCGGCTGTTTCCAGATCTTCGCTATTGTGAACAATGCTGCCACAAATATGGGGGTGCATTTCTCCTTTTGGAGCCATTCTATGGTGTTCTTGGGGTATATTCCTAAAAGTGGGATAGCTGGGTCAAAAGTCAGTTTGATTTTAAGTTTTTTGAGGAATCTCCATACTGTATTCCACAGTGGCTGCACCAGTCTGCATTCCCACCAGCAGTGCAGGAGGGTTCCCTTTTCTCCACATCCTTGCCAGCACTTATTCTGTGTTGTTTTGTTGATGAGCACCATTCTGACTGGTGTGAGGTGATATCTCATTGTAGTTTTAATTTTCATTTCTCTAATGATTAGTGATGTTCAGCATTTTTTCATATGCCTATTGGCCATCTGTATGTCCTCTTTGGAGAAGTGTCTATTCCTTTCTTTTTCCCATTTTTTGATTGGATTGTTTGTCTTCCTGGTGTTGAGATTTACAAGTTTTTTATAAATTTTGGTTATTAACCCCTTATCAGACGTATTGTCAAATATGTTCTCCCATTGTGTAGTTTGTCTTTTTATTCTGTTCTTATTGTCTTTAGCTGTGTAAAAGCTATTTAGTTTGATATAGTCCCATTTGTTTATCCTGCCTTTTATTTCACTTCCTTGTGGAAATAAATCAGAAAATATATTGCTCCGAGAGATGTTGGAGAGCTTACTGCCTATGTTTTCTTCTAAGATGCTTATGGTTTCACGGCCTACATTTAAGTCTTTTATCCATTTTGAGTTTATTTTTGTGAGTGGTGTAAGCTGGTGATCTAGTTTCATTTTTTTGCAGGTAGCTGTCCAAATTTCCCAACACCATTTGTTAAAGAGGCTGTCTTTACTCCATTGTATTTCCTTACCTCCTTTGTCAAATATCAGTTGTCCATAGAACTGTGGGTTTATTTCTGGGTTCTTTGTTCTGTTCCATTGATCTATATGCCTGTTCTTATGCCAGTACCAGGCTGTTTTGAGTACAATGGCCTTGTAGTATAACTTGATATCAGGAAGTGTGATACCTCCCACTTTATTCTTCTTTTTTAAGATTGCAGGGGCTATTCGTGTTCTTTTTCGGTTCTATATAAATTTTTGGAATATGTGATCTGTATCTTTGAAGTATGTCATTGGTATTTTAATTGGTATTGCATTGAATTTATAGATTGCTTTGGGTAATATAGACATTTTAATGATGTTTATTCTTCCTAACCATGAGCATGGTATATGCTTCCACTTGTTTGTATCTTCCTTGATTTCTTTTATCAATGCTTTGTAATTTTCCGAGTATAAGTCTTTAGTCTCCTTGGTTAAGTTTACTCCTAGGTACTTTATTTTTTGGGTTGTAATAGTGAAGGGAATTGTTTCCTTAATTTCTCTTTCTGACTGTTCATTGTTGGCCTATAAAAATGCCTTTGAAAACTGAAAATAGAACTACCTTATGACCCAGCAATCCCTCTACTGGGTATATACCCAAAAAACTCAGAAACATTGATACGTAAAGACACATGCAGCCCCATGTTTATTGCAGCATTGTTCACAGTGGCCAGGACATGGAAACAACCAAAAAGCCCGTCAATAGATGACTGGATAAAGAAGATGTGGCACATATACACTATGGAATACTACTCAGCCATAAGAAATGATGACATCGGAACATTTACAGCAAAATGGTGGGATCTTAATAACATGATACGAAGCGAAATAAGTAAATCAGAAAAAATCAGGAACTGCATTATTCCATACGTAGGTGGGACATAAAAGTGAAACTAAGAGACATTGATAAGAGTGTGGTGGTTATGGGGGGGGGGGGGGAATGGAAGAGGGAAAGGGGAACGGGGAGGGGCACAAAGAAAACAAGATAGAGGGTGACAGAGGACAATCTGACTTTGGGTGATGGATATGCAACATAATTGAACGACAAGATAACCTGGACTTGTTATCTTTGAATATATGTATCCTGATTTATTGATGTCACCCAATTAAAAAAATAAAATTATTAAAAAAAATGCCTTTGATTTCTGAGTATTGATTTTATATCCTGCCACTTTGCTGAATTCATTTATCAGGTCCAGTAGTTTTTTGACTGAGACTTTAGGGTTGGCTATATACAATATCATATCATCTGCAAATAATGATAGTTTTACTTCTTCTTTTCAAACTTGAATGACTTTTATTTCTTCTTCTTGTCTGATTGCTATGGCTAGGACTTCCAGGCCTATGTTAAATAAGAGTAATGAAAGGGGACACCCCTGCCTTGTTCCTGATCTTAAGGGGATTGCTTTTAATTTTTGCCCATTGAGTATGATGTTGGCTGTGGGTTTCTCATAGATGGCTTTTATCATGTTGAGGTATGTCCCTTGTATTCCCACTTTGCTGAGAGTTTTGATCATGAATGAATGCTGGATTTTATCAAATGCTTTTTCTGCATCTATTAAAATTATCATATTGTTTTTCTCCTTTTTGTTTATGTGATGAATCACGTTGATTGATTTACAAATACTGTACCAGCCTTGCCTCCCCAGAATAAATCCCACTTGATCATGATGTATGAATTTTTCCATATATTGTTGGATCCGGTTTGCTAATATTTTGTTGAAGATTTTAGCATCTATATTCATCAGAGATATTGGCCTATAATTTTCTTTCTTTGTGCTCTCTTTGCCTGGTTTTGGAATCAGAATTATGCTCACCTCATAAAAGGAGCTTGGAGGTCTTCCTTCCTCTTGAATTTTTTGAAATAGTTTGAGAAGGATAGGAGTTAGTTCTTCTTTGAATATTTGGTAGAATTCAGTTGTGAAGCCATCAGGCCCCAGACTTTTCTTTGTTGGGAGTTTTTTGATAACTGTTTTGATCTCATTTGGTGTAATCAGTCTGTTTAGGTTTTCTGATTCTTCCAGATTGATTTTTGGAAGACTATATGTTTCAAGGAATTTTTCCATTTCATCTAGGTTGTCTAGTTTTTTGGCATACAGTTCTTCATAGTATTTTCTTACAACATTTTGTATTTCTGTTGTATCAGTTGTTATTTCTCCACTCTCATTTCTAATTTTATTTATTTGAGTCCTCTCTCTCTTTTTCTTGGTGATTCTAGTTAAAGGTTCATAAATCTTGTTTACCTTTTCAAAGAACCAGCTTCTAGTTTCATTGATCTTCTGTACTGTTTCTTTAGCCTCTATGTCATTTATTTCTGCCCTGATCTTTATTATTTCCTTCCTTCTACTACATTTGGGCTTTACTTGCTGTTCTTTTTCTAGTTCTTTTAGATGCAGGGTTAAGTTGTTTATTTGAGCTTTTTCTAGCTTCTTAAAGTGTGCCTGTAGTGCTATGAACTTCCCTCTCAGTACTGCTTTTGCTGTGTTTCATAAATTTTGAGTTGTTGTATGCTCATTGTCATTCATTTCTAGGAATTTTTTTATTTCTTCTTTGATCTCATTCTTAATCCATTTGTTATTTAACAACCTGCTATTTAGTTTCCAGGTGTTTGAGAATTTTTGAGCTTTTCTGTTTTGGTTCATTTCTAGTTTCATGCCGTTGTGATCGGAGAAAGTTCTTGATATGATTTCAATCTTTTTAAATTTGTTGAGACCAGTTTTGTGCCCTAATATGTGATCTATCCTAGATATTGTACCATGAACACTTGAAAAGAATGTATATTCTGCTGCTTTAAGGTGAAAGGTTCTGAAGGTATCTATTAAATCAGGTTGATCTATTGTGTCCAATAAGTCTGCTCTTTCTTTGTTAATTTTCTTTTTTGAAGATCTATCTAGTGATGTTAGTGGGGTATTGAAATCCCCTACTATTATAGTATTGCTGTTGATCTTGCCTTTTAAATCCATCAAAGTCTGCTTTATATATTTAGGTGCTCCTATATTAGGTGCATAGGTATTTATAATAGTTATATGTTCCTGTTGGATTGCTCCCTTTTTCATTATGTAGTGGTCTTCTTTATCTCTTACTATATTCTTTGTTTTAAAGTTCAATTTGTCTGATATAAGTATTGCTAACCCAGCTTTTTTTAAATTTCCATTTGCATGAAATAGTTTTTTTTTTCATCCTTTTACCTTCAATCTATGTATATCTTTTGTTCTAAGGTGTGTCTCTTGTAGACAGCATATGTATTGGTCCTGTTTTTTTATCCACACAGCTACCCTATGTCTTTTGATTGGATCATTTAATCCATTTACATTTAAGGTTATTGATATGTAGTTGTTTATTGTCATTTTATTCTTTAAAGCTGTATTCCTCTTTTGCTGTATTCTTTTCCCACTTTGATCTGTTTACAACAGGCCCCTTAACATTTCCTGCAGCATTGGTTTGGTTGTAATTTATTCCTTGAGTTGTTTTTTGTCTGGGAATCTTTTTATTTCTCCTTCAATTTTAAACGATAGCCTTGATGGATAAAGTAGTCTTGGTTGTAGGTTCTTGTTCTGCATTACTTTTAATATTTCTTGCCATTCCCTTCTGGCCTCAAATATTTCTGTTGAGAAGTCAGATGTCATCCTTATGGGGGCTCCTTTGTAGGTGATAGCTTTTTTTTCTCTTGCAGCTTTTAATATTTTCTCTTTATCGCTTAGCTTTGGTATTTTAATAATGATGTGTCTTGGTGTAGGTTTCTTTGGGATTCTCTTTAATGGAGTCCTCTGTGCTTCTTGAACTTGTGAGAGTTTCTTCTGCATTAATTTAGGGAAGTTTTCAGCTACGATATGATTGAACAAAGTCTCTATCCCTTGTTTTTTTCCTTCTTCTTTAGAAACCCCTATGATGCGGATGTTATTTCTCTTCATGTTGTTACAGAGCTCTCTAAGATTTTCCTCAGACTTTTTGAGTCTCTTTTCTTTTTTCTTCTCTGCTTTCATGCCTTCATTTCAGTTGTCCTCCAACTTGCTGATTCGATCCTCAGCTCTATCTATCCTGTTTTTAATCCCTTCCATTGTGGTCTTTATTTCTGATATTGTATTTGTCATCTCCAACTGATTCTTTTTTATACTTGCTATTTCTTTATTTAGGTGTTCATAATGACCATTCATTGTTTTGTATTCCAGTTTGGTGGTGAGAGCTGGGCGTCTGTGTGTCCGCTTACTCCACTGCCATCTTCAGGTCTCAAGTTCAGTCTCATCTTCTGGACTTTTCTTGAAATGAAAAACATCAAGAATTCTGAGTTAGATAACACTGAGTGGCTCCTGAAGTTCTACTATCTTGTGGACATGACTGAACATCTGAACCAGTTCAATTCTGAAAATGCAACACATTGGAAATACAACAAGCAGTGTTTGCATTTGTAAACAAGCTGAAACTGTTCATTGTTGACATTGAAATAGGTCATTTACTACACTTTGAAAAACTGGGAGAGTTTAAAGATGCAGGCACAGCAAGTGACCCTACTCAACATCTTGATCTCCAGCAGCTAGCGGGCTTCACATCTAATCTCCTGCAGTCATTCAAAGCGTGCTTTGGAGAATTTCCTGAGTGCACTTATCTTTTTAAGTTCATCACCCATCCACATGAGTGTGCAATGGACAGCGCCGACCTGCGTTATATCCCCGGTGTCTCCGTCAGATATTTTGAGCTACAAGCTGCTGACCTGAAGGTGTTAGACATATGGCTGAATAAGTTCAAGTCCCTGAATGAAGACTTGGAAAGACTTGCACGACAGCAAGCAGAGTTGGTGAGCAAACACAAGTGGGGAGAAATGAAAAGACTTCAACCCTTAGACCAGCTGATTGTCAAAACTTGGAACACACTTCCCATCACATACCATACTGCAGCATGTGAGTATTGCTGTACTGACAGTGTTTTGCTCTCCGTATGCATATGAGCAGTCTTTCTCACATCTAAAGAATGTTAAGACCAACCTACAATCATGTTTAATGATGGAAGTCTCAATGCCTGCATGAAGCTTAACCTCACCATTTATCAACCAGATTACAAAGCCATCAGCAAAACCATGCAGCACCAGAATTCACATTAATGGTAAAAAGTACTTTATTTATCATTGGTTAGCAGCAGCATAACAACATTATTAAAAACAATTCAGAGACTTATTGTACTTTAAAAGTGTTGGTCTTATATAAAATGCACACATTTACTTGTATTTAGTGTTAAACATATTTTATGGCTCTCATGGAATTACATTTTAAAATATGTGGCATTCATGGCTCTCTCAGCCAAAAAGGTTCCCGACCTCTGTTATAAGATGTCCAGAGGTAGGGCATCTCCAGAGTTGGTTATTTCAGAAGCTTTAGGGCATCATAAAATATCCCTTTATTTATTAATTCACACATTATTTACTCAACAGATATGTACTAAGCACTTATTATCTATCAGGCTTCATTCAAAATACTGGATTTATATCAGTGAATAAAATAGTTGTAGATCACTGCCGTGTGGAAATCAAATTCCACTATGGGTAGCAGAGGAATAATATTCAGCATTCACATTAAATAGTAAATACTTTTGTATAAGATAATAGAAGCTATGTGAAAGAAAGAAGTGGGGGGCAGTTGAAAACTGCTGAGTGTGCAGTTTTAAGTAGGATAATTAACCTTTGAGAAGGTGGCATGTGTGTCATGTCTCCAAGAAGATGAGGTGGTTTTCCAGACAGGCAACTAAGGGCAAAGATCTGATTAGAGGCAAGAGCTAGTCCAGAAGTCACGGGGATGTTGGTGCCTGACCACTTATGGACTCAAAGTGAGCAAATGATAATGTAGAAGAATTTTATTTAGAGAAAGAGGGCTTTTTAGATAAAGTGCATTGGCTTTTATATAGTTCCATATGTTAACCAATTGTCAGTTTTTAATTAAAGGAATGGCATTAAATTATTTATTATTTTAAAAAAATCACTCTGGTGAAATGTAAATTAAAGCCACAACAAAATACCACCTCCCACCTGTCAGAATGGCGCTCATTAACAGATCAACACACAATAAGTGCTGACAAGAGTGTGGGGAAAACGGTACCTGCCTGCACTGCTGGTGGGAATGCAGACTTGAGCAGCCACTGTGGAAAACAGTATGGAGACTTCTCAAAAAATTAAAAATGGAACTGCCTTTTGACCCAGCCATCCCACTTTTAGGAATATATCTTACGAATACCAAATCACTGATTCAAAAGAAGAAATGCACCCCCATGTTTATTGCAGCATTGTTTACAATAGCCAAGATCTGGAAACAGCCCAAGTGTCCCTCAGTGGACAAGTGGATTAAAAAGCAGTGGTACATATCACAATGGAATACAGTACTATGTGGCCATGAAAAAGAAGGAAATCTTGCCTTTTTTGATGACAATGATGGGGCTGGAGATCATTATGCTGAGTGAGATAAGCCAGGCAGAGAAAGAAAATATATGATCTCACAATATATGTGGAATCTAATGAACAAAGTGAACTGAGGAACAAAATAGAGGCAGAGGTGGGGTCATAGGGAGCAGAGGGACAGCTGTCAGAGGGAAGGGGGATGAGGGGATGGGATCAGAGAAAGTGAGGAGATTAGTTAAATTATATATATAAATACATAACACATAGATACAGATAACAGGACAGCAAATACCAGAGGGAAGGGAGGGAGGAATTTAGAGGAAGGAGGGCAAAGGGGATATAATGGGGAATATGTGGGTGGGTGGTGAGGGTGTTCTATTCTATTGAGTGGGACACTTGAATCCATGGTAACATAATAAATTGAAATTAATAATAATAAAAAAGTCACACAGCTGTTATATAGATAATAGACTTTAGCAGCCAGTGAAGCAAGGTCAGAAGTGGTGATGCAATAATTCAGTAAAACAACAGGAACTCACAGCAGCAGAGTAGATGTAGAATAGTCAGTAGAATCTGGGTATATTCTGAGGGTAGAGAAAAATGCTTTTTAAACATATTTAAAACTTGTTTGAGAAAGAAAAATCAAGAATAACTTCAGAGTCTTGTATTTTTGTTTTTAATGACTTTGATCATTAATGATCATAATAACAATAGCTCCTTAACAAATACTTTGATTAAATAACATATATTCTATGACTGTTCTTCCTAAAGTACTGTGCATCTAATCAGATAAATATTATTCTTAATTTAGAAAGTTAATCAAATATTCAAAGATCATCAAGAAGATGATATAGAGTTGTTAATTATTTATAAAGACCCACACATTTAGAGTTTAAACACATGAGTATATTAGCTGAAAGTAAAAATTACACTTAGTAAACTGTCTACCTGCATATTTGGTATTACCAAAATCAGGTGTGGTTACCAAGAATGATGCTTTTTGGCACTTATGTCTTCTCATCATTTTGAATATTTTAAATACAGGTTTTTTTTTTCAGAAAACTATGTCACAAAAACTTTATTAAAAAAATTGACTCTAAGTTAACAATGCCCCTTTATACTTTGAATATCTCTTTCACTTAATATTTCACATTTATACAGTTTTTCCAAGGATCCAGACTGTATTAGGAGTTAAATTTTTTATGTATTTTTTCTAATCTTAATTAAATTACAATTCTATTTCTGAATTTGTTTTCTTTTAAGAGTAAATATTATAAGTATTTCCTTATTTTTTATCCAGTTATTCTTCTTCACATAAAATGACATAACATTTATATGCTTTTCTTAAATTAACAAATTACTAAATCATTACATATTTGTGAGTATGTTGTAGAGAATATACCATTAAGGGACAATTATATATGATCAATTTTGGATTCCTAAGATTCTTTTTTGGGAGATTTCCATCTTTAATTTGTTTTCAATTTTACTTGTCAAAATTCTGACCTGCCTGCCACTATGGCCCATTTTAAATATATGTTCAATCATGTTAATACCATGTTTGAAATACTTCACAAATGAGTATTTCTCACCACTACAACACATATTTTCCTTTTTGAGGACTGTCAATTATGGCTTTTTAAAATTGTTTTCATTGACTTTCTCAGCCTCATTCCATTCTAAATCCCTGGCCACTCTATTTGATTTATTCTTACCTCAATACATACTTGACTGTGGGAAACTGTAGATGTGAGACATCCATTTGAGGAAAGGGACAAAATGTAAACTTTAAGGATTACTAATTGCCTTAAAAAAACAAATTATGGTTAGGTGACCAAATATAATACTCAAAATTAGTGTAATGGGAAATGGTTACAGAAAGTAATTAACATTCACTACAGCCAGAAGATTAGACACATCACTTATTTCCTTCAATTGATCTTTTTTCCTTTAATGGTTTAAAGCTATCCTAATCACTACCTACTCACTCAGTGGTTGTCTTGCCTTCATTTCTTTTAAACTCTCCAGTTTTCCCAATTACTTAAAACATGGCTCATACTAAAACCGGTAATTTACAATCTGAAATTTTAGCTGAAATAACCCCTATTTTGTAATAAATTAATGTTTGGTTGGTATAATAGATATCTTTTTCAGTAAAAGAAACTCTATAGGGGACTATAAAATCAACTCGTTGGCACCCTTATAAATAAATAATACAGCTTACTTGGGGGAAAATACTCAATTTATTTCTTTGCACTTTATAACATTTATCTTCTGTTTTGCTTTAATTGGCTTTTTAATAGATCAAAGCAGAACTCAGGCTTTCCTGATTTTTTTCTCAGTACTACTGCAAGAAAGGAGTAGAAGAAGGGGGAGAAGAATGACAACTGGGACATCTTGGTAAAGATTTCAATATTTAACAAATTTGCATGTCATTTTTGCACTTCAGCACCTGGCTCTCTAAGCAAACACTTCAGCAAGCAGATGGTTCTGACTGAGTGACCATTTTAAACACTTAACTCCATTTAAACTTGGACAATTTGCTTGAGACAAGCCGGTCTTGCTCAGCAATTTTATGGCATCTTCAAGAACAGCCTTGCTATTGGCTACTAATTTTTTTTTAAGACTTTATTCATTTTAGAGAGGAGAGAGAGAGAAAGATATAGATAGATAGCTAAGAGTGACAGAGAAGGGGGAGGAGCAGGAAGCATAACTCCCATATGTTCCTTGACCAGCCAGGCAAGCCCAGGGTTTTGAACCAGCGACCTCAGCATTCCAGGTTGATGCTTTTTCCACTGTGCCACGACAGGTCAGGCTTAGCTACTAAATTTTTTTCCCCAAGATGTTAAAAAAAATCAAATTGCACATATATTTTAAATTGTACCACTTATTTGTTCCTTAATATTGTGTATGATGTATGTGGTGCAAATTAATTGTTTTAAATAATTCGTATTGTGTCATTTTCTCTACTCCACTTGAAATACCTCTTATTGACATTTCCATGCTTTTCCTCCTGCTTTTGTCTATGTTATCCCATCTCCCTTTCCTTCCAGGCTTCATTTTATCATTTCTTGTACTAATTTTTCACTGACCCTTTCTCAGACCAAATCCACCATTCTCATTCTCTATTCCCCTGGTATTTGTTCATAATGGCTACACTGAATTACAGCGCTGAGTGTTAAGGGAAGAAGTTGCTCTTGTTATTGATATAGGGCAGGAATTCTTTTGAAAATGAGAAGACATGATTTTATAATTAAGTTTAGTATTTACTATTGTATTGTTTTTTTTAAGTGAGATTCATTCAGACTAAGATTTGACATTGAGCATAAATTCATAGAAGAGCACCAAAGACAGGATTAGAAAAATGCTTCCTATTTTGTGTGATGGAAAATTTATGTTATCACAAAAACAAATGCAGCTTCTAAGTTAGAGGTGTCCATTGCATTTCTTTCTTATTTTCAAGAACGTGTGTAAACCTACAAATTTGTGCTTAGCCTACCACATGAAGATTTGAGGCATAGAAAATGTAAAACTGGCATCAGGATGAGTACTATTGTGGTAATAGAATGCATTATGCATTAAGAGTAAGCCATTTCTGAATAAATATAAACAGGAATTCTGTAGATCTGGGCAAATGGATAATCTCCCCAGCATGGAAGAAAAAAATGCAGTGCTTCTGCACTAAGTTGTCATTTACCTGGATTCTTCCTTAGAAGTGAAGCAGATCACCTGGATTCTCAGAAATTTTAAGTATGTAGAGCAGAGAAAATGTTTAAGGCAAAAAATGAGTCAACACTAGAATCTACACTTGCTTCAGACCACCCCAATCCTAAGTATTGTATTGTCAGCTGCCATTTATTAAATAATTACTCTGTGCCAGGCACTGTGCTAGGACTGCTTCATATTTATTATTTCATTAATCCTTACGATAATCTCAGAAGGCTGCAAATGAGAAAAGATATTTTGAGAAAACATAGGTATTGTGTTGAGGATCAAATAGCCTTGAAATATTTTAATTCAGGATGCACATTCATGGCTGTGAAGTCAGGAGTGTAGAGTACTACTGAATCCTGTCTATGGCAAGAAAAAAAATGAGTGAATTATAATGTTTTAGAGAATGTTATCAAATATATTCACAGACATTTGTTAGTAAGCTATATTCTTGCCAATTGTGTTTGATAGGTCTTGGGTCTCCACTTCCTGATCTAGACTGAGTATTTTCATATCATATTCTTCCTTTTAGTTTATAAAACAGTTAAATGTCTTTTAAATGCCAACAAATATAAAGACAAAAATTATTGTAAGTACACCACTCACACAAATCTAGTGGACATTACAAAATAAAAGATGGATGTGATTTTGAAATTGAAATAGTAAAGGTACAACATACAAACATAATTCCTCATCTTCCATTTCTGAGTTCATCAAAAAAATAAAACATTTTTAAGATCTTTCTGTAATTGTTTTTTGAAAAATAATGCAATGACTATTTAAATACATATTCCTATGTTATTTAATAAATTATCTTTTTTAAAGCTTACTAATTTCACATAATACTTCTTTACATTTGTTCAGCACATATGGCTCTATCTGCTTTTTACCACTTTACTTTTTAGTATGTATAACTTAATTGTTTACTGTATAATCAATGTTTTGAATGAGTCCATGATTTGCTGTGAAATTAATACTATAATAAATATATTTGTGCATTTTCTTTGGCTCATTATACCAATAAATTCTCTGGAAAAAAAATCCTAGTTATGAGATGATTAGGTCAAAGGGTACACATATATTAAACATGACAGAAGTTATCCAACATTATTTTTCTTTATTTTTTTAATTTATTGATTTTAGCAAGAGAGGAAAGGAAAGAGATAAAGAGACAGAAACATTGATCTGTTCTTGTATGTGCCTTGACCAAGGATAAAACCAACAACCTCTATGCTTCAAGATGATGCTCTAACCAACCAAGCTATTCGGTGAGGATCCAATATTCTTATATAAAAAAAAATAACTACAAACTGTTTCTCAAAACGTGAGAACACTTGCTTCTAGCCAGCCTTTGATCACCAAAGAATTGAAAATTTGCCAAAGTAATGTGGATTTGACCTTTCTTGAAACATAAGTATTTCTCATTATTTCAGGATTATCTTTGGGTATTTATACAAATACTGATTGACTTATGACCTATGCAACTTATGACCATTCGACTTTATGACCACAGTCACTAGCCATGACTGCTCCGTGTCTGGTAGCACAAGCGTTGCCCAGTTGGGCGTACGACAGTGCCGACCAGCTTCCGGCAGCATTACCATCTCCATGTGCACCATTTCAACTGTTATCCCAGACTTGGTACAGCAATTTGTGTTTTGTGTCCTGAATATTTTTCATCAAACCCTTCCCAAGATGTCTACCAAGAGGAAATTGTCTTTGCAAATATTAAACCAGTTGTACTGGTAATGCAGTGTTTTACTTAAACCTGACATATGTAAAAATAAAAAACAAAATGGTGTAGAGATGATACAAATGGCATAAAATGAACAAGAAAATTATGATATATAACAATAATAAAAGAAAATTATAACAAAATATGACTTAAAGATTTTTATAACATCATTTTACAGTACTGTACATATAGGCTACTCAACTTATGACCAAGTCGTGTTATGATCGGTCTGTCGGAACCAATCGTAGTTGTAAGTCGAGCACTAGCTGTAATTAGTTTTTTAATGTAATCTACTTTTTGGATTGTGTGGGGTGTATGTGTGCTTCTCTGTGCAAATTAATAATATTGACTCTTTCATGTCACCTTAAGAGTCAAACCTGATCCCCCTCCACTTTTATACATATCACACAATCAATCATTGAATTCCACAGGTCCAACTTCCAAATATATTCAGAGTCAAACTGTTTATCATGACCTGATGTCATCATGTCTCATCTGGACATGTGTAACATCTTATAGCTCATTTGATGACAGGATAGCTAGTAGAAAACTTTTAAAAAATTAAGTCTAATCATGTCGTTACTTTGCTCAAAATCTCATTCTGAGAAAAAGCTAAAATTCTTTGAATGTGTAAAAGGCATTGAGTCCTCTGATCCTTGGATATTCTGATTTTGTGTCCCATTCCTCTTCCACTAGCTGACCCACTTCTTGTGCTGTAACTTGTCCAGTTTGCCTCCACTTCATTCTTTTTGGGCTGGTCATCTCCTTTCCCTCAGACATCTGGTCCCTTCTCCTCTCTCAAGCCTTTTTAAGCAATAGTCCCTCACCATCCTGTGTAGACAACAGTCCCCCAAGAACACACTTTCTTTGCCTTGCCTTGCTGTTTTTTTTTATTTGTATCATAACTTCTTAACCCCTGTAGTATTTTGTCTTTTTTTAGATAAATCTATTTTAATTTTAAAAACAGAATCATAAGAGTATTAAAATATATATACTAGAAAGGATGCATAAAGAGCATGTATGAATTATTTACAATCATTGAGAGATGAAGGTATTTCTAAGCGGAGAGAATGGGATTCTGATTTATTAATATAGTTCCCATCAGTGGTTACTGAATGACTTCTTTTTTTTCTCACTGATTTGAAAATGCCACTTTTATATCTCAGATTTATAGAAGACTTCCATATTTCCCCATGTATAAAACACACCTTAATTTGGGGGCCCAATATTTGAAAAAAATGTCATATCATATAAAGTTATTGAACTCAAGTTTTATTCATCATAAAATTTATACAACCCCCTCATCACTGTCAAAACTCCTATCAAATAGCTTGTCCTCATCTGTGTCTGATGATGAATCACTGGCTTCATATATTGTCTTGTCCTCAGTTCCATCTATGGCATTTGAAATGCCACACTTCTTAAATGACTTGACTATGATCTCAATCTTGATATTATCCCATGATCTTTTCACCTAGGTACAAACTTCTCCTATAGTTGGTTTCTTCACTACTCCTGCTGGTGTCAAATTGTCCCCAGAAGACTTCATCCATTGGTTCCATTCATCTCTCATAGCAGCTTAGAAGGGTTTGTTAATGCTGACATCAAGTGGTTGGAGCTGAGATGTCAAGCCTCCAGGTATGACAGAAAGTTTTGTTTTTTACTCTGCAGCAATCTTCTTTGTGTTTTTTGTTATGTGCACTCTGAACTGATCAAGCACCAATAGGGCAGGTTTGCATAAGGGTCCACCTGGTCTTCTTCTCCATATTTTCTCAAACCAGATCTTCATTCCATCTAATTCATCTAACCTTTATCATGAATGTGGATAATCACTCCTTGAGGAATATCTTCTTTTGGCACTGTTTTGCATTTGAAAATCAGCATAGGAGGTAGCTTGGTTATGTTGGCACAACAAGCTAGAACAACTGTATAATGGCTTTTTTTTATGTCCACTTGCCTTCACAGTTACAGTTTTAACCTTCATATCAACAGTTCTGTTACTTGAGACAAATTGAAGGGGGACTTTGTCCATATTTACAACTGGTCCCAACTCAAACTGATGTGTCTTCCGACATTGAATGACAAAACAATAAAATTCAAGGACCTTCTTCTCATAGCTTTCAGGCATCTTTTTGGGCAAGTCTAGGGCATATACACATGCTTAGTCCATTTTGTTTCATGAACCTGAAGCACCAATTGTGTCCTTTTTGAAATCAGTAACTTCTTTTTTATCAGCAATTTTTCTTGTCTCATTATGAACCATCTTTGTGGACACAGTAATTCCAGTTGCCCTTTGCTCTTCAATACAAATCTTCAATCCCATCTCTAAATCAGACGATTTTGCTGACTTGCCTCTCATGGCCTTGTTCAACCATAGTGTTTTCAGTAGGATTTCCTCTTCCTGTAGCCAGTCTTGGATTGATTTCTCAGTTGGAGGAGGACCAAACTTATGTTCAGCAGCACAATTTCCATTCACTTTTGCAAACTGGATTACTTTTAACTTGAATTCAGCACTGTACTAAAATATTTTCTGAGCCATTTCTGGGCAGAACCTGGCAAAATATAACCTACTGTAATATACTGGTAACAAGTGTGAAACAATAAGTGCAAAGACAAGAAGTGTGGAAAAGTGAGAAATGCAAGTAAAAAAATCTACAACAATGAGTACAAAAACAAACACAAAAAAGTGGGAAATGCAAGTAAAAAAAACTACAACCACTGTATAAGAAATTCTCAGTTTTTAGACCCCAAATTTTTCAAAAACATGTCCATCTTATACATAGGGAAATATGATATATTTAGATGAATTTATTTTAAACTAAATTGCCATATATATTTTGAATGATTTGGGAGAATTACTTTCCTCATTGACAAATTTCCCTTCAGAAAGATTGTACATATCTACTTACAATTCAAAAAATATATAAGGATGTCTATTTGCCCATATCATTCTCCAACAATCAGTAATTTACTCTGAGAAAAATTATATTTTCATGTGCAGCTCTTTGGTATTTTCAAACAGGGTATATATCAACATGTATATATATGTATATATATAGACACATACATACATGCATGCCATGTACATATATACATATGTAAGAGAATAATATATATAAGAATTATATTGTTTTTTAAACAGGTATGTGCTAGTTTAGTATAAATACAAAGTAATTTTATCAATTGAATTGTGCTTTTCAACTTTGTTAATGGGTTTTATTTAATAACAACTTCTAGTTTTTAGTAGAATTTATAGATTCGGGGAATTAAAAATAATTTACACTATTATAAAGTATTACTTTAAACATTACATTATTAAATATTACTATTTTATTATTTAATTTACTATCTTGTAGTGTCATTTTTTCATGGTCCTGGAGAAGAATTATTGTGTAGTGGTCAGCTCCTCAGGCTCTAAATTTAGTCTGGCTCAGATCTGAATCCTGCCTCTTCCTATAAGATATTAAGTTTTAGGAAACTGCTATATCTCTTTTAGCTTCTACAAGCTCATCCATATAATAGGGATAAAAAATAGCGCAACCAAGAAGCATTCCTGGTCAATTAAATGGAATGACATCTAAATAGCTATGTGGATACTGGCAAAACCATTAAGATAATGTTATAAAACAAAGTCAAAATGTATTAACATATCAAATTCTTGGGTATTTGTTACAATATTTGCTCCATTACTTGCTAAAATTTGATACTGAAGATAAGAAATAAGATATCAACCTATTTTGGTTTTAGATATATAGCTTTTGGGATATTTTCCTCTGTAGAAATTCCAAACTCCCACCACTATCTTTTTAGGACTATCTTTTCACTGATTTCTCTCTGGAAATGACCATACCTTTTGATCCTGTCAGATTCAAGTTTGGTTTTTCAGTTTCATAGTGTTTTCTCATAATCCTTTACTTGGTGCTTTTCAGAAGGATCTGAATTTACAATATTCCATGGCAACTGAGACCTTCTTACCTCTCAAATTACATTCATTATATTATAGTCATCAAATTTCAAATTGATTTTTTGAGTTCTTGATCTTCATGGTTTTTATAATATAAAATCTTAGTATTTTTATAAACTTTTAATTTGATATCAAATATTCATTTTATATAATTGAAACCTCCTTTTTACTATCTTACAAAAAATATGAAAGATTTTGTAAGTTTCCTACTGTTTCAGGGAGCAAGTCTACTTTATTGAAGGTTATTACAACTGAATTTTTACAATTGCCCTTTATTTAGGTTAATAAACCTTATTATATATTTATTGATGAACTTATTCAGATTGGTATGATTTTCTATTCATATATTTTCATCTAAATCAATAGAAAAATGAAAATATTTATGTTTTAGCCATTTTATTTTTCTTCATTGGAGTTCAGTTGTCTGAAAAGCAGTGAGGAAGTGGTGGCCAAACAAACTAGTTTCAGAGAAGCTGACTCAAGAGTAGTTGCCTTCCATGTTAATTACAAAAAGCTAATTACAGTGATGACCATCTCATCTGACTCTCACCACAGTTCTCATAGGACCCTCTGCTGCTGAGCTCCCCTTGTACACCCACCCCCAATAGCATTACATTTGGGCTGACATGCTGCCCAGCTGCTTCCATTTGGAGCTGCACCATCTGTTCTGAGTTGGGTTGCTTTATATATATATATATATGTTTATTGTTTGTTTTTGTTTTTGTTTAGTTTTGTCTTTTCTCCCAAGATATTCTGTCCACACAATCTTCAGGCAGGACTTCCTTTACATGTTTCATATTATTAGCTTCTCAGAACTTCTTCAAACCAATCTTTTCTAAATTTACTCTATTGATGACATTTATTTTTATCTTCCATTTTTGATAGAGAGGGCATACTCATTTTTATTTTTTAAATGCATTTATTACTTCAAAAGGAGTTTTCAAATACAATTAGACATTTAAGTTTAAATGAGTGCCTTTATACATTTACAAGTTTTTAAAACCTTAAATGTACCTTAAAAGTGGTATCTCATCACAATTTAAACCAAAACTCTTACACATGCCATCACTTTCAATAAAATAATGATTAGATTGTGACTAATTGCTCTTCTCATGATTTTGTCTTTGCACATGAAATGTATTAAATGTGGAGTCAAGACATATTTGTGTGTAATATCTGGGAAGAAGATACAACTGAGCCAGATGCTTTTTCTAGACTGTTAATTAAAGTAGGTCTTCATGTCAGTAACTAAAATCTTTCAAGTACTTTCCATGATCTTCCTCTAGACTACTGGTCTTGAACATTCTCCCTGCCCCGTGATCTATTTTAAGAAATAGCCAGTCTAGTTCAGTGTGGTTCACGGTTTTCTACAGTTTGAGAACAAGATGCTAGAGTAGCAAAACCTTTAAAAAGCTAACTTTGAATTTCCTTTGCATCATTTTCGTGTTTGTGATATTGAGAAATTTATTAAACTTCTCAGATTTTTTTATAAAATAGTGAAAATACTGACACTGTAGAATATTAAATATTTAAATTGAATAAAATGTTTAAAGCACTTGCAAGACACATGCTAGTCATTGCTGAACACCAATTTTCTCCTTTGTGAAAGTTTTAAGTTAACAGAATTGTGTCTCATTGCTATTTCCTCTTGTAGTTCCTTTTCCCTCTTCTCATTTTCCTTTTCCTCCCTGTCTCTCTTCTAAGAGTGAAAATGCAACTGAAAATGATGTAATTGCATTGTTAAGTTTTTATATATGGGACACAGGCAAAAGCACATTATTATAACTGAAAATGAGTAATGACAATGACAAAAAAATGCAGGGGATTGGAAGAATAATTTTTGAGCCACTAAAGTTGGGATTTTTTCCTTTGTAGCAAATTTAAGAAGTAGGAATAAATAAGTTGTTTGAAAGAGTAGTTCAGCTGCCATTGTCACATTCATTATATATAAATCCAACAGTTCTCTCCCTGTTAATGAGATCTTGGACTGACAACATGATTAAATTACATATGGCTGTGATGTCACATACATGGCTGAAAACAATCTTGATGTCTAACAGATGAATGTTCAAATTTGACACAAAATGAAGCCTCCTTAAAGAATCAACTACTGCAGTCTAACTTTTTCATGGTATTGGCATTTTTTTATTCTTCCCCAAGGTGAAACCAGCAACTTCAATGAAATTGTCTGTCACTGTGTGCTTTGGAAAGGCTAATTATGCATCTTCCCATATCAGGAAATATGCAGTAAAGAAAAAATACTCTCTCAAATATATTTATGAATCTCAGCACCTTAAATACATTATCAAATTATTTAAATTGTCCTTAAGATGTAAAAATCATCAGTGTGTAAAAGGTCCAAAATTTTATTTGTTATCCTTTGCAAAACTCAACATGATTTGCAATTTATGAATCATCCAGATATTCTGATACACACTCTTGATAGTGTGCTAGTTCATTTGAGAATTACAACTGTAGGTAAATCATGTTAAAAGAAATTATATGCAATCAGAATATTAATAGACTATACGTGCAAATTTTAATACAAAATAGTCTGTCATGGATAAATATTGATGAAATAAATGCCATATAAAAAAACAAATAGATGGATTTTTTTTCCTGATTGAATTATAGAGAAATAATTTTTGGGTGACATAGTATTTGTAATGAGCTTCAAGGAGTAAGAATTTTGCATGCTACATTACAGTAGAGAAAGTATAAGTAAAATGACAGTTAATAGCAAAAGGAAAACTATTAGTTGAAATAAACATTATTTCAGCTAGTTTAATACAAATAAAGATATATTAAAATGAAAAATACCACATATTGGTAAAGATAAACATAAAACAAAGTTTCCAAGATTATGTAAATTTTAATCTAATTATTGTGAATAATAGATACACCATCAATTTTTTATATAAGGGCATTGACTAAAATCCAAAATAAAATAAACAAATAGATCAGGAATAATTGGCTTATCTGATGACAATTTATATGTTCTAAATTTCTTCAGTAAGTGTTATCTATTTGTTTTAAACTTTTCTAAAAATTTAAACCATTTATTTACTCCTTTTTTGACCAATTACATATTATTTGAATCTGTGACTTTGGATAGAATTCTACAAGCTTGTAAAACCACAAAATAAAATACAGCAGGCTCTAAATCTAAATATCTGAATGACTTTCTAAACATAAAGTTTGTCTACTGTGAAAAGTATAGCAAATTGGATCAAAAGAAACAAAATGCTGATGGATAAAACGGGAATAAGAAAAAAGTTATCTTCAAATATTTCAAACATATAAGTAATTCAGAACATAAGATTTCAAGTCCATTAATAAATAAAGAGTATATGAAATCTGTCATAACATTAAAATTGCTGTGCTATTGACCTGTATTTAGGACAGATTCCTAACAAGAACTGTTTGTTGTTGTTGATGTTTTTAAATGATGCAGCAATTAATACTGCCACTTGATGCACAAGCTTCACAGAGATGAAGGTAAAAATGATATAAACACTTGAAACATCTTTATTAAAGATTTTATTTTTATTCATTTTAGAGAAAGAAAGGGAGAGAGACAGAGAGAGAGAAGGGGGGTTGGAGCAGGAGGCATTGACTCTTATAGGAACCTTGACCAGGCAAGCCCAGGGTTTCGAATGAGAAAATAATGTAAAAATATTTTTTTAGAAATTACTGGTATAAAATTTTTAATCATTTATGTTTAAGAAAAACAAATTATATTTTGTTAGAATCAGAAGTAATACTTTTATTAGTAAATCTAAAGTATATTAAAAATCAACTTAAATGTAAGTAAAAATCACCAAACTAATCATTTCTTCTTTATTCATTGCCATATGGTGTTTTTTATTTTTCCTTAAAACCTAAAACTTGTTTATAACAATTGAGAGTATAGTGCTTAAAGTAAATTATTCTGTTATAATTTACCTTGCTAATTATATGTTCTGAAAATTTTATGAATACCTAAGAAAATTGTATTTATTTATGCCTTAGCTAGCTCTATTTGTAAAGACAAGCTTTTCTAAGGAACCATTTAGCTTGGAAAAAAGGTAATAAGATAATTTTTTTTCTGTTGTCTTTCAAATATTTATTATTAAAGAAATACATTGTTTTAAATCTATGCCATTTTCAAGTTGATATTTTGTTAACACCTGTGAAAGGGGATGTGGTTGAAAAAAATACATGTATTTTTCAAGACCAAATACTATTCATATTTATATAGCCTATACTATAATACTGATAAACATAACCATGACCACCATTAGTCTAAACACAATATCAATAACAGTTTAATAGAATTTATAAAATAGTTCCAAATATCTCATCACAATTAATAGTCACACAAGACTTTTAAAAAGAGATTTATTAACTTTTATCTTCAACAAAAGAATATTTATCAAGTATTTAATATGCCTACTATATAGTTTCATATGTTTTGATACCCTGTTCTTTTAGTTACATTTCTATGATGACATAATAATTTATTTTTTAGGTTAATGAAAAATGAAGGTGAAATTTTGATTGAGGTTATGAAACATGATATATCCAGGTTTGTGCTGCCTTTCTCAGATTCAACCAAAAAAGTGGAGACCAGGATTGAATCTTTATAGGTGCTTTATTCAGGTGGCCAGCAATGCGGGGTTTACATTCCCAAGTCATCTTAAATCCCTATCCCCAGGCAACCTTTTTATTTTTTTATTTATTTTTTATTTTTTTATTTTTTTTTATTTTTCTGAAGCTAGAAACCGGGAGAGACAGTCAGACAGACTCCCGCATGCACCCGATGGGGATCCACCCGGCAGGCCCAACAGGGGGCGTCGCTCTGCCGCGACCAGGGCCACTCTAGCGCCTGGGGCAGAGGCCAAGGAGCCTTCCCTAGCACCCGGGCCATCTTTGCTCCAATGGAGCCTCGCTATGGGAGCGGAAGAGAGAGACAGAGAGGAAGGAGAGGGGGAGGGGTGGAGAAGCAAATGGGCACTTCTCCTGTGTGCCCTGGCCGGGAATCGAACCTGGGACTTCTACACGCCAGGCGGACGCTCTACCACTGAGCCAACCGGCCAGGGCAGGCAGCCTTTTTAATAAGGGGAAGGAAAGAGTTTGGGATTTCAAAGAAGAGTTAATCAGATCATAGTCAATGTTAATTGGATATGAGCAGTACAAAGGCTTTGCTTGCAGTTCCCGGGGGCACAAAGGTGGATGGCGAAAAGATCTTGTTAAATCCTATAGGCCTGTTTAGCTATCCCAGTTCCTGGAACAAAGCTTTTACTTCCATTATCCGTTATGCCCACTGACCATAACCAAAGCCACCATCTACTCAAGTAAAAATTTAAACTCTTGAGTTCCTCCATTAAATTAATTGTATTAAATTGTTGTATAGTATTACATATTTATTATGCTTATATTAACTAGTTTAGAGAACTAACTTCTTTTTTTTTTTGTATTTTTCTGAAGCTGGAAACAGGGACAGTCAGACAGACTCCCGCATGCGCCCGACCGGGATCCACCCGGCACGCCCACCAGGGGGCGATGCACTGCCCACCAGGGGGCAATGCTCTGCCCCTCTGGGGGGTCGCTCTGCCTAGACCAGAGCCACTCTAGCACCTGGGGCAGAGGCCAAGGAGCCATCCCCAGCGCCTGGGCCATCTTTGCTCCAGTGGAGCCTTGGCTGTGGGAGGGGAAGAGAGAGACAGAGAGGAAGGAGAGGGGGAGGGGTGGAGAAGCAGATAGGCGCCTCTCCTGTGTGCCCTGGCCGGGAATCGAACCCAGGACTTCTGTACGCCAGGCTGACGCTCTACTACTGAGCCAACCAGCCAGGGCCCTAATTGACTTTTCTTAACATCTTTATTGAAATATAATTCACATACCGTAATCTTCATTCATTTATTGTGTACAATTCAGTGTTTTTCAGTGCATTAAGAGCTGTATAAGTATCCCTACAATCTTATTTTGGAACATTTTTGTCATTTCAGTGAGAAGCCCCATGACCATTTTCAGTCAGTGCTCATTGCCAGTCTACTTTCTGTCTCTCTAGATTTGCCTATTTTAGACATTTTATTTTAATAAAATTGTACAATATGTGACATTTTGTGACTGACTTTCACTTAACATGTTTCCAAAGTTCACCCGTGTAGTGGGATGCATCAGCACTTTAATCATTTTTATTGTTGAATAATATCTTATTGTATGGGATACGTCATGTTTTATTTATCTGTCATCAATTGATAGAAATTTGGGTTGCTTTCATAGTCAAAGACTATAATGAATAATGCTGATATGATTATTTATGCATAAGATTTTGTGTAAGATATGTTTTCATTTTCTGCAATTGTCTTTTATAGAATACACACTCAAAGAGAAAAAAAACACATTCTTGTAAAGTCCATATGGTATATTTGTCCTGTCAAGATGGATCATAAATTGTGTCAAAAGTTTCAACATACTTTTAATAACTGAAATCTTACAGAATATATTTTCTGACCACATGGGTTTAAATTAGAAACAATGTATTGCTAAAATTTTTTGTATCTTAATGTTCAATTCATTGTTAGAAATCTATTTTAACTTGCATATGCATACTATTCCACTTCTTTCTTGTAAAATAATATCATTTCATTCTACTTTTTTAATATTGTTAGCCTTCTCTCACTTCTACTCAGTTTATCATTATTGCTGTTTGAAAATATTTTGTGTTCTGTTGGGAATTTTTCTTTCCAAATGTTTAAAATGACCTTCTCTATCTCTCTCCCTCTTTTTTTTAAAAAACATATGTAAACCTATTTGTTCCTTGATTTAATCTGCTGCAGGTTTTCTTATGAAAGATAAATTTGCTATGTATTTTCTATAGAGAGAGCAAATCTGTACTTATCACTTTTGGGAATTCAAATGGGCTCCCTCATATTTTGAATGATTTTCTTATTTTTCTCGTAGTTTCAAGATTCTCCTCCCTGTTAAAAAGTGTTTTGTTGTTGTTTGCAAGTAGAATTGCTGTTTTAAAAAGTAAATAAATAAAAGTTATCATGTCTGGTTGTGCCAAGTATAGAGAAAGAATATATTTTGTTACTTAAGGTACTTTTCAAAAATATTGATGCAATTTCAACATTTATCTGACTGCCCCAAGCTGGCCTATTTAGTCACAGCAAAAGTTAGTGTGGTTTTTTAAAAGATTCTCTTTAACTTAAAACAGTTAGACCTTTACATATAAATAACTAGAGATGTTAACTTTTCCTTCAATCAGCCAATATTTTTGTATTAAAGCAGAAGTTTATTGGACTTAGAGATCCCCTTTCTTATTACTGGCAGTAATACAGTTTTCTGTTTTTATTTTCATGTTATTCCAAATTAATATATAAGGAGGGAATTTGGCTGCAATTGCTCAATTTTCCATATTTCCTGGAATTACCTTTGTATTTCCAGCTTAAAAGAAAACTACTGTTTGGTGGTGGTGCAGTAGATGGAGTGTCAACTTGTAACTCCAAGGTTGCTGGTTCAAAACTTGAGGTTGCCTGCTTGAGCCTTGGGTCACTGGCTTGATCCAAAGGTCACCAGCTTGAGCCTGAGGTCATCAGTTTAATCCCCAGTCAAGGCACATATGAGAAGCAATCAATGCACAACTAAGTGGAACAACAAGTAGATGCTTCTCTCTCTAAAAAATATTTTAGTATATCAAAAATGTATTATATGTGTTGACTGATGCCTCAACTATCCTTCAGAATAATAAACAAAGTGTATGAAATTCTTATGAGGAAGGTTTGGCAAAATTTACTACTTTATATAGTAAAAGTTTTACCTGAAGTATAATAGAGGTTTTATTTTTGTTTGTTTGTTTTGTATTTTTCTGAAGTGAGAAGCAGGGAGACAGACTCCCACATGCGCCTGACCAGGATCCACCTGGCATGCCCACCAGGGGGCGATGTTCTGCCCATCTAGGCCATTGTTCTGTTGTAACCAAAGCCATTCAAGCGTGAGGTGAAGGCCATAAAGCCGTCCTCAGTGCTCTGGCCAATTTTGCCCCAATGGAACCTTAGCTACGGAGGGGAAGAGAGAGACAGAGAGGTAGGAGAGGGGGAAGGGTGGAGAAGCAGATTGGTGCTTCTCCTGTGTGCCCTTACCGGGAATTGAACCCAGGACTTCCACACGCCAGGCCGATGCTCTACCACTGAGCCAGCTGGTCAGGGCCTAGAGGTTTTATTTTTAAGTCAGGGGTCCTAATCATTGATTCATAATTTTTTTCTGACTCCTAAATGATGTGATGACACCAATACAGAAAAATAAAATGTCTTTAATATTTCTTGCCCAAGTTGAATAGTTCTTTTTTTACATTTATGTGCTTATACATGTCCTCATTCCTTCATGATGTAAATAAAGACTTTATTAGCAGAAAGAAATGATTTTCCATTCTGTGAACTTAAGTGTTTCCAAAGATAAAGTTTCTTCTTGGAGAAAATCATCCTTTTTTTATTTCTAGAAAAATAGTACAGGTTCTGAAGACAGTCAAACTTGGAATCAAATTCCAGTTTTTCTAATTAAATATGTGAACATAGGCATTTAATAACCTTCCTTAGCACCAGCATTCCATTATCAAAATTGAGTATGATGTCTATCGTGTAGGAAGGAACAAAACTGAAGACTCAAAAAAATATACAACTTATATTGATCATTGAAACTTGATTTAAAATTTCTTTCAGGTTTACATGCTGGCTAAAGCAATTAAAACTGAAAGAAAGTTATTTTATCCTTTATGTTAACCCCTAGAGAGATGAATTTTTAAAGTTTGTACTATCGCTTTCTAGGTTACTTCCTAAAGGTTTTTAAGCCTGCTACTGGTTAATACTTCCTTGGACTCAGAATCAACTACACTAGAGGTAAAAGAAGAAAGAGAATAAAGTCTCTGCAAGAGAGAATGGAATCTAATTTCAATAGTCCTGATTCTGAAGAAATCATTTTGTCCTGGTACTATCTCATAAATTCTCCTGAGGATGGAGCACGTGTGTGAATTACCAGACCTGTTAGAGTTTTCATTAACAAATGCCATTACTTTTACTGAGTTGGTGTGAAAATTCCCCAAACAGTGCAATTCTAAACAAACTAACAAGTAAAGAAGCAAACAAAAACCCCAATACTTTATTTTCTGCTAAAATTTGTTTTCATACCCTCCAATGAGAACTTCTACATGTTACTCTTATTTATATGTGAATTCATTAATACTTTATATATTCATGAATTTGTTTCTGGAGTTTCCCCTCTGTACTATCTGTTATGGGGAACTCCTGCCCCAATAATAATAGTTATAAAATATATCTTGTTAAAAATTCTCATATTTTGTTTTGCTTTAAAACTGTGTAGCTATTCTTGTTTCAGTGCTCTTTCACATAAATTTTAGGATTTACAAAACAAGTTCCATAAATAATAGGATATTAATTAAAAATATATTAAATTTTAATAAATTTGATGATATAGTTATATTATTGAATCTTCTTATCTGTGAATATAGTTATTTTTGAATTTTATTTATAAAGATCTTTTTTATATATCAAAACCTTGTTGTAAGTTCCTATATAATAGACATTATATAAGATCAAATTCTTTTACAGTGAATCAGCTCTATTACTGTTTTTTGGAGTTCCATTTTTCAGATTATCATGAAGCAAATCTTGACCATGGTAAAATTTTAGCTGTAAATATCTCAGTGTGTATACCTAAATGTTAGGAACCTGCTCAACCTAAGAATATTATTATCTTGAATGTTGAAATTCACAAAAAGTTTCTTAAACAGGTTGTTCTAGATTTCTAATATTATCTCATCATTCATTTGTTTATTTACTTATTTTAGCAAGAGAGAAAGAAAGACAGACAGACAGATAGGAAAGGAGAGAGATGAGAAGCTTTAACCTGTAGTTGAGGCACTTTTTAGTTGTTCATTGATTTCTTCTCAGATATGCGTTGAAGGAGAGGGGGAACTCTAGATGATTCAGAAAACCCTTGCTCAAGCCAGTGACTTTTGGGCTCAAGCCAGTGACCATGGAATCATATTGATGATCCCACACTCAAGCTGGTGAGACTGTGTTCAAGCCAGAAACCTCAGGTTTTTGAACCTGAGACCTCAATGACATAGAGATGAATATGTCTTTACAAAAAACTGCTTTCAAATTTTGGGGATAGATATCTAGAAAAATGATTGCTGGGTCATAGGGTAACTTTATTTTTAATTTTTCAAGTAATCTCCATACTGATTTAAAGTCTTTTGGCAAAAACACTTTATAAGTAGAGTTGGAATCTTCCAACAAGGCATAATCCAGTGATCTCTCTTTTTTATGTTAATGTCCATTAAAAATTTTTGCCTTGATCCTTATTTCATTAAGTGTTGAAAAATGGTGGTGTTTTTATACATTCTTCATTCTTCATTTATTAACTGAATACTTCTTTAAAGAGAAATTTGTCCTTGTGACCTGGCTAGTTATCCTGAAGTACAATAAAAAAAACAAGATACAAGTAAAACACTTGGCATTTTTCTTTTATTTACCAATTTTCTGACTGATAAATTGACTACCTAACATTGTACAAAGATAATCAATAGGTTTATTATTCTTGTGCTTTTATGACAATCTTACAGATTTTAATATGAGTGTTTCAATTGAAAAGCAGCGTTTTCTAACTGAAGCAGAAATGTGATTCATCTTTGGCTAGAGTCAGTGTTTTTCAGTTGCTGGTCCATGGATTACAGACTCATTGGGTCTGTAATCTTTATAACATCAGGGTGGTTAACTCTTTTGTTGACAGGCTTGAAATTTCTGTTGAACCAGTGATTGAAAGACATTGAAGAGGGAGCCTCCTTGCATTAAATCCTAAATCCTTTTGGCTGTGTATTAAAAGTCCTTGAGAATATTTTTGCTATGGGGTATAACACAATATTCCAGGCTCATTCTGTACATATCCTGCCCCAGAACTAGATAGTCTTTTTGTGCTAGAAGTTTCTTTTTAGTAGAGAATGGTATTCAGAATATTCAATATGAGTACTAGGAATGTTCTTTGCTACTGAACTAGTCACTGTGTCTAGGTATTTTCAGGGGCCTGAGCTAGGAAACAAAATTTTTAAAAATTACATTCAATATATTAGTAATGATACCTCCAAATTGAATTAATAAATACAGGGGTTTTGTGTGGCCTCACAAATAGTACCTCTGCTCCCCATTTCCAGAATGTGTTGCATATTCCAGTTATCAATGACAACAACATAATTCAAATTTTCTTTCTGCCATAACACATCTACAACAGTACTAGATTAACAATATTTACAATAATACCATGAACAATATGTTTATTGTAAACAGCTTAAATTTCTTGAAATTCTTATATACTTTTTTATTATTTTAGAACACATTTCATTAGGGTTATATAGCAAGTGTCATAACTATAAAATCACTTAAAGAACTTTTGTTTTCAAGACATAGGTAGGTTCACTTATTTTATCTTTGTTTTGGATTTAAGGGTGGCTTTATTAAATTAATTGTGTTCTGTAAAACATATTTATATACTAATTTTGTTCTGTAAAAAGTATTTATGTGACTCCAAAATGTAGTCCCTCTCATTTACATTTGGTATATTTCATTCTAAGTTGTGCTTATCATTATTGTCTAATGATAATGTTCATTATTTTATTGTAAAAAATTCTAATTAGTCATTCATTCATTAAACATATGTTGATATTAAAAGTGTTAGGATCAGGAGTGACATCAGCCATGAGGAGGGCTCCCGATACCTCTCCCCAAAATTTCAACAAGTTCGACAACTAGAGACAGAAAAGCAATCCCAGGAGCATCTGATATACACATACACTGAACAAAGATACGATTGGGTGAAATGGTAGCTAAATATATAATCAACCCTGAAGGATATAAGACCGAGAACGGAGCATTCCACCTTCCTCACTGACCTGAGCAAGGGCTGCTTTCACTTGGAACTGAGAGAAAGCGAGGGCTAGGGGTGTGGAAAGAGCTGGGCTAGGGCAGAGATGTTCAAGCCGAGGAGAGAGTGTGCCTGTGGTGGCTCAGCCATGTGAACTAACGCTGGTGGCAGACTCTGGCAGAGGTGGGTGAGCAGTTGCCTTGTTTACTCTCAATATCCTGGTCTATGAGCATGGACAGTGTGCAAGTGGTTTCTCCTAGTGCCCCAGGTGTGGGTACCAGCGTTTCTGGACAGAGGGGCAGGGTTGGAGTCTATTAGCAGTAGCCTTCTGCATGGGCTACAACCAGGGTCTCAGTGTAATTCCTGCTCCACAAACAACAGTATGCGGGGAGTGTGCGAAAGCCGACTTCCCTACACCCAGACCTCTCTGGGTGGGGCACCTCCACCAGCCATACAGGCTAACAAAGCACATTCCCAGGGAAGAAAAAATACAGAAATGCTATGGGGAGGGGCATGCAGGCAGCTTGCAGACAGTCTCTAGAGCAGATCCACAGATCCAATCGCAGAAATTAGCTTAACCCACAGTCTGCTCACTGCCCAGCTGGCTTATGCCAGCAGTAGCTCTGGCTGAAAAGGTCTTCTTTCTCAGGTCAGCAATCTAAGAGAATCCAATGGAGAGCCATGATATTTTTCAGGGCCTCTTGCTCTGCATGCAGTAGCTGGGGCAACTTCCTGCCAGGTGATACAGGGTGAAAAACACATTCCTATGTAACATACCTCAGAGAACACTGCAGAAGTTGGGCAGGCTAGGCTTTAGGCTTTTCAACAAGGGAGAAGCCTGCAGAGAGCAATCCCATGGAATACCAAAAAAAATTTAACTAGATAGACCCGGGGAAACTTAGAAAGGAGCCTAAACAGAACTCAACTCACCCCCCTACATGCTTAAGCTGATGGCTCTGGTCAGCAGAGCTTTTATACTCAGGGCTGTGCTCTAAAAGGAGCCAGAGAAGGGACTTGGCAGCTTTTAAGACCTCCTGTTCTTTAGGTAGTGACTATGGCATCTTTCTGCCAGCCAATACAGGTTACAAAGTACAAAAAACCTGAGGAGAGTGGTCCCGCAGAGTGCTGAATCATACTAGATATGCCTGGAGGCTCATAGAAAGACAGCTTGAAAGCAATTGGCTCCCAGCCCTGCCTAATTATATTGGCAGCTCAGGCTGGCAAAGCTTTACCCAGAGCCCTGTGTTGAGTGGGGATAGAGTGGGGGTTTGGCAGCCCTTAGGGCATGGGTCCCCAAACTATGACCCGCGGGCCACATGCGGCCCCCTGAGGCCATTTATCCAGCCCCCGCCGCACTTCTGGAAGGGTACCTCTTTCATTGGTGGTCAGTGAGAGGAGCATAGTTCCCACTGAAATATTGGTCAGTTTGTTGATTTAAATTTACTTGTTCTTTATTTTAAATATTGTATTTGTTCCCATTTTGGTTTTTTACTTTAAAATAAGATATGTGCAGTGTGCATAGGAATTTGTTCATAGTTTTTTTTATAGTCCGGCCCTCCAATGGTCTGAGGGACAGTGAAATGGCCCCCTGTGTAAAAAGTTTGGGGACCCCTGCCTTAGGGCCTCTTACTCTCCAAGCAGTGGCAGGTACAACTTCACAGCTGGGTCAACAGGCTGCTGGTTCAGGAAGGAGAGACTTGGAGAGAGGCTCCAGGAAAACAGACTCTCCCATTGTTAGAGCCTGCAAATGCTAACAAGCCCCAACTACCAACGAGACTGAGGCCTAGTATATGTCATCGCCATAGCGACACATCAACTGCAAATCTCTACCTAAGCATGCCTCAGGGGAAGAGCATGGGGTACAGTGCCACCGACCAAAAAGAGAAGAAGGAAAAAGAAGATAACCTCTCAAACTCAAGAATAATCTACAGTTTTTATAACTTTTTCTACTTTTTTTCTTTCATTTTTTTTATCTTTATTTTTTTCTTCCACCTTGGTCCTTTTATCCTCCTTTTGTCTTATTCTTTTCTCTTTATCTTGAAATTCATTATGCATAGTGTTACATTTCCCATTTTTATTTCTTTTTTCTTTCTCTCTATGAGGGTTACATTCTAAAAATCTTAGCTCTCTCCCTTTTTTTTTCTTTTTTTCTCCCTCTCCCTTGATTTATTCTTTTCTCTTTCACTTTCCTCTCATTTGATATTCACTCACAAATGAATTATTTTATTTTGGATTAAATTTTTTTGTGTGTGGCATTCTGTGTGCTTTTTACTTCGCTTTTTAACTCATTAGCATTCCCCCCAGCCCCAGATCTCCATTCTATGTAGTTTTTATTCCACTTAATACAATAGTATTTTTTTCTACTACTTGTTTTCTTCTTGTCTCTTTCACTATATCTCTCATTTGACCATAATTTACAAGCAAATTATTTTATTCATTATCCAAAATGTTTTCATTTTGTGAATCCTTACCTCGTTTTATGCCCCTTTGTCACTTCTCCCCAACTCAGGCCCTCTGTTTTAGGTAGTTTTTGTTCCATTTAACACAATATAATTCTCAGTTTTTCACAGTATTTTCTCAAGAAAAAAAGAAATAATACCTTAAAAAAAATTTTTTTTTAAATTTATTTTCAACCCTTATTAGTGTTATTAGTAAAACAACACTTAGATGCCATTAAGGAAAAGAAAATCAAATATCATGGATACAAAAGACAGAGATATAGCACAGATAGATGAGAAAAAATATATAGAATAAATTTTAATAGATTGGAAAGCTTGGACTTAAATGACAGAGAATTTAAAATAGAAATTCTAATAATACTCAGAGATATACAAGAAAACACAGAAAGGCAATTTAGGGAGCTCAGAAAACAACTCAACAAACACAAGAATATATCACCAAGGAAATTGAAACTATAAAAACAAATCAAACAGAGATGAAAAACTCAATTCATGAACTGAAAAATGAGGTAACAAGCTTAGCTAATAGAACAGGCCAGATAGAAGAGAGAATTAGTGACATAGAAGACAGGCACCTAGAGGCACAACAGAGAAAAAAGGAGAGAGATTCACAAATTTAAAAAAATGAGAAAGCCCTACAGGAATTGTCTGACTCCATCAAAAAGAGCAACATAAGAAGAATAAGTATATCAGAAGGAGAAGAGAGAGAAAATGGAATGGAGAACATATTCAAACAGATAATAAACGAGAACTTCCCAAGCCTATGGAAACAACTAAAGCCTCAAATTCAATAAGCAAACAGAACACCAAGTATCTTAACCCTGACAAACCTACTCCAAGGCACATCATAATGAAATTGGCACAAACCAATGACAAAGAAAAAATTCTCAAGGCAGCTAGAGAAAAGAATACAACATATAAAGTAAGGCCTATTAGATTATCATCAGATTTCTCAGCAGAAACTCTACAAGCTAGAAGAGAGTAAACCCCAATATTTACAGTTCTGAAAGAGAGGAACTTCCAGCCAAGAATACTATACACATCAAAGCTATATTCAAATACAAAGAAGAAATAGAAATATTTAAAGATACAGAAAAGATGAGGGAATTTATCACCAGAAAACTCCCACTTCAGGAAATACTAGAGGGGTTTTTTCCAACCAGATACAAAGAACAAGACAAAACAAAACCACAAGTAAAAGCTCCACCAAGAACACAATAAAACCAAATTTAAACTGCGACAACAAAAACAAAAAAGGGGAGAGGACAGAGATTAACAGTAGCAAAGGAGGATGGAGTGCAGAAGCACTCATGAGATAGTGTAGTACAATGAACATGGTAGGTACCCTTTCCATTACTTAATGGTAACCACCACTGAAAAAACCACCACAGAAGCACATGACTTGAAAAAAGAAGTAACTGACGTCACGGAAATGGCGCCGTGAGAAGCGCGTCCGACAGCTCTCCCCTAAATCACAACAAATTTATCAACTAGAAACAGAAAAATTTATCCTCGGAGCATTCCGGAGTTCCACACAAACTGAAAGCAAAAGGACTGTTATCACTTGAATCTGAGAGACGAGGGTGTGGAGGAAGCTACCGCAGCGACGCTCATTAAAGCCACCAGGGAGTGCGCCTGCGTGCTATCAATAAGACCACCCTCAGATGCCGATAAGAAAGAGGAAATCGAATATTATGGATACAAAAGAAAGAGAGGTAACACAAATAGATGTGGAAAAATCTATGAAGAAAAGACTTAACATATTGGAAGACTTGGAGCTAAATGACAGAGAATTTAAACTAGAAATCTTAAAAATACTCAGAGATATACAAGAAAACACAGAAAGGCAATATAGGGAGATCAGAAAACAACTCAATGAACACAAAGAATATATTACCAAGGAAATTGAAACTATAAAAACAAATCAAACAGAAATGAAAAACTCAATTCACGAGCTGAAAAACGAGGTAACAAGCTTAGCTAACAGAACAGCCCAGATTGAAGATAGGATTAGTGAAATAGAAGACAAACAACTTGAGGCACAACAGAGAGAAGAAGAAAGAGACTCAAAAATAATAAAAACGGAGAAAGCCCTACAGGAATTGTCTGACTCCATCAGAAAGAATAACATAAGAATAATAGGTATATCAGAGGGAGAAGAGAAAGAAAATGGAATGGAGAATATACTCAAACAAATAATAGACGAGAACTTCCCAAGCCTGTGGAAGGAACTAAAGCCTCAAATTCAAGAAGCAAACAGAACACCAAGTTTTCTTAACCCCAACAAACCCACTCCAAGGCACATCATAATAAAGATGACACAAACCAATGACAAAGAAAAAATTCTCAAGGCAGCCAGGGAAAAGAAGAGTACAACATATAAAGGAAGGCCTATTAGATTATCATCAGATTTCTCAGCAGAAACTCTACAAGCTAGAAGAGAGTGGACCCCAATATTTAAAGCCCTGAAAGAGAGGAACTTTCAGCCAAGAATACTATACCCATCAAAGCTATCCTTCAAGTATGAAGGAGATATAAAAACATTCACAAATACAGAAAAGATGAGAGAATTTATCAACAGAAAGCCCCCACTCCAGGAAATACTAAAGGGGGTTTTCCAACCAGATTCAAAGAACAAAAGAAAACAACACCACAAGTAACAGCTCCACCAAGAACACAATAAAACCAAACTTAAACTGTGACAACAAAGGAAAAAAAGGGGGGAGAGGATGGAGATTAACAGTAGCAAAGGATGATGAAGTGCAGAAATACTTATAACATAGGGTACTACAATGAATATGGTAGGTACCCTTTTCATTACTTAATGGTAACCACCCTTAAAAAAACCACCACAAAAACACTTGACTTAAAAAAGGTAGCAACAGAGGAAAGAAGTATGGAACACAAACAAACAAAAACAAATGATAGAAAAACAAAAGAGAAGAATCAAACTAGATACAAAACTAACAGAAAGCAATTTATAAAATGGCAGTAGGGAACCCATAAGTGTCAATAATCACACTAAATGTAAATGGATTAAACTTACCAATAAAAAGACACAGAGTAGCAGAATGGATTAAAAAAGAAAATCCAACTATATGCTGCCTACAAGAAACACATCTAAGCAACAAGGATAAAAACAAATTCAAAGTGAAAGGCTGGAAAACAATACTCCAAGCAAACAACACCCAAAAAAAAGCAGGCGTAGCAATACTCATATCTAATAATGCTGACTACAAGACAGAAAAAGTACTCAGAGACAAAAATGGTCATTTCATAATGACTAAGGGGAAGTTGAATCAAGAAGACATAATAATCCTTAATATATATGCACCAAACCAAGGCGCACCAAAATATATAAGACAGCTACTTATTGACCTTAAAACAAAAACTAACAAAAATACAATCATACTTGGAGACCTCAATACACCGCTGACGGCTCTAGATCGGTCATCCAAACAGAGAATCAATAAAGATATAGTGGCCTTAAACGAAATACTAGAACACCTGGATATGATAGACATCTACAGGACACTTCATCCCAAAGCGACAGAGTATACATTTTTCTCTAGTGTACATGGAACATTCTCAAGAATTGACCATATGTTGGGCCACAAAGACAATATCAGCAAATTTAGAAAAATTGAAGTTGTACCAAGCATATTTTCTGATCATAAAGCCTTGAAACTAGAATTCAACTGCAAAAAAGAGGGGGAAAAACCCACAAAAATGTGGAAACTAAACAACATACTTCTAAAAAATGAATGGGTCAAAGAAGAAATAAGTGCAGAAATCAGAAGATATATACAGACAAATGAAAATGAAAATACGACATATCAGAATCTCTGGGATGCAGCAAAAGCAGTAATAAGAGGAAAGTTCATATCACTTCAGGCCTATATGAACAAACAAGAGAGAGCCGAAGTAAACCACTTAACTTCACACCTTAAGGAACTAGAAAAAGAAGAACAAAGACAACCCAAAACCAGCCGAAGAAAGGAGATAATAAAAATCAGAGCAGAAATAAATGAAATAGAGAACAGAAAAACTATAGAAAAAATCAATAAAACAAGGAGCTGGTTCTTTGAAAAGATCAACAAAATTGACAAACCCTTGGCAAGACTCACCAAGGAAAAAAGACACAGGACTCAAATAAATAAAATCCAAAATGAAAGAGGAGAGATCACCACAGACATCATAGAAATACAAAGAATTATTGTAGAATACTATGAAAAATTATATGCCACCAAATACAACAATCTAGAAGAAATGGATAAATTCCTAGAACAATACAACCTTCCTAGACTGAGTCATGAAGAAGCAGAAAGCCTAAACAGACCAATCAGCAGGGAGGAAGTAGAAAAAACTATTAAAAATCTCCCCAAAAATAAAAGTCCAGGCCCAGACGGTTATACTAGTGAATTCTATCAAACATTCAAAGAAGACTTGGTTCCTATTCTACTCAAAGTCTTCCAAAAAATTGAAGAAGAAGCAATACTTCCAAACACATTTTATGAGGCCAACATAACCCTCATACCAAAACCTGGCAAGGATGGCACAAAGAAAGAAAACTACAGACCAATATCTCTAATGAATACAGATGCTAAAATACTAAACAAAATACTGGCAAACCGAATACAACAACATATTAAAAAAATAATACATCATGATCAAGTGGGATTCATCCCAGAATCTCAAGGATGGTTCAACATATGCAAAACGGTTAACGTAATACACCCTATCAACAAAACAAAGAACAAAAACCACATGATCTTATCAATAGATGCAGAAAAGGCTTTTGATAAAATACAACACAATTTTATGTTTAAGACTCTCAACAAAATGGGTATAGAAGGAAAATATCTCAACATGATAAAGGCCATATATGATAAACCATCAGCCAACATCCTATTAAACGGCATAAAACTGAGGACTTTCTACCTTAAATCAGGAACAAGACAGGGTTGTCCACTCTCTCCACTCTTATTCAACGTGGTGCTAGAAGTTCTGGCCAGAGCAATCAGACAAGACAAAGAAATAAAAGGCATCCATATCGGAAAAGAAGAAGTAAAGCTATCACTTTTTGCTGATGATATGATCCTATACATCGAAAACCCGAAGGACTCCACAAAAAGATTATTAGAAACAATAAACCAATACAGTAAGGTCGCAGGATACAAAATTAACATACAAAAGTCCATAGCCTTTCTATATGCCAACAATGAAATATTAGAAAACGAACTCAAAAAAATAATCCCCTTCACGATTGCAACAAAAAAAATAAAATACCTAGGAATAAACATAACAAAGAACGTAAAGGACCTATATAATGAAAATTACAAAGCATTGTTAAGGGAAATCGAAAAAGATACAATGAGATGGAAAAATATTCCTTGTTCTTGGATAGGAAGAATAAATATAATCAAAATGGCCATATTACCCAAAGCAATATACAAATTTAATGCAATTCCCATCAAAATCCCTATGAGATTTTTTAAAGAAATGGAACAAAAAATCATCAGATTTATATGGAACTATAAAAAACCCCGAATAGCCAAAACAATCCTAAGGAAAAAGAATGAAGCTGGGGGCATTACAATACCTGACTTTAAACTATATTATAGGGCCACGATAATCAAAACAGCATGGTATTGGCAGAAAAATAGACACTCAGACCAATGGAACAGAATAGAAATCCCAGAAATAAAACCACATATATATGGTCAAATAATCTTTGATAAAGGGGCCAACAACACAATGGAGAAAAGAAAGCCTCTTCAACAAATGGTGTTGGGAAAACTGGAAAGCCACATACAAAAGAATGAAACTCGACTACAGCCTGTCCCCGTGTACTAAAATTAATTCAAAATGGATCAAAGACCTAAATATAAGACCTGAAACAATAAAGTACATAGAAGAAGACATAGGTACTAAAATCATGGACCTGGGTTTTAAAGAACATTTTATGAACTTGACTCCAATGGCAAGAGAAGTGAAGGCAAAGATAAATGAATGGGACTACATCAGAATTAAAAGTTTTTGCTCAGCAAGAGAAACTGATATCAAAATAAACAGACTGACAACTATATGGGAACTGATATTTTCAAACAACAGCTCAGATAAGGGCCTAATATCCAAAATTTACAAAGAACTCATAAAACTCAACAACAAACAAACAAGCAATCCAATAAAAAAATGGGAAGAGGACATGAACAGACACTTCTCCCAGGAAGAGATACAAATGGCCAACAGATATATGAAAAGATGCTCAGCTTCATTAGTTATTAGAGAAATGCAAATCAAAACTACAATGAGATACCACCTCACTCCTGTTAGATTAGCTATTATCGACAAGATGGGTAATAGCAAATGTTGGAGAGGCTGTGGAGAAAAAGGAACCCTCATTCACTGTTGGTGGGACTGTAAAGTAGTACAACCATTATGGAGGAAAGTATGGTGGTTCCTCAAAAAACTGCAAATAGAACTACCTTATGACCCAGCAATCCCTCTACTGGGTATATACCCCAAAACCTCAGAAACATTGATACGTGAAGACACATGTAGCCCCATGTTCATTGCAGCACTGTTCACAGTGGCCAAGACATGGAAACAACCAAAAAGCCCTTCAATAGAAGACTGGATAAAGAAGATGTGGCACATATACACTATGGAATACTACTCAGCCATAAGAAATGATGACATCAGATCATTTACAGCAAAATGGTGGGATCTTGATAACAGTATAAGGAGTGAAATAAGCAAATCAGAAAAAAACAAGAACTACATGATTCCATACATTGGTGGAACATAAAAATGAGACTAAGAGACATGGACAAGAGTGTGGTGGTTACCAAGGGTGGGGGGGAGGGAGGACATGGGAGGGAGGGAGGGAGAGAGTTAGGGGGAGGGGGAGGGGCACAGAGAACTAGATAGAGGGTGACGGAGGACAATCTGACTTTGGGCGAGGGGTTTGCAACATAATTTGATGACAAAATAACCTAGACATGTTTTCTTTGAATATATGTACCCTGATTTATTAATGTCATCCCATTACCATTAATAAAAATTTATTAAAAAAAAAAAAAGGAAAAAGAAAAAAAAAAAAAAGAAAAAAGAAGTAACAGAGAAAAGAAGTATGGATGACAACCAAACAAAAACAAATGACAGAAAAACAAAAGAGAAGAATCAAACAAGATCCAAAACTAACAGAAAGCAATATATAAAACAGCAATAGAAAACCCTCAAATGTCAATAATTACACTAAATGTAAATGAATTGAACTCACCAATAAAAAGACACAGAATAGCAGAATGAATTAAAAAAGAAAATCCAACTGTATGCTGCCTATAAGAAACACATCTAAGTAACAAGGATAAAAACAAACTCAAAGTGAAAGGCTGGAAAACAATACTCCAAGCAAATAACATCCAAAAAAATCAGGTGTAACAATACTCATTTCTAACAATGCTGACTACAAGACAACAAAGGTAATCAGAGACAAAAATGGTCATTTCATAATAATTAAGGGGACACTGAATCAAAAAGACATAACACTTCTTAATATATATGCACCAAACCAAGGAGCATCAAAATATATGACAGCTACTAACTGACCTAAAAACAAAAACTGACAAAAATACAATCATACTTGGAGACCTCAATATACCGCTGAGGGCTCTTGATTGGTCATCCAAACAAAAAATCAATAAAGAAATATTGGCCTTAAACAAAACACTAGAACAATTGGATATGATGGAGATTTACAGGACATTTCATCCCAAAGTGCCAGAGTATACATTTTTCTCTAGTGTACATGGAACATTCTTAAGAATTGACCAAATGTTGGGCCACAAAAATAACATCAGCAAATTCAGAAAAATTGAAATTATACCAAACATATTTTCTGATCATAAAGCTTTGAAACTAGAATTCAACTGCAAAAAAGAGGTAAACAAACCCACAAAAATGTGGAAACTAAACAACATAATTTTAAAAAATGAGTGGGTCAAAGAAGAAATAAGCACAGAGATCAAAAGATACATACAGCCAAATGAAAATAAATAAGACATATCACAATCTCTGGGATGCAGCAAAAGCAGTAATAAGAGGAAAGTTCATATTATTACAGGCCTATATAAACAAACAAAAGAGATCCCAAGTAAACCACTTAACTTCACATCTTAAAGAATTAGAAAAAGAAGAACAAAAAAAACCCAAAACCAGCAGAAGAAAGAAAATAACAAAAATCAGAACAGAAATAAATGAAATAGAGAACAGAAAAACTATAGAAAAAAATTAATAAAACAAGGAGCTGGTTCCTTGAAAAGATCAACAAAATTGACAAACCCTTGGCAAGACTCACCAAGGAAAAGAGATAGGACTCATATAAACAAAATCCAAAATGAAAGAGGAGAAATCACCACAGATATCATAGATATACAAAGAATTATTGTAGAATACTATGAAAAACTATATGCCAACAAATTCAACAATCGAGAAAAAATGGATAAATTCCTAGAACAATACAATCTTCCTAGACTGAGTCATGAAGAAGCAGAAAGCCTCAAAAGACCCATAAGCAGGAAGGATATAGAAAAAACTATTAAAAACTTCCCCAAAAATAAAAGTCCAGAGCCAGATGGCTATACTAATGAATTCTATCAAACATTCAAAGAAGACTTGGTTCCTACTCTACTCAGTCTTCCAAAAATTGAAGAAGAAGCAATACATCCAAACACATTTTATGAGGCCAACATAACCCTCATACTGAAACCTGGCAAGGACAACACAAAATAAGAAAACTACAGACCAATATCTCTAATGAATACAGATGGTAAAATACTTAACAAAATACTAGCAAATTGAATACAACAACATATTAAAAATATAATATATCATGGTCAAGTGGGAATTCATTCCAGAATCTCAAGAATGTTGCAACATATGTAAAACAGTTAACGTAATACACTATATCAACAAAACAAAGAACAAAAACCACATGATCTTATCAATAGATGTAGAAAAGGCATTCAATAAAATACAACATAATTTTATGTTTAAAACACTCAACATAACGGGTATAGAAGGAAAATATCTCAACATAATAAAGGCCAATTTTCATAAAACATCATATTAAGTGAAATAAAACTGAAGACTTTTCTCCTTAATTCAGGAACAAGACGGGGTTGACCACTCTCTCCACGCTTATTTAATGTGGTGCTGGATGTTCTAGCCAGAGCAATCAGAAAAGAAAATGAAATAAAAGAAGTGGAAAAGAAGAAGTAAAGGTTTCACTTTTTGCAGATGATATGATCCTATACCTCGAAAACCCCAAAAACTCCACAAAAAGATTACTAGAAACAATAAACCAATACAGTAAGATCGCAGGATACAAAATTAATCTACAAAAATCCATTGCCTTTCTATATGCCAACAATAAAACATCAGAAAACAAACAAAAAAATAATCACTTTTATGGTTGCAGCAAAAATAAAAAAACAACCTAGGAATAAACATAACAAAGAATGTAAAGGACCTATATAATAAACACTACAAAGCATTGTTAAGAGAAATCAAAAAAGATACAATGAAATGGAAATATATTTCTTGTTCTTGGATAGGAAGAATAAATATAATCAAAATGAACATATTACTCAAAGCAATATACACATTTAATGCAATTCCCATCAAAATTTCAATGGCATTTTTGAAAAAAAATGAAACAAAAAATAATCAGATTTATATGGAACTATAGAAAACGCTGAATAGCCAAAGTAATCCTAAGGAAAAAGAATGAAGCTGGGGGCATTAAAATACTTGACTTCAAACTATATTAGAGAGCCACTATAATCAAAACAGCATGATATTGGCAGAAAAATAGACACTGAGAACAATGGAACAGAATAGAAAGCCCAGAAATAAAATCACATATATAGGGTAAAATAATTTTTGATAAAGGGGCCAACAACACACAATGGAGAAAAGAAAGCCTCTTCAACAAATGGTGCTGGGAAAACTGGAAAGCCATATGCAAAAGAATGAAACTCAACTACAGTTTGTCCCCTTGTACTAAAATTAATTCAAAATGGATCAAAGACCTAACTATAAGACCTGAAACAATAAAGTACATAGAAGAAAACATAGGTACTAAACTCATGGACCTTGGTTATAAAAAGCACTTTATGAATTTGACTCCAAAGGCAAGGGAAGTGAAGGCAAAGATAAATAAATGGGACCACATCAGACTAAGAAGTTTTTGCACAGCAACAGAAACTGACAACAAAACAGACAGCCAACTAAATGGGAAATGATATTTTCAAACAACAGCTTAGATAAGAGCCTAACATCCAAAATATACAAAAAACTCATAAAACTCAACAACAAACACACAAGCCAATAAAAAAATGGAAAGAGGACATGAACTGACAGTTCTCCCAAGAAGAAATACAACTGGCCGACAGATATATGAAAAGATGCTCATCTTCATTAGCTATTAGAGAAATGCAAATCAAAACTACAATGAGATACCACCTCACACCTGTTAGATTAGCTATTATCAACAAGACGGGTAATAGCAAATGTTGGAGAGGTTGTGGAGAAAAAGGAACCCTCATTCACTGTTGGTGGGAATGTAAAGTAGTACAACCATTATGGAAGAAAGTATGGTGGTTCCTCAAAAAAACTAAAAATAGAACTACCATATGACCCAGCAATCCCTCTACTGGGTATATACCCCCAAAACTGAAAAACATTGGTATGTAAAGACATATGCAGTCTCATGTTTATTGCAGCATTGTTCCTGGTGGCCAAGACATGGAAAGACACCAAAAAGCCCTTCAATAGATGACTGGATAAAGAAGATGTGGTACATATATACTATGGAATACTACTCAGCCATAAGAAATAATGACATTGAATCATTTACAACAACATGGATGGACCTTGGTAACATTCTACTGAGTGAAATATGTAAATCAAAAAAACTAAGAACTGTATGATTCCATACATAGGTGGGACATAAAAATGAGACTAAGAGACATGGACAAGAGTGTGATGGTCACGGGGGGGCAGGAGTAGGGAAGGAGGGAGAGGGGGATGGACACAAAGAAAACAAGATAGAAGGTGACGGAGGACAATCTGACTTTGGGTGATGGGTATGCAACATAATTGAATGACAAGATAACCTGGACATGTTTTATTTGAATATATGTACCCTGATTTATTAATGTCACCCCATTAAAATTAATAAAAATTAAAAAAATTTAAAAAGTGTTAGAATCAACAAGTGAAGAGTAGATGATAAGGAGAAATGAACTATCAGACTCCTGGTGGATGTAAGGAAATATATTAAGATATTTCACATACTTTCTCTCTTAATTGCCACAGCAACTTTCTGATTATTTTAAAATACTACTACTGAAAAATAAAAAGTTCAAATAAGTTAAGTAGCCTTAAAAATCCATGGAGATAACAAGTGCAAGGTTCATGTTTAAATCCAGATATAATCTCAACAAGTGTCTTTGTAGTGTATCTTATCACACCAAAGTATGTACAGAAATAAATTAATAAATATTTGTATAATTCCTTATAGAATTACTTTATAACTTATTGAACCCTCAAAATTATACTGGGAGGAAAAATTTCATCTATGTCTTACAACAGAAATGTTGACTCTAACTCCAACTTTTTTGTAGTACAATTATGTTTGTTTTCTAGCACAGTACTGTTTGGTAGCATATTGGGTTGGATCTAAATTTGTGTATGTACATGTAAAAACAACTATATGAGATGAGAGAATGACTTATTTTTTACCTAAAAACAGAGTGATATATTTTATTTACCCAGTGTCCATAAAATATTTCAATATTAGTTTTTACAAATATTCTAATTGTTAGAGTTCCCAAGGCACATATTCTTTCACATGTTCCACTCTAAATCCTTTTTTTTCTTCTATACATTTTAAGTAACATCACAGCTTTTTGAATTTTCATTAACAAGCATTATTTCATTACAAATGCAGTTTTCCTTTAAAAATAAGCAACATCCTAATGACTTTGAGAGCAGAAATACACAACAGATAAGGTGGTTCAATAAGGTATGTGCATTAATTTTATCTGTTGGGACTGCAGAAAGAAAGTGCTTTGGAACCTGCTAATAATGTCAATTAGCCAAGTCTAAAAAGAATAGCTGATTATCTATTCTAACAGTGAATCTCCCTGAGACCTTGATTTAAAAGCATGTAAAGCATGCAAATTTTACTAGCTCTAAAACTTGGCACAGTAATTTTGCAAACAACCTTATCTTTATTTTTACAAAGAGATTATCCTGTTTACCACCGGTGAAAATGTTCAACTTCGGGCAGTTCTGTGTCCCCTTGTTTGCATCAAAATTTGTGGACAAGTCCTGCTGGGGGTGAGGATAATGGAGATGCACAGACCCGACTCCAGGGACCAGGTTCAGTGACACAGATCCACTTTATTCAGGATGTAAACTAGCTTATATACATGGGTTCAGCCAATAGGATGTTACAGCATATCCCTCAAAGCCAATGGCTGAAAAGATCAGGGAGCTGTGTGGTTGGTGCTAAGTTACTTCCTTATAGTGGGCAAGCTTCCTTCCTGGGTATGCCCAAGAGGCTTCTGGGAGCTGGAGTATTCTCATAGCATTGCATCAGCCGCAGCTGCTAGGAATGTGCTCTGCACTCCACCCACACCTTCCCCTTCTCTTTTAATTAAGGCCAATTGGACTTGATGAATGACAGCTTGCTGTTGTTGTAGCTTTGGAATGCTATGCATTATGCAACGGAACCCTAGTAGAACTAAAACAACTATATATAATATCTATTATACTATATACTAATAGATTAGCTGGATTAAACAGTGAGGCAAGCTTCTGTAATGTTTGACTAGTTAGGAAATAGAATGGGGGTCTTAAAAACAGGGGATTCCTCCTAGGGGTCAGGATGTCATTTCCCTCCCATTGTGTTACAGAGACCTTCTAGGTGCCATTAAACACAGTTCCATTTTGATTTTAAAAAATGAATATAGGTCCATGCACGCCCTCTTCCCACAAAGGTCTCAGCGTCCAAACACAGAACAGATCGCTTGCTGTGGGCTGCGTACTGCATATGGTTACATTCCGTCTCTCAGCTTCTGAAACTGGAGGATTTGCAGGTGTTGGAGGCATCGTTGGTGAGGTCATCTTGGGACACTGGGAGTGGCTGTACATTTCTTCCTGGGATCAAAATTGGATGTGGGCTATTTTCTGGAAAAACACAAGCATAACCTCTTTTTTGCATTAGAGAGGGTTGCGGTTTCTGCCACTGAGCTGTGGCTGGGTCCTTTCAGCGTACTAACAGCAATGGGGTCCGTTGGCTACGAAGGCCTCCCCAATGTTTATAAGCGGGAGATACTCCTTCAAACTCAAAAGTTAAATAATTGAGAGTGAATATGAGACCCGGGGCATGGGCATATCCCCTTTTTCTTTTTGAATCTGAAGGTTATGTCTCTGTGTCGCCGTTCTACAACGGCTTGTCCTTGGGGATTATAAGGAATGCCAAGGTGGTGTGTGATTTGCCATTGGGAACAAAAGGCTTTAAATTGGCTGCTGGTATAACAGGGCCCATTATCAGTTTTAATTTTCCAAGGTACACTAAGGCAAAGCATGGCCTGTCAAAGTGCACAAATTGCACTGTGTAGTTTTTTTCTCCTGCTAGGGCAGTGGCCAAAATGGCTCCAGAGAAGGTGTCTACTGCTACATGTACATAGTGGAGTTTACCAAATTGGGGGACATGAGTGACATCTATTTGCCCCACAGCATTAGGCTGTAAACCTCGAGGGTTGACACCCTGTGGTTGTAGGGAGCCTAAGGGTAGTAAGGGCCCACACTGTTTACATACACGAACAAGGTGTTTGCAAGTTGTATGAGTGAGATGGGGAAAGATAGATTTGAGAGAATGGGCAGACATGAAACTGGGTATAAAATTGTCTGGCTTGCTCAAAAGGGGAGACTGTTAAACTAGATGATCAACTTGTGTGTTGCCTGCTGCTAGGGGTCCAGGCAAGCCAGAATGGGAGAGAAGATGCTGCATATACCAAGGGTGTTGATGCTCCTCTAACAGTTCTTTAAGCTGGCTGAGAGCCCTATCTAGTAATGTTTGCTTGGGCCGGAAGGTGGAATGGGCAAGGCCTTTAACTGTTTGTACTGCATAAACATTAAAAGCACTATCTGAAAAAATGTTAAGGGGGCCATGCTGCCAAAGGCATAGCGCATAGTAAATGGCTAGTAGTTCACCTACTTGTATGGATCCCTCATAACTAAATTTGTGGAACTTAGTGCCTTCCGTTTGTGCTTTGAACACTATTCCACAATAGGACCGGCTGGCATCTGTAAACACAAGCATGCTGTGCAGAACACGGGTGGATGCTGGATATGAATGAGGGGTGGTTTGTAGGGGGATACTTTGTAGGGTCTGTAAGAGTCGATTGTTGGGGAGGTGATTATCTATACAGGTGTCCAGTATAGTTAGCTAACAGTGTCTGCATTTCTAAATCATTGGCTAAGAGAAATTGAATATAGTCGAGAGGAATTGGCAGAATAAGTACATCAGGCTCTTGGCCATACAAGGTGACACAAGCTCGCTACAGCTTCTGGCCAAGAATACAGATTGCAGTCTTGTTGGGGGTGATTTTAGATAGCTGACTATATGCTAAATGTACCCAATAAAGGGGTTTTTTTGAAACAGGACACCGGTAGGAGTGCCTTTTGTGGCTAGGACAATAGCTGAGATTGGTTGATTGTGTTAACACAGAGCCAATAGCAGTGTTGATATTCACTATAACCTGTTTTGCTGCTGTAGTTAGACAGCGGACGCTAGTAGGCTTTATGTCGCCCTCAAGGAGGGAGAATAGGGGATCTAATTCGGCAGTAGAAATAGATAGGTATCCACGTATCCAGTTTATTTGGCCACATAGCTCTTGTAATTTGTGTAAAGAGCATTGTTGAGGGATTGCAAGCATAGGGAAAATAGGCTTTATTTCTTCTCCTATGCGGTACCCTAAGAAAGTAAAAGGTGGCAAGGTCTGTACTTTCTCTGGTGCTACAGAAAGCCCAATGGCATTCAGATTAGTTAAGAGCTGCTGGTAACATTCTTCTAAGATCATAGGATCGACATGAGCTATTAATATGTCATCTATCTAATGATAAATGAGGCACCATTCCTGTAATGGTTGCGTTGCCATGCTTACATAGTACTTGCAAATGGTGGGGCTATTTTTCATGCCTTGCGTTAGGACTTCCCATTGATACCTTTGAGCTGGAAGGGCATAATTAATAGAAGGCACAGTAAAAGCAAAATAAGGCTTGTCCTCCGAATGGAGGGGGATTGAGATAAAACAATCTTAGATGTCTAGAATTTTAATATGGGCAGTCCATGGCACCACAGAGGGATGTGGCAAGCCTGGTTGTAAAGTGCCCATCTTTGCCACGTGCTTGTTAATAGCCCTTAAATCATGAGGGAATCTCCATTTTCCAGATGCCTTTTTCTAAATTACAAAAACAGACAAATTATGAGGACTAGTGGAAGGCTCAATGTTTGGCTTCTAATTGTTGCTGAACTAGTTTGTGTAACTCTATTAATTTAGAGGTTGTTAATGGCCACTGCTCAACCCAAATTGGTTGGTCAGTATCCCATATAAGTTTGATGGGTTCCGGAGTTTTTAATTGAGCAGTGGCCTTTAGAATTGAGGGGGGGGGGGTGCTGGCTGGTAATAGAGACACGAAATAAAGACAGCACATCCCATCCCCAAAGTGTATGTGGCAGTTCAGTCATACATAAAGGACTGAAAACTCCAGTCACCCCATCAGGATCTGTCCAATGGAGTGGCCGGATGGCTTGTTGGGCCAGTCGTACTCCACTCACTCCTTGTACTAAAGGTCTAGGCCACGTGGCCCAGCCTTCCTTTTTATCTTCCTCTCTGATTACAGAAACATCAGCACCAGAATCTAGAGCCCAAGGATGGAATGGCCCTCTACTCACAGGGTTAGAAAGGCCTTATTCTGGGTTAAGGGTAAGGTCCAATAGACTCCTGTGTGGAGTTGCTCTCTTATCGGCAAGGCTGAGAGCTGCCCCACTTCCCGTTTAAAGGCTCTAGTCTACAGGCTTTCCATCTGAAGTGGTGGTTGAGTGACAATCTCGCTTCAAGTGAAATCCCTTTCTACAACAGGGGCACACAGAAGGTGGCTTTTTATCATTCTTTCCTTTCCTTGTTAGGGCACTGCCACGCAAAATGTCCTGTGCCCTTGCATTCAAAGCAGGCTCCTTGTGTCTGTTGGCTTTCCTGATTGGAGACACTTAACTGGGCTGCAAAAGCAGTAGCGAGGGCCACCACTGTGTTGCTGCCCGCATCTTGGCAGGCAAGGACCCAATCATCTAGGGGCACAGCTCTAATTGGCCCTATTGCCTGCCTACACTCTCCATTGGCGCCTTCCCACACCAATTCTTTAGTTAGAGCATCGACAGCATCAGTGTGCATAACTTTATGCTTTACAGCTTCTTGGACCCTTCCTAGAAAATCTGAAAAAGGTTCATTGGGACCCTAAAGCAATTTGGAAAGCTTTAAGGACCTTCCATGAGCATTAGTTTGAGTAAATGCTCTAGTGGCACATAGGCACACTTAATCAAAATACTGAGGGGGTCCGGTAGCCTGTATGGCAGGGGAAGCAAATTGCCCTTTTCCTTTGAGGGCTTCAGGGGGGAGGTTAATACCAGCCCTTTGATTTTTTTCACCTATTATTTCACATTGCTCATTGTATAAAGCTTTCCATTGAATTAAGTCTCCCATGGTAAGGACTGCTCAGGCTAACGTTTTCCAATCATGGGGACAATTTAAATCAACACTGATATTTTCAAGTAATTGCTGAACATAGGGGGAATGAAGGCCATCTTCCTGGATAGCTTTTCTGAGAGTAATGACTGTTTTTTGGTCATGTGGATACCATGCTTGCAGTCATGCAGTGGTAGGGTTAATACTGGCCGGAAAAAAGTGAGGGGGCTCTAGTCCTAATGCTGCATAGGAAATATCTCTTTGCTGACACATGGGGGCATATAGGCTGGCCCGTGGGTCTGCAGCAGAAACACATGCTGGAGAAAATGGTGTCTGAGAGGCTGGGGTGGGGCATTGAGCCCTGGCAGGGAATGAAGAAGTAGCTACTTCCACTTTTTCTGACAGCAGAGCTGATGGCGCAGTTAGCAATTTGGTTGGTTTTGTTTTTGTGCGCTCAGCCATGATTTTGTCAAACTCAGAGGCTAAACTACTTTCCTCCTCAGTGGAGGGGGGCAGATAGGGAGGGGGGGCTCCTCTGACAGAGGAGTAGCCTGTAGAACCTTAGAGACCGGTGGAGGGTCCCAGCAGGAGCACTGGTCAGGCAGGCATGTATCGCTAGCAGGGCAGGAATGAGGCCGAGAGGGAAGGTTTGTCCCCCATGTACTTCGGCTGAACAAACGTGCTGGAAAGCGTGGGTCCAAGTATCCAGGTCCCAGAGAGGTGCATCCTGGAGCCAAGGATTGAAACCTGAGAAGATCTTCCAGTAGGTACAAAGATCCTTTTCACTAACTTTAACTTGCCTACTCTGCAATAGGGAGTGCAGGGCTCGAGCCTGCGGGGCTAGAGAGTAAGGGAGGTTTTCCATTGCAGACGGTCACTCACCCATCCCTTGGATGCTGGTTAGGTTCCTGCCTGATGTTGGGCACCAGTTGTGGACAAGTCCTGCCGGGGGTGAGGACAACGGAGATGTAAAGACCCGACTCTGGGGACCAGGTTCAGTGACGCAGATCCACTTTATTCAGGAAGTAAACTAGCTTATATACATGGGTTCAGCCAATAGGATGTTACAGCATGTACTTCATAGTCAATGGCTGAAAAGATCAGGGAGCTGCATGGTTGGCGCTAAGTCACTTCCTTATAGCGGGCAAGCCTCCTTCCTGGGTGTGCCCAGGAGGCTTCTGGGAGCTGGAGTTTTCTCACAGCATTGCATCAGCCACAGGGCTAGGAATGCGCTCTGCACTCCACCCACAAAAATTAATTCCACCTGACCTAAGACTGTCTTCTGAAATCACCACACAGAGTTAAAGGTTAGATTTCTTCCACCTTTATCAACCCTGAGCACAAAACAGGTGGATACTGAACAGAAGATGTATCTTTTTATAAAAGTCCACTTTTCACATAAAACATATTCTCAGTATTTTCAATATAACATATAGTAATATAAAACAAGAAAAAGAAAATCTTAACATAAAAAGAGTCAGACAGGAGTGGTTTAAAGAGATCCCAGGTTCTACCTCTGGTTTAGGAACTGGACCCTCATACAATAACCAGGTCTAAATCAGTCACTTGTATCCCTTTTCTTTGTCTTTGCAGGAGAAATGTTTCTCCAATATCTCAGGCTACCAAAATAAATCAGCATTTGTGACCAATAGCTTCTACCTTGTCCTCTCATCATATTGACCATAGCGGATGGCATACCCTAACACTCCATGATCACAAGTCTCACCAGATTGCTCTCTGTAGCATGTACACAGGCCCCAGAGAATCCACACAACTTAGTGAATTGTTGATGGATGTGTTGCAGCTACCTTTGAATATCTGGGGAGTTTAACTGCAACATAAATTGAGGTATAATGGGGGTACACTTACTGGGTAGCAGTGGTTACTTCCATTATATCATATTTAATTAATCATCACAATTACTTCTTGAAATATATATTTTTATTCTTTTTATAAAAGAGTTACAGAACTTTCCCATGTTCACATATCTAGTAGTGACAGAGACAAGTCTTGAAACAGTCTGTGTTCTTGGCTCAAACTCATTTCTGTGTCATTCCACTGGCTCCACTTACAGTGGTTCTGTAAGTTGATGACTAGGAAAAATCAAAAGGAAAAGGGCACTTTTACCTAAATAAAATGAAAAGCCACCATTGAAAAGGGAAAGTTATAAAGAAAGAGAAGAGGAAGGGCCTTCAAGGAAAAATTTTAAAATGTGATCAGACATCAGCAAACCTAGTGAATAACTTCAATTATTTTGTCCATATATTCCTTGTTACACATAAATGACAAAAAGAATTACAGTTCACTAGAGTCATAATAAATTGTATAAAAAAATGCCTTCAACACCCACTATCTAATGTTTATTTTCAATAATTTGGCAGAATAGGCACTATTATTATTATCTCCTCCTTATAAATTAAGAAGCCAACCCTCAGGTGAAATGATGTGCTCATGTTTATACATTGAGCAAGTGACAAAGTCAAGATTTGAGCCAGGTGCTCTGACTCCAAATAGAGAAAGTACTCTTTGCTTTCTTAGGTCTCATCCTATAATAAACAACCTTCTCTCAGAGTGAGGCCCAATGTTTCCCTCAGTGATAACATTTAACTTAGGGTAACAGATAAAGATGTAGGACCTATGTTGCAAAAGTAAATCCTTACAGGTTTATTTCTGCTATGGGGGAATGATTTGATTGCCAGGTCTTGATAAACATAAAAAAATTGGTATTAAATGCTAAATTTTAAATATACTACCAGTGAATTACATTGGGATTATTGAGGTTATTGCCAATGGCTTTGCATTTTGGAGCAGTTTCTAAAGAATTTCTTTAATGAGGGAATAATTTACATAATGGAAAAATAGTGGAATAAAATCAAGTTGAAAAAATTATTATGCTTTTTAGTCTGACTATGGGTCTGACAAGATTATAGAGTTTAACAAATTAAACTAGGAACTATATGGGTGACTTTTCCTAAGCTTACATATCTTATTTTTAAAATAATAGACCCTGATTTTATAAAAAACACTATTATGAAGATTACAAAACTGGACATACTAATATTAAAAGGAATCTAAAAGATTTAATCTTTCCTATTTTTTTAAGATACTGTTTTGAGTTTAAATTTAGAAAAAATAGATAATATAAAACACACCTGAAGTTCCAATTATCTTTAAAAAACATTTACTAACAGTCATTATGAGGATAAATTACTGTTTTTCCTTATTCATTTTTTTTTTAGTTTTTAACCTAAATAGTAATTACATTAAAGAAAGAAGAAATCTTTTGGAAATAAAAAACAATGTCTTCAAAACTTATATGATGTTATTAAAATATTCATTATTGATCTCTTGAAAACTGTTACAATGATGATAAGCTAACAAGTACAAAAATACTGCATGCTCAAAGACTTAGTATATTCCTTAACATATGGTGATAATAATATAAACTTGGCTGAGACACACTTGAATAAAACCTGGTCAACTCATAGGGAAGTTCTTTTTTTACTAAGCTTTTATTTTAAAGTATTTTAATAATACACATGAAGTTGTAAGAAAATGTAATAATAGCACTTAAAAGAGTTCATTTAGAATGGTATAAGAAAGACTGTTAAATCTATAAATTATAAATTCTAGTCATGCTGTTAGAAAAATGGAAGAGAAGTTAATATTCCACTCAAATATGACTTTTTTACCATAGATGGTTGCACTATATATAACAAGATTTAAAAATAAAACTAGACAGAAACATATTGTTTATTAAAATATGTGGTTGTAATTTATGATATTAGATTGAAACGGATGACATATGAAACTGCAGATGTGGACAGCAATTTCCGAGAAAAGCAATTTAAATGGTGATGATTAAATATCATTGCTGGCAGTAGTTCAGAAACAATTCTACACTTCTGTTGCTCAGAGAGTAACACTCTTCTAGAGGGATAATATGTGAATGTAAGAATTATTCTGGTTAAACTAAAAATGTAAATTCTTACTAATACCACAGGCCAGTGTCTTTATTTAAGCCTGTATAAATTTGTGTTAAATGAATTTTCAAATAATTCAATATTTATTTTAATTGTGGATACAACCCTCAGTTGAAAATTTCAGTGCCATAACACTAGATAGTAATAAAAATCATTCTGATGCAAATTTACTGGTTTGTACATAACTTCACCATTTCTTAAGCATGAGGATACTATTTTGAGAAATAAAAACTGAAAATTTTTATTACCTTTACCTTCCATTACCTTTGAGGTATGGCTGACATCATCCTAACATTTAGTTTAATTTTTAATGTCAGTATTTTTCAAAAAATATAACATATAACTTATGTTTTAACAGATATATAGTAAGTGTTTTTTCTACAGATGTATATTTCAGTCAATAGAAATCATGGGACAATGGATGGATTAAAATCCAATAAAAAGTTGTTAACATCATCAAAATTTTTAGAAATTGATTTCTTTATTTAAAACTTCAATTATAAGCACATCTCTAGGTCTTTGTTAATATATGTTCAATAATCTGTTGCCTTAAGCCTCCATTCTTTCCCTAAAATAATTCTTCTCAGTTGTCTATCAAATGAGCTCACATTGCTATTACCAAAAATAGTAGAGTAGGAAACACCAACACTTTCTCTTCCCACTAATGTAATGATTAATTTGGCAAAAAAAAAAAAAAAAAAAAAAGAATTACCTGTGGAGCTCTACAATCTAATCAAAAAGTTAAAACAACCAGAGAAATACTTGACAAGAAAGGACTGTATTACACTGCAAAAAAAATCACATCAATTAAACATAATTGAGAACCCACATAAATAGTGTCAATTAATATTTTACAAAGGTATACAGACAATTAAATGGAACACAGATAGTCTTCATAATTGATAGTGCTGGAATGACTAGACAACCACATGTAAAAGGTAATCTAGATGTAAACATTGCACCTTTCACAGAAGTTCACTCAAAATGGTTCATAGACATAAATATAAGATGCAAAATTATAAAACTTGTAGAGAATACTAGAGCAGAAAATTATGTGGCCTTGGATTTTGTTTGTGTTTTTAGATACAATGACAAAAGCAAATCCAAGGAAAAAGTTAACAATTCATATAACAAACTTAAATACACCTGATTTGTAAAAGACAATGCTAAGATAATGATAAAAACAAGCCACAGACCTGAAATAAAATAATTGCAAAAAAACATACCTGCCTGACCAGGTGGTGGTGCAGTGGATAGAGCGTCAGACTGGGATGCAGAGGACCCAGTTTTGAGACTCTGAGGTCACCAGCTTGAGGGCGGGCTCATCTGGTTTGAGCAAAGCTCACCAACTTGGACCCAAGGTCACTGGCTCGAGCAAGGGGTTACTCGGTCTGCAGTAGCCCCACGGTCAAGGCACATAGGAGAAAGCAATCAATGAACAACTAAGTGTCGCAACGAAACACTAATAATTGATGCTTCTCATCTCTCTTCGTTCCTGTCTGTCTGTCCCTATCTATCCCTCTCTCTAACTCTCTCTCTGTCTCTGTAAACAAACAAACAAACAAACAAAACCATACCTAATAGAGGATTGATATCTAAAATATTCAGAGACCTCCTAAAATTTAACAGCATGAAAATGAGTAAGCCAAATTAAAAAAAGAAAATAGGCTGAAGGTCTACTCTAAACAGACTCCTTACCAAAGATATATACTATAGCAAATAAGCAGTGGTGGGATTCAAATAATTTAACAACCGATTCTCTGTCCTAATGAGAATTTTAAGTATAAAAGACAATATACCAAAAGGTAGTTTATTATTTCATTATTCCATACTTAAGAACAATAAAAGAGGTACACAAGACTAAATTATAAGAAAGAGTTTTAAAATATTTATGAAAAAATATTAAATATTACCTGACCAAAACCAATAAAACTGTTATTTAACATATTTCCATATTGCTTCTTGATTGGCATCCTCACTATAATTTTTTTCACTTTTGGACAGAATGAACATTTCTATGGAAGCTTAGAATACGTGGTTGTGCAGACAAATGTTAAAAGAGTAATTAATGTAAATTTGTGATTTCCACACTGGGTGGCTGCCCAGGCACCCAGCTTAGAGAGAACCCTGATTATAAGTGCCATTTTAACAACTGGTTTGCCAAACTCAACAAAAAATTAGGTAGTGGTTCTGTGGAACCAGTGTAAACCAGCTGAATCCCCACCACAGCAAATAATAGTATGTAAAGATGCTCAACGCCATATGCCATTTGGGAACTGCAAATTAAAACAATGATGAGATACTTGTGCATACCTATCAGAATGGCTAAAAATTTTTAAAAGAAAGTTGCAATACCAAGTGCTTATGAAGATGTAGAATAAGAGAAACTCTGAATCTACTGGTAGAATGCAAAATGATACTTTGTAAGATATTCTGAAAGTTTCCTACAAAGTTAATTATAGCTATACCATGTGATTCAACATTATAGAAGAAGGTATTTCCTCAAAATAAGTTGAATACTTACATACATATGAATCTTTGAACATGTATGTCTATCAGAGGCGGATTAAGGTTAGGTGAGGCCCTGGACATAGAAGAAAATATTGGACCTCTTAAAAAAGAGACAGGAAAAATAAATGTACATGTTAACCATATTTTTAAATAAATAAAAATATTATATACTATTAATGTTAAAATTGCACATATGAAACCAAACTTGGTGTCATTAGGAAAAGTAAAGTTCAGGTTTTGCAGGTACCTTCAGAAGTCAGAGCACCCATGTGCCCACTGTTATATCCACCTCTGATGTTTATGGAAGTTGTATTCACAATAGCTCCAAATGGGAAGCAACCAAGATGTTCCTCAATAGAGACTGATAAACACAGATAGATAAACTGTGGTACAATTATACAATGGAATATTATTTAGTAGTAAAAAGAAATAAGCTTTCAAGCCATAAAAACACATAAAGAATATTAAATGCATATTTCTCAGTAAAGGAAGCGATTCTGAAAATGGTACATACAATGTGATTCCAATGATATGGTATTTTGGAAAAGGCAAACTTCCAGAGGCAGTGAATAGTCCAGTAGCCAGAGGTGAAGAGTGGCTAGGGGAGAAGAGAAAAATGAAAACACAGAGGATATCTAAGGTGGTGTCCTATATATAACAAAATGGTAATTTTGGATATATATTATATATTTGTCAAAATTCATAGAACTAAGCATCACAAAGAGTGAAACTCAATGTAAACTAAAGACAGTAGTTAATAATAATGTACCAACATTGGTTCATCAATGATAACAAATACATAAAATGTTAAAAATAGGGAACACTGAGTAGGGAAAGGGAGTAGTATTTGAGGATTATCTGTATTAACTTCTCTAAAAATTAAGTTTATTAATCTATTAATTAAAAGTCAATAAAACACAAAAGAAGATGGTAATGGGAAATTGAATAAAAATACAATATATAGAAATAAATAGCAAAATGGAATGTCTTTTATTTGTAATTACTTTAAATATAAGTAAACTCTTTAAAAAGTGTCTAAAATATTTGATTTTTCAAAATGATATAATCATGTGATATCGATAAGACTCATTTTAAATCCAAAGATTCCAAAAGATTGAAAGTGAAAGGATGGAAAAGTAGGTACTATGCAAATAGTGATGAAAAGAGCTTAGGTGGCCATTATAATATAATGCAAAATACACTTTTAAACAACCAATGGGTCAAAGAAGAAATTACAAGGTATTAAACTACAAGTGGTGTGTGTGTGTGTGTGTGTGTGTGTGTGTGTGTGTGTGTATATATATATATATATATATGTTTGAGAGTTGTTAGCCACGATTTCTATGAATTAAAAACAAAGAAGATAGCATATTCACATAATTATGGAATGACATGCACCTTTGTTAAATGTAAGATTTAGAAAAACAAGATATCATTGTTTGTATTCCAAAATATAATCTGAAAATAACGGTGAAAATAGGAATTTCAGTGGGTTACATAGAAGACCTAGGGTGAAAGGCAGTTTCTGAGATATGCAAATAAATATGAGATCAGCACAAAGAACATTTGATGCTATCCAAAGGACCAGAAGAATGAGAAGTAGCTACATAAATACCTCAAGAGTAAAACACATAGAAGACAATTAGGCATAAAGTTAATAATCATTTTTAAATGCTACCATATTGAATTTATTTTAAAACCTGATTTTAATAAGAAAAGTAGGCAAGAGCATTTTGCACAATTAGGTAATAATGGAGAATTTGTAAAATATTAATAAAATTTAGCAAAGTGAGTTATTTTTTAAATAAGCATTAAAAACCATTATGTTTAGATAAAGTTATGCTACTATGATGAGAAAATTATCTCACTAATTTGACAAAAAGAATTTATTTTGAAATGGCAAAATAAGGTATAAAACAGAATAATACAATTAGGAAAAGTACAGGCAGTTCAGTTACTTCATGAAATGTACTTGGCTATTCTGCAAATTATTTCTTTTCACATTATTTTCTTATAAAAAATGATCACAATTTGTTTTCTAAATACAGGTGTTCATCACTATAAACTTTTCTCTTAGAACAGCTATGCAACATTCTATAAGTTTGATACGTTGTGTTTTCATTCATGTTTGTGTCAAGATATTTTAAATTTCTTTTTTTTTATTTGACACACTGGTTATTTTGGAGCATGTTGTTTAATCTCCACATATTTGTAAATTTTACCACTTTGCTCCTGTTATCAATTCTAGTTTTATACCATTGTTGTCAGAAAAGGCACTTGGTATGAATTCAGTGATTTTAAACTTGTAAGACTTGTGTGACCCATCTTACAATCTATCCTGGAGAACATTCCATGTGCACTTGAGAAAAATGTGTATTCTGCTGATGTTGCGAGGAATGTTCTGTATGCATCTGTTAGTCTGTTAGTTATATTTGGTCTAAAGCGTAGTTCAAGTTCAACATTTCATTTGTAATTTATTCATTTACAAATGGGGTATTAAAGTCTCCTGCTATTATTGCTTTGTTGTCTGTTTCTCACTTCAGATTTGTTATTATGTGTTCATTATATTTAGATGCTCCAGTGTTGTGTGTGTGTGTGTATATATATATATATATATATATATATATATATATATATATATATATTTATAAGAGTTATATCTTCTTGATGATGACCTCTTCATAATTATATCATATCCATCTTTATGTCCTATTATCATATTTGGCTTAATGTCTATTTTTCTGATATAATTAACCCTGCTCTTTACTGGTTTCTACTCACATGAAATATCTTTTCTCATCACTTACTTTGAGCCTGCTAAAGTGAATTATGTGTAGGTAGTATAAATTGGAATATTGTTTTTTATCCATCTAGCCACTTTATGCCTTTTGTTTGGGAAATTCAATTTATTTACACTTAAAGTACTTATTAATATGTAAGAACATAGTACTAATTTCATCTTATTGGTTTCTGCTCTTTTATAATTATCTTGTCACTTTCTTCCTTTCCTGCTACCTTTCTTTGTGTGTTGATGATTTTCCATAGTGGTATGCTTTGATTCCCTTCTCTATTATTTGAGAGATTTTGTTTTGTGGTTACCTTGAGGCTTAAATTAAATTTTATGTATATATAAAACATCACATACACACACACACACAGAGACACATACACAGTGGTGGGATTCAGCTGGTGCATATACAGTGGTGTGATTCAGTGGGTTTGCACCGGTTCAGCAGAGCCAATACCTAAGTTTTGTTGAGTTTGGCAAACCAGTTGTTAAAATGGCACTTGTAATCAGGGTTCTCTCTAAGGTGGGTGCCTGGGCAGTCGCCCAATGTGGAAATCACAAATTTACATTCCTTACTCTTTTTAATGTTCATCTGTGCCACAGCATATTTTAAGCAGCTATTCCTTCCACAGGTGAAAAAGTCTTGATAAAACTATGCTTGTATTATTTATTTATTCACTTCATAAAACTCATTATACCTTTGATGGAATATTATATTTTAATTCCTTCACGGTTGTTACTTCAGTAAACAAATAAATAATATAAAAAGATAAAGTGCCAAACAACCAGGGGTGACAAGCTGTCATTGGAAATATGTTAAATAATATATATATTTTTTGTATTTTTCTGAAGTTGGAAAAGACTCCCACATATGCCTGACCGGCATCCACCCGGCATGCCCACCAGGAGGCAATGCTCTGCCCATCTGCGGCATCGCTCTGCTGCAACCAGAGCCATTCTAGTGCCTGAGGCAGAGGCCACAGAGCCATCCTCAGCACCAGGGCCAACTTTGCTCCAATGGAACTTTGGCTGCAGGAGGGGAAGAGAGAGACAGAGAGAAAGGAGAGGGGGAGGGGTGGAGAAGCAGATGGGCACCTCTCCTGTATGCCCTGGCCGGGAATCAAACCTGAGAGTCCTGCATGCCAGGCCAATTCTCTACCACTGAGCCAACCAGCCAGGGCCTTAAATAATATTTTTATTGATTTTTTTCAGGTATTATTTAATATTTTTCATTAATATTTTATTCTTATAATCTAGTTTTGTGTACCTCTTTTATTGTTCTTATTTAAGTATTAAAAGCATGAAATAATAAGCTACCTTTTAGTACATCATTTTTTATACTTAAAACGGTCATTAGGGCAGAGAACCAGTTGTTAAATTATTTTAATCCCACCATTGTACAAACACACACACACACACTCACATACACACACACACGTATACATGTATACTCATGTCTATTTTATATGAATAAAAGGTTACCTTCAATCTTGAGTAAAGCCACTACCCCCTTTTCCTCCCCCATAGTTTATGTTTTAGATGTCACAATTCCCATCTTTCTATATTGTGTACTGAGTGGAGGGAGGGAATGGGGAAGAACTCAAGCAGCCAATGTAAGTCGATACTCACTCAGCACAAACAAGCCCAGGCTGCCTTCCAGGTGTTTCTTGAGCTCCCATGAGACTTGGGTGTTGGGTAGGTAGAGGGAGTATGGAGAGACTCAGGTGGCTGGCATTAGTAAACTCAAATACCTGTGGAACACAATTCTGCAAAATCTGCAGGGGCCAGGGGTGGTTGTCATGGCTGTTGGGTTTGTTAGTGGTGAAATCTGCGGAGTTTATCTGTAGAGCAAGCCTTTGTGAACTGTCATCACTCCTACTGTGTATCTGGTGATTATGGCTTCTTGATTTGTTTATTTGTTTTCTTTTTCTTTTCTGCCTGTTTCTAGTGGGCTCTATATGTCTCATCTTTGCTGGCCAGGACCTTTGGGCAGTGCCCGAAAAGCTGGAGAAGTTGGGTACTTACTTACTCTCCCTTTCCTGTAAGATGCACTCTTTCTAGCTGGGATGTTCCTTCTTGGTGCTGCACAATGGTCTTTTGGGGAATGGGATGATGCAGACAACAATGAAGTTGTCTTCATTTTTGGTACAATTATTCTCAGGCCTTTTGATTCACTGTATTGCTAAAACTTCCAAAGTGGACTCCAGAAATCTCCCCGAGCTGCTTTTGTTTATGGTAGCTGTCTAATCACTGATCTTTGTGAAGGGACATGGAGGCTGAAGTATCCTAGCACTATGGTCTATAATTATTTCCTATTCTCACCTTTCTGTTTTTTTGTCATATCAATTTGTAAAACTTCACATCTCCACCTGCACTATGCCTTTGTTCTTGCAACTGGATGGAGCAGAAGGGCACTATATAACCATGCTGACTAAACTCTAAATTTATGATGTGTGTCCTTAATGTTGCTGGGGAATCCAATAACAACTTCTTAGTTGATTCAGTCTTCTCAGTCATTTTTTTCCTCCTCAATTTTTATATTGTTTTTTCTGGCATGGATACTGTTAGCTGAAGAACATTCTATTGCGAAGTACCATCACAAGTGAATATCCACAGGCACTTAAGACCATGTCTACCTATCAGCATTTGTGCCCATATAGTTATAACTTTTTTGTTTTCTCGTAGCAGATGAAATACTGTCTCCTCATTTTGTCCTATCTTTCCTATCCAAGAATTTTGATTCAATTACTTTAAAGAAGCTCTTCTACAAAATTGATTTTCCCATTCTATTGATTCATTGACTTTATTGGTTGTTCACATCAGCTGAAACATGATATTAACCATAATCTTTTAAAAGTATACACTGACCCTTGAGCATGACATTTCTTTTCTAAATCTGATGTAAACTAAAATGTGACATATTTTGAATAATAGTTGGTGAGAATAAAATTTGAAGGTATCATTTAAATGGGTAGTAAAATTCTTACAAAGTCAAAGGAAGCTGAACTAAAGGAATACTCTTTAAGGTTGTTGCTATGACCCTATTTCCAAGCCTCAGAAACATCTATTATAGTAGTAATCTATTATACTATCATATTTTTATTATAAGTATAAATCTAATTTTTAGAAAACACTGCTTCCCAAATAACATAAAATTTACCCTCTCTAATAATATTTTCTAAAAGTTCACAATCAAATTAATCCTCTTTTCTTTTTTAATTACATTGAATTTCTTTTCTTCCATTGTCTCAAAATTTCTAATCCTGATAATAATTTTTGGCTGAAAGTTTCCCTTAGACTATAAAAGAAAGAGAAATGGAAAACCACTGAATTAGTACTCAAATATCTACCACTTTTACTCCAAGTAAATAAAAGAGGATTTCTGGTATCTGTTTATTTCTCACATGAAACAAAGCCCCAGATAATTGACTTCAGAGCAAGTACAATTATTTGTGTATCATTTAATCTATATTCAGTATTAATTACTAAGAGATACCTGGTAGTATATTCATAAAAAACACAACTTTCTTCTATGAGCAGAAACCAACATTCCGAGATCTTAAGGGATTTTTAAAAATTGGTATAATAAATTGTAGTAAAAAGTCAGCATTAATCAGTCTTTTTCATAATTCCCTTATGTAAATAGTAAAAATATTTTTTCTTTCCAGCTTAATGGTTACTGACCATTAGAATTCCAAGTATATGACACTTATTTAAATATAACTTATTACTAGACAGCATATCTAGCAAACTCCACAGTAGGGAATTAAATAGATAAAAAATAAAATCTAAGAGAAGAGCAGAATATCTGACATCAAAAATGGCTCAGTAGGATACAAATAAGTAAAACATGGGAATGAAATGAATTGGAACTGAACCTATTTGCATTAGGGATTGAACATGATGTGCTCAGTAGGGAAGTCTGAAACACTTCACTGAACAATAGAAAAATAAGTTGAATATTTCAGCAATGTCTCAGTATTCCCTAAATGAGCTCTTGATCCTCATCCCAATTCAGCCATTTTCTCTCCAAAGTAATAGTTTCTTAATACATCTTTTTTAAAAATCTATATTTTGCCCTTAAATTCAGTCAAAATTTTCAGTATAAATGAAAGGTCTCTGTGAGCAACAACTTGATGGTTTCTAAGTTTTTTTGGTTGACATTGTGGTGTTGATAGTTTTGACTGGACCTAGGTTCAGAGTCCCTTGCTGTTACCTGTCTATTCCTTTCTAAGTGCCTCCAAAGGTGGAATCTGTAATGTGGAATAAGTTTATGATCCTTGAAGGTATAACTGACCTGCTCCTTATGAGGCTTAATTAACTTCATGATAGGAGACACCATTTTTGATTGTTTGTTTGTCCTGGCTAACAGTCGTTATACTTATCTATCTGTATTAGTTTGCCAGATTACCATAAAAAGATACCACAGACCGAGGGGCTTAAACAGCAGAAATTTATTTCTTCACCATTCTGGAGCCAGAAGTCCAAGATCAAGGTGTCAGCAGGGTTTATTTCTCCTGATCTTCTCTCCTTGACTTGCAGATGTCCTTTTTCTCTCTGTAACCCCATGTGGCCTTTACTCTGTACATATGCAAACTTATATGACCTTTAACCTTAATTACCTATTTAAAAGCCCTGTCTCCAAATAAAGTCATGTTCTGAGGTACTGAGGTTAGGTTATGTATTTTGGGAGGACAAAATTTAGTTCATAACATCATCTAGAATGAGTCTATCATGCCATATAAATTTAAAGTGAAAGAAGTACAGAAATTATACTAGAAAATAACTGAGACCATTATTTACATTGTTCTATAAGATTCTGCATGAGATCCAACCCGATTGGATTTCAACGTTTATGGTTATGTCTACATATCCATATTTTGACATTAAAAAAAAAGTCTCAGTAAATTTAGTTTTGTAAAGAGATGGGACAAAGAAGTTACCTCTAACAAGTTGTGACAACACATTATCAGTGTAGACAAAGAACATGAAACTAACAATAATGAAACTCTGCCTTATAATAAAAAATCTAGCCTGACCAGGTGGTGGGACAGTAGATAGAGCATCGGAATGGGATGCAGAGGACCCAGGTTCAAGACCCTGAGGTTGCCAGCTGGAGCGTGGGCTCATCTGATTTTAGCAGGGCTCACCAGCTCGGACTCAAGGTCGCTGGCTCCAGCAAGGGGTTACTCGGTCTGCTGAAGGCCTGCGGTCAAGGCACATATGAGAAAGCAATCAATGAACAACTAAGGTCTTGCAATGAAAAACTGATGATTAACGCTTCTCATCTCTCTCCGTTCCTGTCTGTCTGTCCCTATCTATCCCTCTCTCTGACTCTCTCCCTGTCCCTGTATAGAAAAAAAAAATCTATATTGTATTTTGTTGAATGAATAAATAAGTGAATGAAGAAGGAGTTTAGGGTGTACCATTGAGACATTTTGTTTATTTAAAAATACTTGTCTTCCAATATGTATAAAAGAACGAAATAAAATATTTTGCAAAGTGATTATTGTAAGGTATTTTCCACCAAAAAAGAAAGAAGGGTGTAGCCACCAAGTGTGGACTAGCAAAAGCTTTATTTAAAATGTATCCTGGATGAGCTTCTCTGGTTTGCAAGACAGATTCCAACGCCTGGGGGGTAATTTATAGCGTTTGTATGATGGTGGAGGGTTGATATAATGTGGCAAAATTTCATTGGCTGACAGACAGTCGTTTCTTTTCTACATGCTCCTGGGCTGTTTCTTTTGGCGGGCATGGGTGTGGGTAGTTCCAGCCAAAGTTTCTGGACCTGGTTCATCGTGTGAGCTTCCCCAATTGCCAACTGACCTCACATTCTGACCATCTATTTTATATAGGGGCGCTGCTATTTCTCTGGCTACTTCCTGCTGGTTAGGAGTGTCATGGGGAAGGGAGGTTGGAAGGTGGTGACTCTGAGGAGAGTCACATATATGGGTGTAGGAGCATCTGGTTGTGACTCAAGAAACCTTGAGGATGTGGCCCTGTGAGAATCTAAGAATAAAAGGAGTAAACATAAGTAATATGCTGATAATTAGAAGAGGACCTAGGATAGGGGCAGTCCAGGAGAGGATGGGTGGCCGCCATCAGGAATTAAGTGGGTTGTAGGAAGAGAGGTCCTTGTGCAGTTTCTCTCGCAGACGGTTGAGGACATTAATGTTTTCTTCCCTCAGGCCAGTCTCATTGATGTAGTAACAGCATTGCTCTCTGCTTTAACTCACTCTGGCGGCAGGTTCCTGGTGGGAGGGACAGGAGCAACCGGAGGATCTGCAGGGCCCAACCTTTTGGTGAGTCAAAAACAGATGGGGCCCAGTGGTTCCAACTGCCAGCAGTCCTGCGTGGGGGAAAGCTTGAGGTAAGAGATGTGCTACCAAGGTTTTTGCCCCAGGAGCTTAGCTGCAGTAGGAGTAGTCAATATTAGCGAATGGGGTCCCGTCCACCTGGGCTGTAGGAAGCCGGGCTCGATCTCCCTCAGAAGAACTGTCTCCTGGCTGGAGGGGGACCACATAATGTGCTTCATCTGGTCCCCCTATGGGAGGAAGAGTCTGGTCTGCATGTTCCCTGAGAAGATGGTGGAGTAAAGACAGGAAGGGGAGGTATGTGGCAAAAGGAGGGGGGTTGACAGGTAAGTTGTAATTAATTAGGAATGGTCTACCATAAACCAGCTCAAAGGGGCTGAGTCCAGTGAGGTTTCTCAGAGTTGCCCTGATTCTGGTGAGTGCCAAGGGAGGACGTTTGTCTAGGAGAGTCTGGTCTCGATGGAAAGTTTAGTTAGCTGACTCTTCAGGATGCCATGGGCCCTTTCCACCTTACCCAATGATTGAGTATGTGGAGCTTCCAGGTGATGTTGAGAGAGATGGAGACCTGATGGACTATTTGGGCAGTGAAGGCTGGGCTGTTGTCTGACTGAATGGTAGTCAACAGTACAAACTGCAGGATTATGTTTTCAACGAGAATGGAGGCAATGGTGTCTGCCATCTCTCGAGAGGTGGGAAAGGCTTCTATCCACCCTAAAAAGGTGTCAACATAAGTTAGGAGATAGCAGAGTTTTTTGTGAGGGGGTGTATGAGTGAAGTCAATTTGCCAATCCTGGCCTGGCACATGCCCCCTCAGCTGATGAGTGGGGAAGCAGGGGTGGAGTCCCCTTGTGTAGAGGCTTTGGAACAGACTGTGCATGCTGCGTGTACCTTTTTGATAGTCTGCTGGAGGCCTGAGAGGAAAAAGAGTGGTTGCAAGAACCCATAGAGAGCTTTTGGCCCTATATGAAAGGAACAGTGGATATCAGAAAGGAGAGTTTCAGCCTGTCCTTTTGGTAAGGCAATTCTATCTCCGAGAAATATCCATCCCTGGTTGTACATGTCTCCACCTTTTTTTAGGAGGCCTGTTCTTCCTCAGGAGTGTAGGAAGGTTTCAAGGAGGTGGAAAGAAACATGAGAGGAGTGGGGGAGGCTCCTAGGGTGAGGTTTCAAGCTTCCATGTTGGCCCAAGCATTTCCTAAGGCCCCCAGGTCCTGAGAGGTTTGATGGCCCCTACAATGTACCCCAGCCACCTCAGTGGGTAGTTGTAATGCTTGCAAATGTTTAGAAATGAGGGTAGCATTAATTATGGGGGAGCCCTTGGTAGTGAGGAAACCCCTTTTCTTCCAGAGGGCAGAGTGGCTGTGGGTGATAAGAAAAGCATATTTAGAGTCAGTATATATGGTTATGCATTTTCCCTGGGCCAGAGTGAGTGCCCGCATGAGGGCAATCAGCTCTGCTTTCTGGGAGGTGATGCCCTCTGGCAGCTGTTGAGCTTCTAGGGTGGAGGAGGTGGTGACCACTGTGTAGGCCACCTGTCATCATCCATCGGGTTCTTGTACAGAGCTCCCATCTACATAGAGTATGAGATCTGGATCTTTTAAAGGAGAATCTGATAATCCATCTCAGGGTCTGTTGAGGAAATCTATTAGCTCTGTTCAATAGTGGGTGGGTTATGAAAGTGTCCTTGGAGCTGCCAGTAGAGTGACCAGTTTGAGTCAGTGAGAGGGCAAAAGAATGACTGAAGGATTTTCAATGAACAGGAGGTGGAATTCTTGTAGGCGGGAAGAACCCAATAGAGAAAGAGATTTGTGCAAAAGGCGGTCAGTGAACCTGTAAGAAGAGAAGACAGTGATGGGTTGGAAAAGGGTGAGTTTAGTAGCCTCCTTGGAGAGTTCAGCTGCCGTGCCCAGTGCCCGGAGGCAGGGCTGCCAGCTTTTGATGGTGGTGTTCAATTGTTTAGAGAGATATGCCATGGGGCGGTATGTAGGCCCCACAGGTTGAGTCAGTACTCCAATTGCATTACCATGCTTTTCATCATTGAAAAGGTGGAAGGAGCATCTAGGGTCAGGTAAAGCGAGAGGGGGAGAGGAGACAAGGGCGTCTCGAAGGGTAGAGAAAGCCCTTGTGATGGCAATGGGGGATGTGAGAGGTCCTGTGGGAGTCTCTTTTACAGCCTTGTAGAGGGGTTTGGCTAAGAGAGTAAAATTGGGAATCCAGTGTTGAAAGAAGCCTATTAGACTGAGGAAAGTAAGAATTGATCCGCTGTGGTAGGTGGCTGGAGACTGCAGAAGATCTGAGTTTGATCTAGAGTGAGACCTCGGGCGGTGGGGGTTAAGGCGATGCCCAGGTAGACTGCAGACAGAGTAAAGTTGAGCCTTAGTAGAGAAAACATGATACCCCTTCAAGGTGAGGAAGTTAAGGGTGGCAGTGTATTTCTTTGAGGCAGACAGGGAGGGGCTGCAGAGGAGCAGGTCATCTACATTTTGCAAGAGGGTATTTGTCTCGAGATTGCATGCAGCTAGATCTTGAGCCAACACCTTCCCAAACAGGTGTGTGGTGTCCCTGATCCCTGGGGTAGGATAGTCCAAGTAAGCTGCTGGGCTGCGTTAGTGTCTGGGTCAGTCCAAGTAAAGGCAAACAGAAAGTAAGAGTCAGGGTGCAGAGGAATGGTAAAGAAGCCATCCTTGAGGTCTAGGACCATGAAGTGAGTGATGTCTGAGGGAATGTGTGACAGTAATGTGTAAGGATTAGGGACTACTGGATGGAGGGGAACTACTGCCTCATTGATTAGGCGTAAGTCTTGTACTAGGCGATAAGCCCCTGTTTTTGAACAGGAAGGATGGGGGTATTGCAGGGAGAGCCTGTGGGGATGAGTAAGCCTTGATTTAAGAGGAGGGTAATTATTGGTTTAAGGCCCTGGTGGTGACTTGCTGAAATAGGGAATTGGAGTCTAGATGGGAATTGGGATCCAGATGAGAATTGGGAGGGACTTTTTAAGTGCATGTGAACAGATGGGTGGTGGGTAGCTACTATAGGGGTAGAAGTGTCTCAGACCTGAGGGTTGACAATATCTGGTGGAATAGGGGGTGTGACTGGGTTAGGGTGATCTGTGGTAGTGGGAGAGCCTTCAGTAAAAAGTGGTAGAAGTAAGTGGGAAGATGCTGTCAGCTAGATAGTGGCTTTGAGACTTTGTAGATTGTCCCGATCCAGGAGGGGTACAGGGAATGAGGGCATAACTAAGAAAAAGTACAAAAAGGGGATTCCGTCCAAACTGTATGTCAGGATTGGTGTGTGAAAGGGAAAAGAAGAGGTCCCATCTACTCCCATAACTGAGACCTGTGAAGGAAATAGAGGTCCAGAGTGTGAAGGCAAAACAGAGATGGTAGCCCCTGTGTCCACTGCTGGCCTCCCATTTGGGTGGCTTGTCCTTCATGTAGAGGCACTGAGGAAGAGCCTGTTGCCCAAAGGAGGCAATTGCTCTGTTAGTGACCGGGCTGCTTGGAGTCAGGGCAGGGCTTAGTAGGCGACCTCCGGCAGGGGCACTGCTGGGCCCCAGTGACCCTCTTTGCTGCATTTAAAGCAAGCTCCTGGTGGGGTCCCTCTTTGCGGCTTGGACTTGGGTCGGGTACCTCCTCTGCCTTGCCCCTGTTTCTCTGCTGGCCTCAGGGCTGCCATAAAAACCTGGGTTTGAAGCATTACCTTTTGCTGCATGCAGATCTGGTGAGCAGCCTTGACCTTTTCCTCCCGACCATTATAAACTTTAAATGCCATGTTCATCAGGTCTCGGATAGGGGTTTGGGGGCTGAGAATAAGAGGAGTGGGGGATTCTGGGGAACCTGGCACCCAGAACCGGCCAGAAACGCCAGAGCCAGAGGCAGGACAGGGCCAGGCCTACCTGCAAGAAGACCGGGGCTAGGCCATGGGGTCAGGAGCCCTGCAAACCCTCGTGAGGGCCAATGGTCAGTGGAGGGCGGCCTGACAGGGGAGGGGCTTAAGAACACAGTGGAGAAGGGAGAGGTCCCTAGCCAGCAGGGGAGGGGGCTTCCTGGAGGAAAGAGACCCGAGCAGAAAAGGTCTGCAGAGGGACCAGAGAGGGGTCCCAAGAGAGGGGTGCCCCTGGGGTTTGGACAGAAGGGAGAGAGAGCTCCTCAAGGGGGTTGGTGAAGGAGGAAAGATCAGAAGTGGAGGGTTTAGCTGAGATTTCTCTGGTCAAAAAGGGCTTGTGTAGGCCCTGGCCGGTTGGCTCAGTGGTAGAGCGTTGGCCTGGTGTGCAGAAGTCCCGGGTTCAATTCCCAGCCAGGGCACACAGGAGAAGTGCCCATCTGCTTCTCCACCCCTCCCCCTCTCCTTCCTCCCTGTCTCTCTCTTCCCCTCCCACAGCCAAGGCTCCATTGGAGCAAAAGGTTGGCCAGGGCACTGAGGATGGCTCCCTGGCCTCTGCCTCAGGTGCTAGAATGGCTCTGGTTGCAACAGAGCAATGTCCCAGATGGGCAGAGCATCGCCCCCTGGTGGGCATACCGGGTGGATCCTGGTCAGGCGCATGTGGGAGTCTGTCTGACTGCCTCCCCATTTCCAACTTCAGAAAAAATACAAGAAAGGGGGGGCCTGTGTCATGTAGCAGGTGGCACAGAGATTAGGACAGGAGCATATATACTAGAAGCCCTATATGTAAGGGATCTCTGACCATTTCCCAATTCTCTGGCAATAGTTCTATAAATTGGTGAGGATTTAAAATCGAAAATTCCTTCAGGAGGCCACCTGGTCCGATTATCCAGTGGCTATTGTGGCCTAGCCATGGTGGAGAAGATCATTTTCTTCTTCTTTGGGGAGGGAGAGATTCCGGATAAGGCACCCCAGGGGTGTTTTTTTGAGCCAGGTTTAGATTTCTGTGCCCCTATGGCTGCCCTTAGCCTTGGAGTGATCAGAGATGAGAATTGGCATCCCACAACTCAATCTCTGGCAACCAGAAGGTCAAGTAGAGTGGGAGTGTGTAGAACGTCTCCACAGGTACACACGCACCTGGAAAGGGTAAGAGGTCTCTGATGCAGCTGCAATTATGGGCAGGGAGGCCAGAGGCAGGGTACTTACTGCACCATGTGCCAAAGTGGGTGGCAGGTCGGTGGTCCTGTTCTTCCTCAGAAGGAAAGGGGAGAGGAGCGGCCCCATGGGTTTTAAGCGCCTCTCAGGTTTCGGCATCAAATGTAAGGTATTTTCCACTGAGGAAGAAAGAAGGGCGTAGCCACCAAGTGTGGACTACCAAAAGCTTTATTTAAAACACATCCTAGATGAGGTTCTCTGTTCCGCAAGATGGGCCAGAGAAGTTGTGCAGATTTCCATGCTGGGGGTAATTTATAGCATCGGTATGGTGATGGTGAGTTGATATGATGTGGCAAAATTTCATTGGCTGACAGTCATTCTTTTTCAATGTGCTCCTGGGCCATTTCTTTTGGCGGCCATGGGTGTGGGTGGTTCCAGCCAAAGTCCCCAGACCTGGTTCCTCACATGACCTTCCCCCATTGTCAAGCAACCTCACAATTATAGTGCAGTTGCTGATAATTTTGGATTCATTTTGCATTAGCAAAGAAATAAACATTAAACTACCAGTGGCATAAAAAAATAAAAAGGAAATCAAAAGCTTCTGTACCTTAGAAACCTTACTCCTACCATAATCCTCACTTTACTGTTTTCAAAATTCAATCTATGGCAGCAGGCAATATGCCCAAGATTAACCTCATCCAATTAGATGTTCATGTTGTTGCTTTCTTTTCTATCTCAATACAGGTCAAACAATAAATCTAGTTTCAGGTATTTCCATATTTTGTACCACCAGATAGAATTAATCATTCTATCCTTTTGCCTCTATTGTGTTTGGTATAAACTTTGTATATAAGTATGAATATATACCTTGCAATCAATGCAGAGGATAGGTTGAACTGTTGTGCATTGAAACACATATGTAATTCTCAGTCTATAATCAGTCTCATCTAATCTTTTTATTTTTGGTAAAGTGTGAACTCTAAAATCAAATTAAGAAAATACCAGAAATTACATAGATTTGGAGAACTTTACCAACAATTCCATACACCATCCTGGTTTCAAAGAGGGTTCAGTAAGTGAAGAAACCTTCTCAAAGATTGGTACCCACTCAACCCTTGTTTCTCTTTAATAAAGTGAGTTGTATTGTATATGTCTATAAAATGTTCTTCTTAAAATGAATTTAAAACATATTGTATAATAAAAGTCATTCAGAGTTTGCATTTAATCTTTATCTTTAGCCTAATATTTCCCAAAAAAATGTATAGCCAAATCTACACTGCAGTAAAGAAGCAATAAAAAAGTAGAAAAAATAATGAACATAATTATTTCTCTATTTCTTATACCTATTCTTCCCATTGATATGCATAAACATTTACACCTTTATCTATGTTTATGCCAATACACAGACCCACAAATTGATTTTTTGCACATTTACTCATATTTTCACCCCAGCCTTTATCAGCAATAAGGCTACTATTTTTATCTTTAACTGCCTGGTTAATTTCTTTTTCAAAAACTTTAAAACTATAAAAAAATCAAAAACTTTAAAACTTAAATGAGGAAAAAAGAATTCTCTTTATTACTCCCCTTAAAAGTAAAGACTAACTTATCCAAGACTGATTTCTTACAGTCTGATCTCTGAAAAATTTCATGTAAAGCAGCTACAGTTGAGAGTGTAAGACAAGCCAACTTAATGCTAGAAACCGGAAGTGGCTGTTTTGTTGGACTGTTGCTCCCCCATCCAAGAATATGGAGGTAGCCAACTGGGGCTGCACACAAAGGTTTCACCAAATTATACAGCTGCACCCCCAGGTTGGACCCCAGCCTCTTGATTTTTGCCAACTGATGAGCCAGGATTCTACTGTATATCATATTGCTGGGACCAAATTTTGGACTCTAGACCCTGACCACTCCATATGGTCGAGGAGCTTCTATTCTCTCAATCATGCCCTACAACCCAAAAATTGAAATTCCTCTTACAGAGCCTTAAGTTTTGCTCTGCTAGATCCTTGTGTGCAGTTAAAACTGGTTAGGAAACAGGCTCACAAACACCGAAAGTACGAGGGGGTTTGGGGGAATGCTGTCAATATCAATCTTTTGTAATGCAGGCAGCTGAAGTCTTCCTGCAGACAAGAGGAAAAATAGTGCTTCTTCATTTCTAACCATAAGGTTTCTCCAAAGCTAGCAACATAGAACATGTCTTCTCTACCAAAATAGACCAAGGAAAATCTGTATCAGAGCAGTGTATTAGCTGAACATCTGCAAGCTGCTTTTGCAAAGTGAGAAAAATAATTTACTTGAACAGAATTTGCTGTCATAAAAGTTCCAGAGATGTGTAAAATGCATTTTCTCATTTTTATGACACCTAAAAAAAAATCAATTCAAAGGTTTTTAATCATAAATGGCTTAAGAATAAATATAAAATGGTTTCATAAAAAAAGTAGATACTGTTTTTTTAATGTAATGGTGTGTAGAACATACTGAAATTCAGAAGGAAAGCCCCTGATTTTATTTCTCCTAAAAAACAAAACAAAACAAAAAAACCTGTAGTAGCTATAAACACACATTGACCCGGAATGACCATGTATACTTCTAGCATATAGAAGTTTGACAATACTCTGGTGATTTTAGAGAAAGTCATCAAGAAAACATGACCCCAGTTTGACCTGAGAACTGAACCCAGACACTTGCAGGCTCCCACACATTGGTGGGATTCAAATACCTTAACAACTGGTCCTCTGTCCTAATGGCCATTTATATATAAAAAAATGATATACTCAAAGGTAGTTTATTATTTCATGCATTTAATACTTAAATAAGAACAATAAAAGAGATATACAAAACTAGATTATGTTAAAAGAAAGTTTTAAAGTATTGATAAAAAATATTAAATAATACCTGAAAAAATAATAATAAAACTGTTATCTAAGATATTTCCATGTTTCTTTTTTTTTTCCTTTTTTGACAGAGACAGAAAGAATCAGAGAGAGGGACAGATAGGTTGAGACCGACAGGAAGGGAGAGTAATTCGAAGCATCAATTCTTTGTTGCAGCACCTTAGTTGTTCATTGATTGCTTTCTCATATGTGCCTTGAGTGGAGTGGGGGGGGGGGGTGAGGGCAGCTACAGCAGAGCTAGTGACCCCTTGCTCAAGCTAGCGACCTATGGGCTCAAGCCAGTGACTATGAAGTCACGTCTATGATCCCACGCTCAAGCCAGTGACCCTGCACTCAAGCTGATGAGCCCATGCTTAATCCGGATGAACCTGCACCCAAGGTGGTGACCTTGGGTTTTGAACCTGGGCCTTCCACATTTCAGTCTGATGTTTTATCCACTGTGTCACAGCCTGGTCATGCTCCATATTGCTCCTTGATTGGTGTCCTTACTTGCAATTTTTTTTTACCTGTGGACAGAAAGAACATTTCTACTGGCACTTAGAATACACTGTTGCACAGATGAATGTTAAAAAAGAGTAAGGAGCAAGTGCAGCCTGACCAGGCGGTGGCGCAGTGGATAGAGTGTCGGACTGGGATGTGGAAGACCCAGGTTCGAGACCGCAAGGTCACCAGCTTGAGTGAGGGCTCATCTGGTTTGAGCAAAAGCTCACCAGCTTGAGCCCAAGGTCACTGACTTGAGCAAGGGGTTACTTGGTCTGCTAAAGGCCCATGGTCAAGGCACATATGAGAAAGCAATCAATGAACAACTAAGGTGTTGCAAAGTGCAACAAAAAACTAATGATTGATGCTTCTCATCTCTCCGTTCCTGTCTGTCTGTCCCTGTCTATCCATCTCTCTCTCTCTCTGTCTCTGTAAAAAAAAAAAAAAAAAGAATAAGGAATGTAAACTTATGATCCCCACATTGAGCAGCTTCCCAGGCACCCACCTTAGAGAGAACCCTGATTACAAGGGCCATTTTAACAACCACTTTGCCAGACTCAGTAAAAAATTAGGTATCAGTTCTGCCAAACTGGTATGAACTGCTGAATCCTTTCACTGCTCCCACACCCTCCCCTGAACTTGGAATGTGTACTCCACTCACCTTCCTTATGCTAGAAGCTGCCCAAGGACACAGCCTTCAGATAGACATGTGGTTATCTGGACTGAACTAAATCCAGTTAAAGCTCCCCCTGTGTATGTGACTGAACACAGTTAAGGCCTCTATACAAATTTTTAAGGTTCTAGTGGGTAAGTGAAGAAAACTACTCATCTTTCAGCCTCGTACGACCAATCTTGTAAGTTCTCTTGCTTATGAAAGCTGTCCCCTAGCAAGATGGAGTGGTCTGCATTTCCTTCCATTTCTCCCGTGCCCTCCATATGAGCACCAGTTTCAGATTTTACATAGGAAGCCCCCAGGACATTTCTACCCAACAGGTAAGCCCTCAATTATATATATTGTATGGCAAGAGCAAACACTGTCCTGTGTTTAAATCAGTTTTATTAACTAATAAATAAATTGCAAAGAAAAATAGTGTTAATTACATTTTGATGTGGTGGTAGGCAAAGAAAAAGGGGGGAGAGACAGCAAAATACTGAATAGAATGCATACCTACATGGGAAAACACACACATGAAAACAAATCTTTTATCAGTAGCCAAGATCTGTAAACAGCCCAAGTGTCCATCAGTGGAGGAGTGGATTAAAAAGCAGTGGTACCTATACATAACGAAATACTATGCAGCCATGAAAAAGATGGAAATTTTACCTTTTGTGAGGGCATGGATGGACCTGGAGATTATTATACTAAGTAAAATAAGCCAGGCAGAGAAAGAAAAATATCATATGATCTCACTTATATGTGGAATCTAATGAACAAGGTGAACTGAGGAGTGGAATAGAGGCAGAGGTGGGGTCACAGGGAGCAGAGGGACAGCTGTCAGAAGAAAGGGGGTTGAGGAGATGGGGTCAGAGAAGGTGAAGGGATTAGTGAAATTATATACACATAACACAGAGATACAGATGACAGGTCAGCAAATCCCAGAGGGAAGTGGGGAGGGAGTTAGGCAAAGGAGGTATAATGGGGGTCACGGCAGTGGGCAGTTAGAGATTTATATTAAGTGGGACACTTAAATTCATGTTAACACAATAAATTAAAATTAATAAAAATTTTAAAAATAATGAATTCAACAAGTTGGAAACATAAACAGAGCTCTGAATAGAAAATATGAATTAGAATAAAAATACAAAAATGAGAAAAAATCTTAATGTATAAAAGTGTGTGTGTGTGTGTGTGTGTGTGTGTGTGTTTAAGCTTTCTAGTCTGCTTCCCAGTGGGTGGGGTTTTTACTTATAGAGCTTGCATCAGTTTTTACTTGCATCAGCTCTTTGGAACAGTAGAGTTAGACATCCTATCAAAATACCAGTTCCTTTTTCATTGTCATTTTGAATAAAATCTTAGAATGGCTTGTATCTCTAGGTGGTTAGATCTATAGCAGGGGTCCCCAAACTACGACCCGCGGGCCGCATGCGGCCCCCTGAGGCCATTTATCCGGCCCCCACCACACTTTCGGAAGGGGCACCTCTTTCATTGGTGGTCAGTGAGAGGAGCGTAGATCCCATTGAAATACTGGTCAGTTTGTTGATTTAAAATTACTTGTTCTTTATTTTAAATATTGTATTTGTTCCCGTTTTGTTTTTTTATTTTAAAATAAAACATGTGCAGTGTGCATAGGGATTTGTTCATAGTTGTTTTTTTATAGTCCGGCCCTCCAATGGTCTGAGGGACAGTGAACTGGCCCCCTGTGTAAAAAGTTTGGGGACCCCTGATCTATAGTATTCATTTGTTTTTCTCTCCTGATTCTTTTACCCTTCTGGTATATACACCTGGTGGTCTTCCTGCCATGGTAACAAGTGGCAGCCTTTCATTTAAGGGCATCCCAGAGAATAAAATATTATTTTTCCTTTTCCCATGTTATAAGATTTTAGCCACTAGTCTCCATGGATGTCTGCTCTGATAGTCCACTCAGTCTGGAGCTGGAAAGAGACAGGGACAAGAGAAGCACTAACACTATTTTTTGAGGTGTCATACCAAATGCCTTGTATCAGCTTTCTGTACCACTTGGGGCTTCCAGTTACCCTATGTGAAGTCTCCATTTGCTGCACTAGCTCAGGCAATGAGATATTAAAATTTCTCAGAGATACGCTGGGCCACATGCTAACATTGCCCAGTTTACTGATGAGGTCCATCTTATGACCTTGCAGGAGCTATCCACACTACAACATTTGAAGGAGACTGGAACAAGGTAGTCAATGTGAAATCCTCATTTCCCAAGCATTTAGGTACCAGTGACTAAGTGAGGCTATAGACATGTGCTCAGGTGGTAAAAACTATGGAAAAATTAAGGTCATGAATTCTGCAATTTAGGATGGGAAGTGATGGCGAAGCCTGAAGCAAACAGCATAGAGTGGCAGTGGCAGTGTGTCAGCTCACCAGCAGACATGGGTGTCACCCCAGGCAGCCTCTTCCTTTTGGGAAATCCAATTAGTAACCCAAGCAGTGTAATGGCATCTCTATCATCGGGAGCCAAAGCACCCTGCTCACTGTGCCAATTGTTTTAACCATATCACCATGGATGATTTATGATGATGATCCCAGATGCAGATCAAGAGAAGAAAACCAGAAAAAATTTGCAGTTGTGTTATACTCACAGCTCCTTGAGGAAGAACACAGTATGCTACATAGGACCTCCAAAGGGAAACACTGAGGCCAGTCACAGGCAGAGAGAGGAAATTGTGGGCAAACAACTTTACGTGGTTTCCCAGGGAAGGATAAGTGAGGCAGGGCAATTTGGCTTAGATTTGACTAACTTGAATAAATAGTAAACTTTAGGGTATAGGGCTATCCCTGGTTGTCTGTTACCTAACCCTGGACAATTAAGGTGGGTGTGTAGTAACCCTGAATATGAGTTAAACCTCCACTAGGTAAAAGCATTTCTGATGAGGACTTTCATGATCAAGTTAACTGATTATTTTACATCACACAAAAGACAAATAATTGAAACAGGACTTCATCTTCATTTTCTTTGGTCTCAGAATTTGTAGTCCTTTACCTACATGATAGGGATTCCTAGGTTGGAGCAGCCATCTCTTTGAGATAATGAAAACAAAGGCACTGTCCTTCCACCAGTTTATAAACCCAAAAATTAAAGGAGAAAGAAAAAACAATAACTTACAGTTATATCTCCAGAGATCATGAATGTTTAAAATGCAGGCACATCAGCTGTGCAGTGTGATCTCGGTTACCTAGCCACCTTTCTATGAATAGTCTGGTCCTTTTTTACTGCTTCCTTCCCAGGCAGCTCTGCAATGGATGTTATAAACAATATTATCTATATTCAAGCAGTACACAAACCCTAATTCACTAAAAATTAAGTCTGGTTCAAAAAGACTGACAAGCTGAAAGTTAATTCAATAATGGATGTTACGCCCTGTTGAAGACATTTAAGACCATAGTATTTAAACAAAGAAAAATACAGACTTAGTTCTCAGAAACAATACAAAAAGAAAAGGTTCCCACCTGAAGTCTCAACTTTGTTTCATCATTATGCTCAATAATTCTCTCCCTTGGAAACTGAATTTTAGAGCTAGTTCACCTTTTTCTCTTTTATAATAATTTATTATCTGAAATATTAGAAAACGAACTCAAAAAAATAATCCCCTTCACGATTGCAACAAAAAAATAAAATACCTAGGAATAAACATAACAAAGAACGTAAAGGACCTATATAATGAAAATTACAAAGCATTGTTAAGGGAAATCGAAAAAGATACAATGAGATGGAAAAATATTCCTTGTTCTTGGATAGGAAGAATAAATATAATCAAAATGGCCATATTACCCAAAGCAATATACAAATTTAATGCAATTCCCATCAAAATCCCTATGAGATTTTTTAAAGAAATGGAACAAAAAATCATCAGATTTATATGGAACTATAAAAAACCCCGAATAGCCAAAACAATCCTAAGGAAAAAGAATGAAGCTGGGGGCATTACAATACCTGACTTTAAACTATATTATAGGGCCACGATAATCAAAACAGCATGGTATTGGCAGAAAAATAGACACTCAGACCAATGGAACAGAATAGAAAGCCCAGAAATAAAACCACATATATATGGTCAAATAATCTTTGATAAAGGGGCCAACAACACACAATGGAGAAAAGAAAGCCTCTTCAACAAATGGTGTTGGGAAAACTGGAAAGCCACATGCAAAAGAATGAAACTCGACTACAGCCTGTCCCCGTGTACTAAAATTAATTCAAAATGGATCAAAGACCTAAATATAAGACCTGAAACAATAAAGTACATAGAAGAAGACATAGGTACTAAAATCATGGACCTGGGTTTTAAAGAACATTTTATGAACTTGACTCCAATGGCAAGAGAAGTGAAGGCAAAGATAAATGAATGGGACTACATCAGAATTAAAAGTTTTTGCTCAGCAAGAGAAACTGATATCAAAATAAACAGACAGCCAACTATATGGGAACTGATATTTTCAAACGACAGCTCAGATAAGGGCCTAATATCCAAAATTTACAAAGAACTCATAAAACTCAACAACAAACAAACAAACAATCCAATAAAAAAATGGGAAGAGGACATGAACAGACACTTCTCCCAGGAAGAGATACAAATGGCCAATAGATATATGAAAAGATGCTCAGCTTCATTAGTTATTAGAGAAATGCAAATCAAAACTACAATGAGATACCACCTCACTCCTGTTAGATTAGCTATTATCAACAAGACGGGTAATAGCAAATGTTGGAGAGGCTGTGGAGAAAAAGGAACCCTCATTCACTGTTGGTGGGACTGTAAAGTAGTACAACCATTATGGAGGAAAGTATGGTGGTTCCTCAAAAAACTGCAAATAGAACTACCTTATGACCCAGCAATCCCTCTACTGGGTATATACCCCAAAACCTCAGAAACATTGATACGTGAAGACACATGTAGCCCCATGTTCATTGCAGCACTGTTCACAGTGGCCAAGACATGGAAACAACCAAAAAGCCCTTCAATAGAAGACTGGATAAAGAAGATGTGGCACATATACACTATGGAATCCTACTCAGCCATAAGAAATGATGACATCAGATCATTTACAGCAAAATGGTGGGATCTTGATAACATTATAAGGAGTGAAATAAGTAAATCAGAAAAAAACAAGAACTACATGATTCCATACATTGGTGGAACATAAAAATGAGACTAAGAGACATGGACAAGAGTGTGGTGGTTACCAAGGGTGGGGGGGAGGGAGGACATGGGAGGGAGGGAGGGAGAGAGTTAGGGGGAGGGGGAGGGGCACAGAGAACTAGATAGAGGGTGATGGAGGACAATCTGACTTTGGGCGAGGGGTTTGCAACATAATTTGATGACAAAATAACCTAGACATGTTTTCTTTGAATATATGTACCCTGATTTATTAATGTCATCCCATTACCATTAATAAAAATTTATAAAAAAAAAATTTATTATCCAATTAGTAGAGGTTTACCTTCAGAAAATAAAAGCAATTTGGATAAGTATATAGACTAATATCCAGAGATGACTACTATTAACATTTTAGAGCTCATGCCTTTACCATCTCCTATGAAAATAAGTGTAGACATGTGTATGGATACAGATGTATCCAGATGTTTGTTTCGTATAAACAATGTCATAAATTTGCCACATCAAATATAGTATAAAAGTATTTTCATATCAAAAACTGTTTTATATACTCACTTGCAAGAGCTGAACATTTTATTATATCAGTGTTTAACTTGTATACCATTATAACCAGAGTCTAAATATTTATATATTCATATATATCACCCCTTTCAACAATAATGTTATAGCCTACACTGTACCTTGGTATACATGTTTAGACATGCGATTGCTGAATCAAAAGAAATATGCATTAAAAATTGCCATCCACAATCTGTATACCAGTATTAACTGCACCAATAATGTAAAAGAGCGGCTTTCAGCAATACTGTGCAGATTGCAGGCCCACAGTCATTGCTAAGAGAAGCCTGGATTTATTTGTATTCTACATTTTTTGTGTGTTGCATAATCTTTCTTTTAATATTGAGAAACTGTTTATGGACTTCTTGTTTTTGATCTTTTAATGAAAATGTTTTGTGGAAGGAATAGTAATTGCTAAGAGTATATCTGGGCTCAGGAAAGTTCAGAGTCAGAGAAAAACTTTCATTCTCCAAATAAGAGTCACTGTGAGTTCTAGGGGTGCAGAGAGGAAGAGACTTTAAGGGTAACTATGAAAGTTCACTTCTCCCATTTGTCATAAAACCAGTCTAGTCAGCCTTCACGTAAGGTATAGACATTTTTGGTAACAATAGAAAATATAAAAAATGTTGCTAAGTTGATACCAATTCGGGCTAATAAAATCTGGCAAATACTTGCACCTTTAACTATTGCTGTAAGAATAATGTATGTTAAACTTTAGACATCTAAAATTCAGACAGACTCTTCCCTTCACCAACTTAATAAGAGAACCAGCAGACACCCTGACTTATCAGTATGGAAGTGGAGTGGCATGAGAGTGTTCTATATATGATAGCACTCAACATTCCATTTGGAACCAGATGTCTGTCAAATAGAGCAAGGAATATTTATCTGCTGCATTGCATTATAAGACCCCACAAATAGCCTTTCCTATATCTCAGTGAGGAGGTGCTGTGACCATGGGGCATCTCGCTGTTCCTTACCAAATGCAATAGGCATGGCCATGTGACAGGGATTGTCATGTGAACCTCCAAGCAAAGCACTGACATCAGTTGTCACTCCATGTTCAGTAAGCCACTTAATTATTTATTTTCCAGACAAATCATCAGTTAAATGCTACTCTTACAGAAACAGTTTTTATATACAAACTAGAGGAACTTAGAGTTCTGCCTATTACTCATAAATGCTATAGCATAAAGAAAAAAAGCAAAAGCACTTCAAAAGGTCTCTCAGCTGGATTTGGGTTTCTGGAATCATTTGTGATATATTTTATATTGAATTTATCACATTTCACAATCAGTCATTTACTCTTTAGGAATCTCACATTAACTAGTAGTGTAATAGTGTAGTCAAATAGCAAGAGGCAGCCATTAACATTAGATGAATGTGCCCTCTAGATTGTGCTAAACTGACTGATTGTTCTAATAGTTTTCTATGTTCTCTTAATATAACCACTTACGTTGATCAAACAAAACAAAAATAAAATCTTATGATCGCCATGATTTTGCCTTTACACATAGCATTGTTCAGGCTTTAGAGTTCAACAAAAATGGTCTTGAAACAAGGATCTACAACTTCAAATCACCAGCATAATCATCATTCAGTTCAAGAAAGAGAATATTGCTAGCCCCCCCAAAAGCCACTTTGAGACACCTTTTAGTAATTAGCTTCATCTTTTCCCATGAAGTATCTATTTTCATGTCCTCCGTGATAACTCATTCAGTGTTTTTCTATAGGATTTTATCTTAATAATGTTTTACTTTACTGTTTAAATTATATTTATTGAGATGACAGTGGTTAATAGTATCATATAAGTTTTAAGTGTATGTTTCTATGATACATTGCATTGTGTGCCCACTGCCCAAAGTCAAATCATCTTTCATCACCAAATATTTGGCCCCCTTTAACCTGACTCCCACCCTTTCCATCTGGTAACCACATACTGTTGTCTGTGTCTGTAAGTTTCACTTTTATATTCCACATATAAATGAAATCATATGGTCCTTAGCTTTTGACTAACTAATTTTGATTAGCATAATATTCTCAAGTCCCATCCGTGTTGTCACAAATGGCAGTATTTCATCTTTTCTTATGGCTGAGTAATATTCCACAGTATGTATGTACCACATCTTCTTTATCCAATCGAAAGACATTTTGGCTGTTTAAATGTCTTGGCCACTGTAAATAATGTTGCAAATGAACATAGGGGTGTATATGTCTTTGTGAATAAGTATTTTTTGTTTCTCGGGTAGATACCCAGGAGAGGAATTGCTGAGTCATATGATAACTCTACACTTATTTTTCTTGAGGAACCTCCATACTGTTTTTGCATAGTGGCTGTACCAGTTTACATTTCCAGCAGTGAGTGAGAGCTCCTTTTTCTGCATGACCTCTCCAACACTTGTTATTACATATCTTATTAACAGTAGCAATTCTAACAGATCTGAGGTAGTATCTCATTGAGATTTAATTTGCATTTCCCTACTAGCTAGTGAAATTGAGCATCTTCTCACATATCTGTTGGCCATGTGTATGTCAGCTTGAAAGAAGTGTTTGTTCAGGTCCTCTGTCCATCTTGTAATTGAATTGTTTGGTTTTTTGTTTGTTTTGGTGTTGAGTTGTACGAGTTTTTTTATGTATTTTAGATACTAACCCATGTCAGAAATATGTTTGAAAATATCTTTTTTAGCATTTTAACACAAGGCATGCATCTCTAAGCAGTGCAATGTGTTGTTCTTGTTATTTTTTAACTCTACGTAAATGTTAACAATGTTAGTATTTTGTGACTGCTTTATAAAACCATATGATTAGAAGTAGTCATATTAATTGATTTCATTACTTTATAAATTCTAGTGTATAAATATACATAATGACATAATCATTCCTTGGAGTTGCTTTTGGTTCTTATAATGATATAGTAAGCATTTTATACATTTCTCTTGGTATACACAAGCATGCATGTCAGGGGTACATACTAATGAGTAGAATTGTTGGTCATAAGGTAGAAAATGGCACATTTTTAAGTGTTCTATTCTCATACAGGTGAGCCACATTCAATGATTATCAGCAGTAGGCATTGGCAGCCATTTCAATTTTAGCTTTTTTGATGGGTGAGCAGTGGTGTATTACTGAATTATAAATGTGTTACTTCCCTGATTACTAATAAAATAAATACTTCTTATATATTGGATACCTTCTTTGGTGAAGAGAATGTTCAAGTTTCTTGCACATTTTTCTATTAAGACATTCATTTACCTTTTGCTTATTTGTATAAGTTCTTCATATATTCCTGAATACATCTCTTTTTCAGATTTATGTATTTTAAATATATTTTTCTACTCTGATTTACCTGTCATTTGTTTAACGTTGTCTTTTGATGAAGAGACTTTCTTAGAGTTAATATAGTTCAAATTATCCATTTTTCCCCTGCATAGTTAGAAAAGTTTTCTCAAATACAAGTCCTTAAATATACTATCCCATATTCTCTTCTGAGGCATTACTTTTACCCTTATCATTTAGTTATAAAATCAGTTGGGAACTGATGTAATGAGAGATGGAGTAATTTTCATTTTCTAAATTGTATATTCAATTGGCCTACTACCATTATTTGAAAAGACTGATATAGAGCTCTAGATTGTGATATATAGTGTGTCCAAATGTGAATTGAGCTAATTATGAATTTTATTTTATTTCATAGATTTGTTTGTCTATTCTTATGCAAATACTACAAGGTCTTAGTAGCTTTATCTAGAGTTTAATAACAAAGAGAACAAGTCATTTTCAAACAAGATTTACCACTTATGGTTATTTATATTTCTGTATGAATTTAATAATCAACTTAAAAGTTGCAAAAATATACAGAACTATTGAGATTTTTATTGGGTTTTATTGAATGTTTTTGTAATATTGAGTCTTTTAACCATGAATATTCTATGTTCTTACAGTTATTTAATTATATCATCTCTCTCAATATGATTCAGAACTTTCTTTGAAAAAATTTTATGTATTTTTTGTTAAACTTACTGAAAAGGATTTTATGTTTCTGATGATATCAGAAAAGTTCATTTTTATGCCTGATATATAAATACGCAATTATAATTCTTTAATGACATTTTATTCAACATGCTTGCTGAATTTCTTATTAATGCTAATAATTTTTCTACAGATTGAAATATTTTACATCAATATTATATGTAAAAATAGCAGTTTTATATATTTCTTCTTGGTATTATTTTTTTATTTTTATTTGCCTTATTAAACAAATTACAACTTCCAATATGACGTAAATGAAAGTGGCAAGAGTAGTCATCTTTTTCTCTTTCTTAATCTAGAACACTTTCAACATTTAACCACTAAATAGAATTTTCTAGAATTTTCTTTTTTTAAAAGACACTCTTCACCAGATTGTAGTAGAGTTATTCTGTATTCTGAATTTGCTGAGAGTTTGTTTATTTGAACTATGTATATCAAGTATATACATATAGATAGCTGTAAATTTTGTTATATAATATGTATTATTAATATATTATATCTATTTTTTACTTCAATACAACATTCATTCTGATATCAGCTATTGCTGTTATTTATCATAATACTTCAGTATCCTTCAATTGGAAACATTTCCATGATCTGTCTTTGGCTTTTGGATTTTATGATACTGATATTTTTTACAAAAACAATTTTTTCCCATTCTGTTAATAGAATCTTTCCCATTTTAGGTTTCTCTAATGTTTCCTTGTGATTATATTCAGGTAATATATAATATATCATAGTTCAGAACTCTACTTAAGTGATGTTGTGTACTTATTAAGACACCACAAATGCCATATTTCCCCATGTATAAGATGCACCCTTTTTTGAAAAATTTGGGTTCTAAGAACTGTGTGCATCTTATACAGTGGTTGTGGCATTTCAAATGCCATAGATGGAACTGAGGATAAGGCAATATTATATGAAGACACTGATTCATCATCAGACACAGATGAGAACAAGCTAATGGATGGGAGTTTTGACAGTGATGAGGAGTGGTATGAATTTTATGATGAATAAAACGAGTTCAATAACTTTATGTAATACACATTTTTCAAATTTCAGGCCCCAAAATTAAGATACGCCTAATACATGGGGAAATATGTTATAGGGAACCTATGTCCGTGTGCTTCTCACTGGTTATATTAAGGATTATCTGCTTTCTGTGCTTGAAACTAGTCAGATATCTGTGGGTAGATGCTTTCAAGACATAAAATACCTTGACAGTTGTTTAAATTTATTTCTATATCTAGCATCCATTGATGGTTATTGCTTGGACCTTGCCATACTGTCATACTTTGCAAAATAATGGCTTTCCAACTCCTTTATTTCTTCCAAATTTACCAGTTGCATTAGGTATTTTGTAAGCAAGAGTCCTTTCTTATTCCTTATTTATTTCCTTATTATGTGCTTACTGACTCAGTGACTCATTTACATGTTTATCAATTATTGTGTTTATGAGGTCAGTGGGCAATGGGGGAAGGTCATGTGAGAAACCTTAGCTAAACCCAGGAACTTTGGCTAGAACCGCCCACACCCATGCACACCAAAAGAAACTTCCCAGGAGTCCTTTGGAAAAGAGCGACTGTCTTACAGCCAATAAAATTTTGCCACATCATATTAGCTCAACTGCCCTAACAATTCTTTAAATTTCCCCCATACAGTTTTCCCCATGCAACTTCTCTGGCCCCAGTCCCCCGGACCAGAAAACTTTGTCGGGCGAGATGCACTGTACTAAATAAAGCTTTTGCTTGTTCCACATTTCGTGGCTATGCTCTTCCTTCTTCCTCTGTGAAAAAAAAGACCTTACATTTGGTGCCAAAACCTGGGAGGAGTTGAAGTCTGCTGGGGCCGTTCCTCTCCCCTCCCCTCTGAGAAAGAACCAATCGCCGACTTTTCACCCACTTCAGCACATGGTGCATTGTCACTTGCCTCCAACCTCCCCTCAATTCTTTCCACTGAGACTCCTTGTCCATAATCGCAGCTGTGTCAGGGACCTCTTATCCATTCTGAGTGTGTGTGTGCCCATGAAGTTGTCCTGGTCACTCCCACTCTACCTAACCATCCAGTGACCAGAGATTGAGTTGTGGGATACCAATTCTCATCTCTGACACCTCCGAGGACTGAGGGCAGCCATAGAGGCACAGGAATCTAAACCTGACTCAAAAACACTCCTGGAGTGCCTTATCCAAAATCTTTCCTTCCCTAAAGAAGAAAAAACTGTCCTTCTTCTCCACTGTGGCCAGGCCACAGAACCCACTGGATAATCAAACCAAGTGGCCTTCTAAAGGGACTTTTGATTTTAACATCCTCATCAATTTAACTATTGCCAAAAGAACTGGGTACTGGTTGGAGATCCCTTACATTCCAGGCTTCTAGTATTTATGCTCCCGTCCTAATCTCTGTGCCAACTGCTACACGGCACAGGCCCTTTTTGGCCAGAGAAACCTCCATTCCTGCCTTTTCCTCCTTCACCTGCCCCCTTGAGGAACTCTCTCCCCCTGCTGCCCAACCCTAGGGGTGCCCCTCCCTTGGGATACCTCTCTGGTCCCTCTGCAGACCTTTTCTGCTTGGGTCTCTTTCCTCCAGGAAGCCTTCTCCCCTGCCGGCCAGGGGCCCCTCCCTTCTCCTCTGTGTTCTTAAGCCCCTCTCCCATCAGGCCTCCTCCGCCAGGCATTGGTCCCCATGTGGGTTTGCAGGGCTCCTGACCCCATGGCCCAACCCCAATCTTCCTACAGGAAGGCCTGGCCCTTCCCTGCCCCTGACTCCAGCATTCCCCTCCTCTTATTCTCAGCTTCTAAACCCCTATTCAAGACCCGATGAACATTGTATTTAAAGATTTTAATGGTTGGGAGGAAAAAGCCTAGGCTGCTCACCAGACCCACATGCAGCAGAAGGTAACACTCCAAATTTAGGCTCTTGTGGCAGCCTTGAGGCTGGCAGATCAACAGAGGCAAGGCACAGGAGGTGCCTGACCCAAGTCTGGGCTGCAAAGAGGAACCCCACCAGAAGCTTGTTTTAAATGTGACAAGGAGGGTTACTGGGCCCAGCAGTGCCCTGCTCTCAGCTGCCCACTAAACCCTGCTCTGACTACAAGCAGCCTGGTCACTGGTGGAGCGATTGCCCTTTTGGGGCAACAGGCTTTTCCTTGTGCCTCTACATGGAGGACCAGCCACCCAAATGGGAGGCCAAGCCAGCCAGGCGGGCCCATTGCTCGAACTCCTAGGCTTCATGGATGACTAACATGCCAGACTCAAAGACTCCCATCACCTATGCCAAGCCCAGGGTAATGCTGCAGAAACGGGTAAGTCCATCTCATTTCTTGTGGAGTATTCCTTCTCTGTTTTGCCATCACACTCTGGAGCTCTAGTTCTCTCACGGGTCTCGGTTATGGAAGTGGATGGGACCCCATCTTTTCCCCTTCACACACCACTCCTGACATGCAGTTTGAATGGAATCCCCTTTTCACACTCATTTTTAGTTATGCCCTCATGCCCTGCACCCCTTCTAGGTTGAGACATTCTACAAAGTCTCTAAACCACTATCCAGCTGACAGCATCTTCCCACTTACTCCTACCATTCCTCACTACTAAAGTCTCCCCCATAATCAATGCTATGCTCATTTCTGACTATGTCTCTCTCCTCAAGCTTGCCCCCATGCAGGACCGCTGGCAATTGGAACCACTGGGCCCTACTCGTCTCCAGCTCACCAAAAGATTGGGCCCTGCAGATACCCCTGTTGCTCCTGCCTCTCCCACCGGGAACGTGCCACCAGAGTGAGTTAAAGCAGGGAGCAATGCTGTTCAATGAGACTGGCCAGATGGAAGAAAACATCAATATCCTCAACAGTCTGTGAGAGAAACTGAGCAAGAATCTGTCCGCCTACAACCTGCTGGTGGCAACCACCCAACCTCACCTGGGCTGCCCCTATCTTAAATCCTCTTCTAATTATTAGCATATTACTCATATTTACTCCTTTTTAAAAAAATTCTTACAGGACCACATCTGCGAAGTTTCTCGAGTCACAGTTAAACAGATGTTCCTTTTGACTCCCCTCAAAGCCACTACCTTCTGACCTCTGCTCCTCATGGCACCCCTAACCAGCAGGAAGTAGCCAGATGAACAGCAGCACCCCTATCTAACATAAAATGTTGGAATGTGAGGTCGGTGGGCAATGGGGGAAGGTCACATGAGGAACCAGACCCGGGAACTTTGGCTGGAATCACCCACATTCATGCGCACCAAAAGAAACTTCCCAGGAGTCCTTTGGAAAAGAGCGACTGTCTGCCAGTCAATGAAATTTCACCACATCATATTAGCTCGACCGCTCTAATGACCCTTTAAATTTCCCCCATGCGACTTTTCTGGCCCCTGTCCCTGGACCAGAGAACCTTGTCAGCGGGATGCGCCGTACTAAATAAAGCTTTTGCTGTTTCACACTTCGTGGCTATGCCCTTCCTTCTTCCTCGGTGGGGAAAAATACCTTACAGTGTTTTATTATCTCTCATGGATTTTTTTCCTCTAAAGGGGCCTATAATATATCACTTTGTTAAAAATTCTTATGGTTGCCCCACATATGGCCAGTGGAAGCCCCCGTGATAGGCAAAAGTCTGCAAAGTAGCGACCTTATATTTATTTTATTATTTATATATCTTTAAGGCTGTATAAACCCTCTCCACACTCTTACAAACCTTTCCCACACTATTATAAATACTTCCTATGCTCTTAAATACTTTCTACACTCTTAAACCTGCATAAATTTAACAACATATAAAATTTTATATGGATACTTACCAGTGAGTACTAATACATTTTAATTAATATTTTTATATATTTTTACATTGTTTTCAATATTTTAGGCTAGAAAATGCTTATTTTACTGCAAAACTAATTAAAATAATAAATATATAAAAATACCTATATACTGAAAAATCATGCAATATAGCAAAAAATCCAAGATACAAAATTAGATATATACAATTTAAAAATCTGCGATACAATGAGACCACAAAAAGAGAACCACTATATGGTGAGGGATGACTGTATTAATCTTCTTTTTGTTCTCTCTCTCTCTCTCATATGCTTTCTTACTTTCTTGGATATCAAGATATTCTAGATCAGGGGTCCCCAAACTTTTTACATAGGGGGCCAGTTCACTGTCCCTCAGACCGTTGGAGGGCCGGACTATAAAAAAAAACTATAAACAAATCCCTATGCACACTGCACATATCTTATTTTAAAGTAAAAAAACAAAATGAGAACAAATACAATATTTAAAATAAAGAACAATTAAATTTGAATCAACAAACTGACCAATATTTCAATGGAAACTATGCTTCTCTAACTGATCACAAATAAAAGAGGTGCACCTTCTGGAAGTTCAACGAGGGCTGGATAAATGGCTTCAGGGGGCTGCATGTGACCCGTGGGCTGTAATTTGGGGACCCCTGTTTTAGATTATTCTTATGCCTACATGCCACCTGCAAATTGTTTTATAGTGACAGTTATAATTTTATTCATTGTTAAATAACTATTCTGATATTCTACTTTTTGTATCAATTTTCTATGTTGTAAAGCCAGTAGCCATGGCCACCATCACAGCCGCCTGGTCAATGCAGGTTTGTATTTAATTCGGACAGATGGTAATGAAACAATGGAGCCAAAAACTGGTGGGCCATTAGCTTTAATCCTAGCTTGCACCTGGTGGGCAAGAAATACACACAGTGGGAAAACAGTCCCTTTCCATTCAGGGCTCCCAAAGCCACTAACTAATCCGAGCTTCCTAGAATCAAAGGTTTCTACCTCACCAGCCTTATTCATCTCTGTTCCCCATCTTCTTCTCTCTGCACAAACTCTGCACAAACTGGCTTCTCCTTCAGAACTCCACCATCTTGGCTGCCTCTCCTCTCCTCCATGTGACCTTTCTCTGCTCTCTTCTCTAATGCTAATCTCAGGAACTGAGAGAGAGCAAACTCCTGGTCTGCCTCATTTTACAGTGTAGAAATCAAAACCTTTAATCTAATATACAAACAAGAAAGTCTCTGATACAAAGTCACATAGGGTGGGAAAGCCTTAGTTTTAAAACTAAGCCTTAGGGTATAACAACCCTGCCTGCTTTCAGCCTATCTCCCACAGCCAATGCAAACTATAAGTGAGCAAACCTATATATCATATTTACAAACTTATTTGACCAACATATGTGCTATGTTTGAAGTGTTACCAGTGCATATAGAATTTTAGTAATAGTAAAACTTTCTTAAGAATTTCCATTTCAAAATTATAAAGTGATCTGCTTTATATATAGACATAAATATATATAGTTTTTGTATCTTGCAACTTTACTGAACTTATTTATTACTTTTAACAGGTTTTTTGGTGTAATCTTTAGGGTTTTCTATATATAGTATCATGCCATCTGCAAATAGAGAGTTACTTCTTTCTTTCTGAATTAGATGCCCTTTCTTTCTCTAGTCTAATTGTGTGACTAGGTCTTTCAATTGCATGATAAATATAAGTGGTGATAGTGAGCATCATTGTCTTACAGCATTTGACTGTTGAGTACAGTGTTAGCTATGGGTTTGTCCTATATGTTCTTTATCATGCTGAGGTACCTTCCCTCTATTTCTACTTTGTTGAAATTTTTTATTACAAAGAGATATTGAAATGCGTCAAATGCTTTTTCTGCATCTACTGAGGTGATCATATGATTTTTAGCTATCATTCTGTTAATTTAATATATCATATTGATTAATTTGTGGTTGTTAAACCATCCTTGTATTCTTAGAATAAATCTCACTTGATCATGGTATCTGATCTTCTCAATGTATTGTTAAATTTGGTTTGCTAATATTTTGTGGGTTTTTGCATCTATGTTCATGAAAGATATGGGATAGTAGTTTTCTTTTTTTGTGTGGTATCTGTGTTTGATTTTTGTCTTAGGGTAATATTGACTTCTTCAATTTTTTGAAAGAGTTTGAGAATTACAAGTATTAAATATTTTTTAATGTTTGGTAGAATTCACTAATGAAGCTATCTGCTCTGAACTTTTGTTTGTTGCAAATTTTTTGATTACTGGTTCAATCTCCTAGCTAAGTAAGAATCTGTCTATTAAAGGTTTTCTATGCTCTCATGATTCAGTCTTAGAATATTATAATGTTTATATAAATTTATTTTTCTATGCTGTCTAATTCATTGATGGTATAGACAGAGAGGAAGGAGAGGGGGAGGGGGTGGAGAAGCAGATGGGTGCTTCTCCTGTGTGCCCTGGCTGGGAATTGAACCTGGGACTCCCGCACACCAGGCCGACACTCTACCACTGAGCCAACTAGCCAGGGCCTTTTTTATTAAATTTTTTTTCAGTCTCTAATTATATTTATTTCTGCTTTGATTTTTATTATTTTTTTCTTTCTACTAACTCTCAACCTTGGTTTTTTTTTTGTTTTTTTTTTAGTTCCTGTAGTTGTAAAGTTATGTTGTTTATTTGAGATTGTACTTGTTTCTTGAGGTAGGCTTTGGTATCAAGAACAAAAGGTAATGGGGAAGGTATCACACCTCCTTCTTTTCTCACAATATCTAAAAAATTACATTTACATTAAGGACTCTGTTGTTAAGACTGCATAATTTTATTTTAACATCTTGGGTATAAAAAATTTTAGATCAGTTTTATTAAAAAAATTTTTAACTCTAATTATCTTAAACTTGGGAACCCTCAGGAATAAAAATCACTAGCTTATTAAGGGTTGCTGCTCTAGAGAAGTAGCAAGGATGTGAAACATTTATTTCTGTGAAGTAAAGTAGATGAAAGCAACAATTTAAGAGTGAGCAGGAATCCAGTGAGGGCAAAAGTGGAGGGTAAGGTGGGAGACAAGATGGCGCTGGAGTAGGCGAACGTACCAGCATCTACCTCCCAGAACCAATGTGGATTACAAACAAATTTTATGAACTATCAACTGGAAAAACCAACTTTGGACTAAACTAAAAGGACTCTTCAACCCAGGAACGCTGAAGAAGCCACCCAGAGACTGGTAGGAAAAGCGGAAACGCGGAGAGGGCTGCCCAGCTTCTCGGAGTGAACGGCAGCAGGGAGAGACTCGCGTGGCGGGAAGTGAGTTTAGCAGAGGGGAAAGGGCCCTGAGCCCCAGGAACAAAGCCCCAGCCTGCAGCCCCAGAGCCCAGAAGAAGCATAAGGACAGTATTTAGCTGGAAACAAGTCAGGATACTGTTTGTGAGAGAGTCTGATTTCTCAGACCCAGGATCCTTCTTAAAGGGACCACGCAGAACATCTCTCTCACACTCACCCGGGGCTCCTGGAGACGGAGGGAGAGGGGAGAGAACCACAGTAACAGGAAGAGAGTGCAATCTAGGAGGCATAGGGAGAAACATTTTTGGGAGATAGCCACTCTAACCCCTGAGACGAGTCACTCCCCAAAGCTGAAGTGAATATTTCCCCCGGAAACAGCAATACCAGCAAAGGGAAGCAGGAGAGCAGCCAAACAAGCTCCCTCGCGGCATTCAGAGCAGAGTCGCATAGAAGGAGGGAGCTTTCGGGTCTACGGTAGTGAGTCTTAGGGTCCGAGCTGCAACGCCCCCACCCACACGGCTGAGGGCGCACCGGAGAGCGGGCGGCAGCAGGAGACAAAAGCGCGGTTCTGCTGGCAGGGGCGGAAGCCGGCTGGCCACCAGTGGGCTCAGGTGTGAGCTCAATCTTGCCCGGCTAGGGAGAAGGGGGCGTGCAAAAGCGGCTAAGCTCAGCTGCTGGCAGCCTGTAATCCAGCCTCCGGGAGAAGGGCGGGAAACCCAGAAAGGGTAGAAACCAGCCCTGGAGCAAGGGCAGAGGAGCACATCCCTGCCCCGCCTGTGCAACCCAGGCTTGTGGTCTGACTTGGTAGCAGGCTCCTCCCGCGGGGGTGGAGCCAAAAGCCCAGAAGAGGCGGAGTTCCGCTATGAAGCTGAGCTTGGGCACGCAGCCTTTCCTGGTGGTAGAGCCAAGGCTAGCAGCTGTTCCTTGAGTGGGATCATCCTGCAAAGGCAGGGCGAAAGCTCGGAAACAGGTGGAGACCCACAGCTGAGCAAAGGTGCTCGCCAGTGCCCTCAGGACCGAGCATAACATCACACACGGGGGCGGGGCAAAGGCCAAGGCCACCAACGCTTGTGCACCCGAGCACGTGATCACAGCCACTCTCGTGAAGAGAAAATGCGGAGGCAGAGAAATACAACACAAATAAACCAAGAGAAATCCCCAGAAAAGGACCTAAGTGAATCAGATATAACCAAATTACCAGATGCAGAGTTTAAAATAACAATTGTTAGGATGCTCAAAGATATTAGAACCACCATAGATGGCCATTACGAAAACCTAAATAAAGAGATAACAAATATAAAAAAGGACATTGAAATAATAAAAAAGAATCAGACAGAAATGACAAATACAATATCTGAAATAAAGAATACAATGGAAGGAATTAAAAGCAGGATGGATGAAGCAGAGAATCGAATCAGTGAGTTAGAGGACACAATAAATAAAGGCATGGAAGCAGAGAAGAAAAAAGAAAAGAGACTCAAAAAGTCTGAGGAAACTCTAAGAGAGCTCTGTGACAACATGAAGAGAAATAACATCCGCATCATAGGGGTTCCTGAAGAAGAAGAGAAAGAACAAGGGATAGAGACTTTGTTCAAACATATTATAGTGGAAAACTTCCCCCAATTAAGGCAGGAAAATATTTCACATGTTCAGGAAGCACAGAGAACTCCATTAAGGAGAAATCCAAAGAAACCAACACCAAGACACATCATAATTAAATTACCAAAGCTAAAAGATAAAGAGAAAATATTAAAAGCTGCTAGAGAAAAAAAGACAATCACCTACAAAGGAGCCCCCATAAGGATGACTTCTGACTTCTCAACAGAAACACTTGAGGCCAGAAGGGAATGGCAAGAAATATTCAAAGTAATGCAGAACAAGAACCTACAACCAAGACTACTTTATCCAGCAAGGCTATCATTTAAAATTGAAGGAGAAATAAAAAGCTTTACAGACAAAAAAAAACTAAAGGATTTCACTAGAACCAAACCAAGGCTGCAAGAAATGCTAAGGGACCTGTTGTAAACAGATCAAAGGAAAAAAAAGAATATAGCAAAAGAGAAAAACAGTTTTAAAGAAAAAAAATGGCAATAAACAATTACATATCAGTAATAACCTTAAATGTTAATGGATTAAATGATCCAATCAAGAGACATAGGGTAGCTGCGTGGATAAGAAAACAGGACCCATACATATGCTGTCTACAAGAGACACACCTTAAATCAAAAGATGCACACAGACTGAAGATAAAAGGATGGAAAAAAATATTTCATGCAAATGGAAATGAAAAAAAAGCTGGGGTAGCAATACTTATATCAGACAAAATGGACTTTAGAACAAAGACCATAGTTAGAGATAAAGAAGGTCACTACATAATGATAAAGGGAGCAATACAAAAGGAAGATATAACCATTATAAATATCTACGCACCTAATATAGGAGCACCTAAATATATAAAGCAGACTTTGATAGACTTAAAGGGCGAGATCAACAGCAATACTATAATAGTAGGAGATTTCAATACCCCATTAACATCATTAGATAGGTCCTCAAGAAAGAAAATTAACAAAGAAACAGCAGACTTAAAGGACATATTAGATGAACTCGATTTAATAGATATCTTCAGAACCTTTCACCCTAAAAGAGCAGAATATACATTCTTTTCAAGTGCTCATGGAACATTCTCTAGAATAGACCACATGTTAGGGCACAAAAGCGGGCTCAACAAATTTAAGAAGATTGAAATCATATCGAACACTTTCTCTGATCACAATGGCATTAAACTAGAAATCAACCACAATAGAAAAATTGAAAAATATTCAAACACTTGGAAACTAAATAGCACATTATTAAACAATGAATGGGTTAACATTGAGATCAAAGAAGAAATTTAAAAATTCCTAGAAACAAATGATAATGAGCATACATCAACTCAAAATTTATGGAACACAGCAAAAGCAGTCCTGAGAGGGAAGTTTATAGCATTACAGGCATACCTCAAGAAGCTAGAAAAAGCTCAAATTAACAACTTAACCCTGCATCTAAAAGAACTAGAAAAAGAACAGCAAGTAAAGTCCAGAGCTAGTAGAAGGAAGGAAATAATAAAGATCAGAGCAGAAATAAGTGACATAGAGGCTAAAGAAACAATACAGAGGATCAATGAAACCAGGAGCTGGTTCTTTGAAAAGGTAAACAAGATCGATGAACCTTTAACAAGACTCACCAAGAAAAAAAGAGAGAGGACTCAAATAAATAAAATTAGAAACGAGAGTGGAGAAATAACAACTGACACAACAGAAATACAAAATATTGTAAGAAAATACTATGAAGAACTGTACGCCAAAAAACTAGACAACCTAGATGAAATGGACAAATTCCTTGAATCATATAATCTTCCAAAAATCAATCTGGAAGAATCAGAAAACCTAAACAGACCAATTACAACAAATGAGATTGAAACAGCTATCAAAAAACTCCCAAAAAAGAAAAGTCCTGGGCCTGATGGCTTCACAAGTGAATTCTACCAAATATTCAAAGAAGAACTAACTCCTATCCTTCTCAAGCTATTTCAAAAAATTCAAGAGGAAGGAAGACTTCCAAACTCCTTTTATGAGGCGAGCATAATTCTGATTCCAAAACCAGGCAAAGACAACACAAAAAAAGAAAATTATAGGCCAATATCCCTGATGAACTTAGATGCAAAAATCCTCAATAAAATATTAGCAAACCGGATCCAGCAATATATGGAAAAAATCATACACCATGATCAAGTAGGATTTATTCTTGGGAGGCAAGGCTGGTACAATATTCGCAAATCAATCAATGTGATTCATCACATAAACAAAAGAAAGGAGAAAAAACACATGATAATTTCAATAGATGCAGAAAAAGCATTTGATAAAGTCCAGCACCCATTCATGATCAAAACTCTCAGCAAAGTGGGAATACAGGGAACATACCTCAACATGATAAAGGCCATCTATGACAAACCCACAGCCAACATAATACTCAATGGGCAAAAATTAAAAGCTATCCCCTTAAGATCAGGAACAAGGCAGGGGTGCCCCCTTTCACCACTCTTATTCAACATAGTTCTGGAAGTCCTCGCCACAGCAATCAGACAAGAAAAAGAAATAAAAGGCATCCAAATTGGAAAAGAAGAAGTAAAACTATCATTATTTGCAGATGACATGATATTGTATATAGAAAACCCTAAAGTTTCAGTCAAAAAACTACTAGACCTGATAAAAGAATTTGGCAAGGTGGCAGGATATAAAATCAATACTCAGAAATCAGAGGCATTTTTATACACTAATAATGAACTGTCAGAAAGAGAAATCAGGGAATCAATCCCCTTTACCATTGCAACCAAAAAAATAAAGTACCTAGGAATAAATCTAACCAAGGAGATTAAAGACTTGTACTCAAAAAATTATAAAACATTGATAAAAGAAATCAGGGAAGATACGAATAAGTGGAGGCATATACCGTGCTCATGGTTAGGAAGAATAAACATCACTAAAATGTCTATATTACCCAAAGCAATTTATAAATTCAATGCAATACCAATGAAAATACCAATGACTTACTTCAAAGACATAGAACACATATTCCAAAAATTTATATGGAACCAAAAAAGAACACGAATAGCCTCAGCAATCCTGAAAAGGAAGAAAAAAGCGGGAGGTATCACACTTCCAGATATCAAGTTATATTATAAGGCCATTGTACTCAAAACAGCATGGTACTGGCATAAGAACAGGCACATAGATCAATGGAACAGAACAGAGAACTCAGAAATAAACCCACAGCTCTATGGACAACTGATATTTGACAAAGGAGGTAAGACAATACAATGGAGTAAAGACAGCCTCTTCAACAAATGGTGTTGGGAAAACTGGACAGCTACCTGCAAAAAAATGAAACTAGACCACCAACTTACACCACTCACAAAAATAAACTCAAAATGGATAAAAGACTTGAATGTAAGCCATGAAACCATAAGCATTTTAGAAGAAAACATAGGCAGTAAGCTCTCTGACATCTCTCGCAGCAATATATTTGCTGATTTGTCTCCACAGGCAAGTGAAATAAAAGACAGGATAAACAAATGGGACTTTATCAAACTAAAAAGCTTCTGCACAGCTAAAGACAATAAGAACAGAATAAAAAGACAAACTACACAATGGGAGAATATATTTGACATAGCGTCTGATAAGGGGTTAATAACCAAAATTTATAAAGAACTTGTAAAACTTAATACCAGGAAGACAAACAATCCAATCCAAAAATGGGCAAAAGAAATGAATAGACATTTCTCCAAAGAGGACACACAGATGGCCAATAGGCATATGAAAAAATGTTCAACATCATTAATGATTAGAGAAATTCAAATTAAAACCACAATGAGATATCACCTCACACCAGTCAGAATAGCGCTCATCAATAAAACAACACAGAATAAGTGCTGGCGAGGATGTGGAGAAAAGGGAACCCTCCTGCACTGCTGGTGGGAATGCAGACTGGTGCAGCCACTGTGGAAAACAGTATGGAGATACCTCAAGAAATTAAAAATCGAACTGCCTTTTGACCCAGCTATACCACTGTTAGGAATATACCCCAAGAACACCATAGCACTGTTTGAAAAGAAGAAATGCACCCCCATGTTTATGGCAGCATTTTTCACAATAGCAAAGATTTGGAAACAGCCCAAGTGTCCATCAGAGGATGAGTGGATTAAAAAGCTTTGGTATATATATACTATAGAATACTACTCAGCCATAAGAAATGATGACATAGGATCTTTTACAACAACATGGATGGGCCTTGATAACATTATACTGAGTGAAAGAAGTAAATCAGAAAAAACTAAGAACTATATGTTTCCACACATAGGTGGGACATAAATATGAGACTCAGAGACATGAACAACAGTGTTGGGGTTACAGGGTGGGGGGAGGAGAGGGAGGGGGTTGGGGGAGGGGAGGGGCACAAAGATCATGGCTTTTCAGCATTGGCCATATTCCCCCCTTAATCTATAGACAGACAGCAAATATTTACGTATGGTGTTCCCACTATAAAGACTGCTGTCTTAGGGACAAATGCTGACAAACTATTTCAGCAGTTCCTCCTTCTTCAAAGACTTATATGTAGGCCCTGGCCGGTTGGCTCAGCGGTAGAGCGTCGGCCTAGCGTGCGGAGGACCCGGGTTCGATTCCCGGCCAGGGCACATAGGAGAAGCGCCCATTTGCTTCTCCACCCCTCCGCCGCGCCTTCCTCTCTGTCTCTCTCTTCCCCTCCTGCAGCCAGGGCTCCATTGGAGCAAAGATGGCCCGGGCGCTGGGGATGGCTCTGTGGCCTCTGCCCCAGGCGCTAGAGTGGCTCTGGTCGCAACATGGCGACACCCAGGAGGGTCGCAACATGGCGACGCCCAGGATGGGCAGAGCATCGCCCCCTGGTGGACAGAGCGTCGCCCCATGGTGGGCGTGCCGGGTGGATCCCGGTCGGGCGCATGCGGGAGTCTGTCTGACTGTCTCTCCCTGTTTCTAGCTTCAGAAAAATGCAAAAAAACCCCAAAACAAACAAACAAACAAAAAAACAACAACAAAGACTTATATGTAAACATAGAGCTCCATGTTTCATAGGACATACTCAAGCTCACTCCAGGCTTCCTGGTGCTTTAGCACAAGGGAATGCCCCCCCCCTTTTTTTTTTTTTGTATTTTTTTTTGTATTTTTTCTTTTATTTATTTATTTTTTGTATATTTCTGAGGATGGGGATGGGGAGGCAAGCAGACAGACTCCTGCATGCGCCTGACTGGGATCCACCTGGCATGCCTACCGGGGGGAATGCTCTGCCCATCTGGGATGTTGCTCTGTTGCAACCGGAGTCATTCTAGCAACTGGGGCGGAGGCCATGGGGCCATCCTTAGTGCCCAGGGTGGATTTGCTCCGGTGGAGCCTTGGCTGTGGGCGGGAGGAGAGGGACCGGGAGGGGGGAGAGGGGGAGGGGTGGAGAGGTAGATGGGCGCTTCTCCTGTGTGCTCTGGCCGGGAATCGAACCCGGGAATCCTGCACACCAGGCCAATGACTCCGACGGGTCTACCATATCATGCTTTTTACTTAAAAAAAAAAAAATTACATTTCTTTTGAAAGCTGATGAACAGGAGACACCAAATCTACCTTCTTTATTAGATCTAGCTAATAACACTGTTCTGTCTTTTTTCCAAATAGCTCCAGATATATGGAAAAGATTTATATAGGCGGATGGGGATCCTCAAACCCCTCAGCGAGATCTTCTGAGAATGGCTTTTAAGATACCTAGAGGCAGAAAAAGCCCAATAGAGATCAGGGGGAACTACCAGCTTTTAGGATACACCCTTAAAGGTTCCAGCACCCCAAAGGGGTCTCATAGGATGCCATCTGGGTCCTGCTTCAATAGTGGAAAGAAGGTCATTGAGCTAAAGCCTGCCAGGCTTACATGCCTCTGCTGTGAGGAAACAGGGACACTGGAAGGTGGGCTTCCCCCTCGCTCCTCTAAGGGAGGGTTCAGTCTCTTCTAGGCCTGCTCCAGCCACCTATGACCTAACCTTGCCCAGAATGCTGGGGTTTGCCACTGAAGGCTGAAGGTGCCCAGGGCCGTCGACCCCATCTACGACACTGTGGACGAGCCTAGGGTATTTCTTCCAAGAAGCAGGTAAACTGATCTCATTTGCACAAGGGCCACTTAACTATGTTTTGCCTGAATAGTCAGGTTCTTTATTCTTCCCTCAAAGATCTCTGTTGTGGGTGTTGATAGTCCTATTTTCTGCTGCTTTGCTTAATATATTGTGTTTCCTTTATCCCTCCTACCTCAATGCCCCACTCATATTTCAGGCTTGGACCTACTCTTAATTTAGAGCTCTCTTTCCTCCTTTTGCCAACTTGTATTATGAATTTATCTTTGCCACCCAGCTTAGTGTATCCCAAGGTTCTCTTTACCAGGCCACAGTCACAGAGCTCCAGGGAAAAGCAACCTGGTCTCAACTCTCCAGGCAGAGGAGAACAGAAGCTCCATATCCACGCATGCTGCAAATGGCTTTTTCCAGTCTACCTGAATCATTACCAGCTAGAAGCAGCGGTCATTGGGACTTGGACATGAGCTGCAAAGTATAGAATGGTGACAACAATTCCAGTGCCATACGGACTTTTCCTGTGTGGAACTTTCCTGGACTCCTGCTCCCTGTGACAGCTCCTAAGAGACTGAACTGTGGTTGGGTTGCATTTTTCAGGGATTTGGCATGGTGAGGGGGCCACCTTGGACTTGGGGAACATGTTAAGGACATTACTCATTTATGGATTCTTGCTGTATTGGCCAAGAGTTTGCTTAAAGGCTTTTAATCACTGTAAAAAAAAATAGAGGACTAGATGAAGAAGATGGGGCACATATACACCATGGTATATTATTCAGCTAGGAGAAATGGTGACATTGGATCACTTATAGCGGAATGGTGGAGTCTTGGTAGCATTGTGCGGAGTGAAATAAGCGAATCAGAAAAAAACTGGAACTGCAGGATTCCATACATTAGTGGGACATAAAAGTGAGACTGAGAGGCATGAACAGGAGTGTGGTGGCTATGGGGGGTGGGGGGAGGGAAGGAGGGAGAGGGGGAGGGGAGGGGGAGGGGTACAGAGAGAACTGGATGGAGAGTGGCAGAGGATGATCTCTCTTTGGGTGATGGGTATGCAACATAACTAAATGACAAGATAACCTGGAAATGTTTTCTTTGAATGTATGTACCCTGATTTATTGATGTCACCCTATTAAAATAAAAATTTATTTATATATAAAAAAAAGTGGAGGGTAAGGTAAGCTGCAGGATTTTTAATTGTACGAACTATTTTAAGTCACTAAATTAATGTTCACTCTCTTACTAAACTGCTGATTTGGTGTGTTAATTTTAGGATGGTTTACAATTTAATGCATAGAGGCTAAGTGAGATTTTGTTTGAAAATCTTCAGCCTTAACAATGAACTGCTTTGCTTGCTACATGGGTGGAATGGTAATAAGCAATTTTAGCTAGAGTCACATATGAGTATTTAAAAAAAATAATAAAAAATATTTTAAAATGAATTAAGCATTAGATAATCTAAAAGTGATGCATTCAGTTTAAAGAAACATAACCTATAAATTCAAGGGCCATAGACCAGTCCACTTCTGTGAAAAATATTCACCTACAAGCAAGTAATGCTGCCACTCTGATTGGTTGTCCAATCTTAACTATGGCAACATTCTAACCAGCTATCACAACATGAATCAATGTAGTGTTAGTTCATTAGTAGGTAACATTCCTTTGCCCTAAGGAATGGACAGAGGAATTTACTGCTATGCTGTGTAAATACTATGAGGTATGTACTAATTGAAATATAAATGTATAATTGATTATAAATGCAATAACTATTATTATAGTGAATGTGTCAATTATGTGGTAAAAGTGCATTAATAAGGAAAAGACAAAGCTCTAAGTGTGGTAGGAATTGGGAATATAGAAAAAGACCATTAGAGAAAGCTAAAAGAAAACACATGATAGTCATATTTGAGGACATTCTCTACAAGAGTGATTGCTAACATTTTCCAATCAGAAACCCTGAGATTTAAAAAAAAAAAAATCTATCATGCAAAAGAGAGTAGATAATTCCATACAAGCCTCTTGTAGAAAAATTGAAGCACAACATATCTGAAAAAAAGATGTACAAAAAAATATTATGTATCAATCATATGTAATTTAATCCTATTATCTAATCTCAGAAAGATGAGAGTATTATGAGGAAGTAATCAATATTCTACAGAATAGTTTGCCGTTTTTATTCTAAAGTTATATTTTACTTATCAAATTTAGAAAATACAGAACACTAAAAGTAGTTGATTTCTTCCATATATGTGCAGTTATAACTACACACACATGGTGATTACATTATTATGATGTTGAAGAGAGATAAACAGATTCAGATTCTGTTCTTCTTAAAATAAATAGTATCTGAGATGATGTTCTTCTTTTATCATATCCAAATAGTACAGTAAAATAAATGTTAAATACAAAACAAAGGGGAGAAAGCAAGTAAGGAGAACAACATTGAAACTAAAAGAAAATCTAGTATAAAGAACTGGATGGCATCACCTTGAACTTTCTGCCAAATTATCTAGACTGAGTAAAAGCTTCTAAAAATGCATGTCATAAGATATATGGGACCATGGAAAGATAACACTCTATTCCTTGGCTTAGAATTCCTGATTCTCTGTCAACTAGAAAGATAAGCAGTTTAATTAGGAAGTCAGAATTTATTAAGATATGAAAAGACATGAAGGTAAAGAAAAACACAGCGGTAAGTTTAAAAAATACAAATGAACTACACCACAATAAAGCATTGATAAAATAAGAAAATGAAGTCTGAAATATAATTAAACACAATACAGAGAAATGGACAACAAAGAATATCATAAAAATAAAGTTTTATATTTAAGTTAATAGATATAGAAAACAAGAAATTTAGCATAAATAAAACTTGGTATTTAAAAAAAAACCCAAAAAAACTTTATTGTTCTGGCCAGACAGTTGATTAGAGCACTGTGGTGGACCAAAAATTGCAAAATGCCACTGTAGATTCTAGGCTTAGCAAAAGTCTAAGTTCTCCTCCCACCACCTCCATATTGGCTATGATGCTGACTATTTGCACCCACTTCACTTGCTTGCTTAAATTGCTGGGAGCAATTAACATGGCCTTTCTCTTATTCTTTATTTGTTCAGATGTTGGTTGATTTCAGATGTTGGTTGATTTCAGATGTTGGTTGGTGGGGGATTCCTGTTTATGCCTTGGGAGAGTTCCTGTTTTAGCCTGGGTGTGGAACTTTGTATTAAGGACTTCCTTGATTTGCATATGGCTATATAATAAAGCAAACTGGGGCTATGGGGCACTCGGATATTGCCATCAGCATTGACGAGTCCTCCCGATCCCATCTTTTTTTATTAATAAATCTGTTTTCTTAATTCCACATCATTCTCACTCAAAACTCAGAATTAGGAGCCACGCTGGTCCACAGCAGAGCACCATTCTGAAGCATAGAGGTTGGTGGTTCGATTCCCAGTTCAGGTACATACAAGAAGAACGGCTCCATGTTCCTGTCTCTCTCTCACTCTCCCTTTCTTTCTCTCTAAAATCAATAAAATAAACATTTAAAAAAAACTGTATTGGAGTATTATGGGCATACAAAAAATTGTACATATTTATTGTATATACTTCGATGAGTTTAGAGAGAAGTATGCATCCATAAAATCATCACCACAATCTATGCCATAAACATTCATAAGACCAAAAGTCCCTGTGCCCTCTTTATGGTGTGTGTCTGTGTGTGTGTTTTATAAGGATACTTAACATTAGATCTAACTTCTTAGCAAATTTCTAAGAACCTAGAGCAGTACTATATTGTGAATGATAGGTACTATGCTGTGCAGTAGATTTGTAGTGATTATGGATCTTGTATAACTGAAACTTTGTACCTTTGACTAACACCTCACTGTTTCCCCTAAAACCAACTCCAGGTAATCACCACTTTGTGATTCTATGAGTTTTCCTATTTTAGATTCCTCATATAAAGGGAATCATGTAGTATTTGTGCCTCTGTGTCTGGTTTTTTTTTTTTTTTACTTTAGCATATCCTTCCATCATGCTATTTTCTGTAGTGACTGTAGCAATTTATATTTCAAGTAATAGTAAACAAGTGTTCTCTTTCTTCCATATGCTCATTAATCCTTATTACCTATTATTTTTTATAATTGTCATTCTAACATGTGTGAAGTGACATTTCACTTGCATTACTATAATGCTTAATGATGCTGTGCAACTTTTCATATTCCTTTAAGAATTTCTGTTTTCTGTGGAGAAATACCTATTCAGGTTCTTTGCCCATTTTTTATTAGGTTATTTGTTTTACTATAAAGTTGTAGGAGTTTCTTATATATTTTATATACTACTTCTTTTTCAAACTGCATTGGTTAACAAATATTTTCCCCCATTCTCTAGATTGCTTTGTCACTGTTATTTTCTGTATAGATGCTTTTTAGTTTGATGTAACCCCATTTGTGCATTTTTGCTTTTGTTTCATATGCTTTTGATGCCATATCCAAAAAATTGTTGCTATGACCAATGTAAAGAATTTTTGCTTTCTTTTCTTTTAGGAGTTTTATAGCTTCCAGAGCTTATGTTTAAATCTTTGATTTTGACTTGATTTTTGTATATGTTATAAGGGCCTAGTTTTCTCCTTTTTTTTCACATGTAGCTATCCAATTTTCCCAACATTACTTTAAAAAAGAAACTATCTTCTATTGCATATTCTTAGCTCTCTTGTCAAAGATTCATTGATGGGGCGTATGCATGAGTTTCTTTCTAAGCTCTCTGTTCTATTGGTTTATATACCATATTTCCCCATGTATAAGACACTCCCATGTACAAGATGCTCCTTGATTTGAGAGCCCAAAATTTGAAAAAAAATGTATTACATAAAGTTATTAAACTCAAGTTTTATTCATCATAAAATTCAATCAACTCCTCATCACTGTCAAAACTTGTATCCATTAGCTTGTCCTCACCTGTGTCTGATGACGAATCACTGTCTTCATAAATTGCCTTATCCTCAGTTCCATCTATGACATTTGAAATGCTGCAACCACTGTATAACACTCACCTAGTTTTTAGACCTCAAATTTTTTGAGAAAAGTGCATCTTATACATGGGAAAATATAGTATCTGTTTTTATGTTACTATTATATTATATTTATTACTGTAGCTTTGTAATACATTTTAAAATTAGCAAGTGAGATTTTCTTCATTTTGTTCTTGCTTAAAACTGCTTTTGTTATTTGGGGTATTTTCTGTAGTTCCATACAAATTTAAAGCTTGTATTTTTATTTAGATAAAAAGAAAGATGCTATTGAAATTTTGATGGAGATTGCATTAAATCTGTTATACACTTTAGATAATATGGATATTTAAAAAAATATTAGTTCTTCCCATCCATAAACATGGGAACCAATATATGTATTATAGGAATCCCAAAAGAAGAGAAAAAATGGAGGACAGAAAACTTATGATTGGATAGCTCAGTTGGATATGCCGGTTCCATCCCCCATTAAAGGAACATACAAGAATCAACAAGTGAATGAATAATATGAGAAACTACAAGTCTCTATTTCTCTCTCTCCCTTCCTAAAATCAATAAATAAAAAAGAAAGAAAGAATATCTGAAAACAAGTAGTAATGCAGATCTTTTATAAAAAAGAGGTGGCCTAATGCAGACTTTCAGAAGGCGAGAAATACCTGTACTATTAAAACCCCTTATTTCCCCCCCAGCCCCTGGCGGCCACCATCTTATTTTCTGTTTCTATGAATTTAGCTACTCTAGATACCTCATATAAGTAAAGTCATATACTATTTATTGTTTTATGACTGACTTATTTTACATAACATAATGTCCTCTACATTCATCCATATTGTAACATGTCAGACTTTCCTTTCTTTTTAAAGGATGAACAACTTTTCATTGTATGTATACTATACATTTTGTCTATTTATTCATACAGACACTTGGATTGACTCCACCTCTTAGCTATTGGCTATACCTCTGCTATGTACACAGATGTGCAAATATCTCTTCAAGATCATGCCTTCAATTCTTTTGGATATATATGAAAAACAGAACCTATACTTTTTACTTTCATGCATGTTGCTTGTCAGATTAAATTATACTTTTAAAAAGTTCACAAATACAGAAAACAGATGGTGATAAGAGATAAAATGTTGAGGGGTGAGTGAAATGGGTGAAGGCAGTCAAAAGGTTCAAACTTCCTGTTATAAAATAAATAAGTCATGGGGATTTCATATACAGCATGGAACTATACTGTATTGCATATTTAAGTGTAGTTAAAAAAGTAAATCTTACAGGTTTTCATAAGAAAAAGAAATTTTCTAGATATGCATGGTGATGGATATTAACTAAACTTATAATGGTGATCATTTCAAAACATATACAAATAGTAAATTATTATGCTGTATGCCAGAAAATAAATATAATCTCTGTCAATTATACCTCAAAAACTGTTTTTAAATTATATTTTTTTTATCAAGGCACAAATGTTTACCTACAGTTGCCTAATGAATCAACACATAGGAGCTCTATAACATAAATATAACTACTGTATTGCCTTTCAGGTTGAAGTTTTCAAAAAAGTATGTATTTGATGCTCTCCTCAATTAAAAATCACACACTTTGAAAACCTTTTTAATCTTTATATCAAATTTATTTAAGTTCTTTTTCAATTTTATAGAAGATATTTTTATAAACACCCCAAACTAGCAATTATTGTTATAATTCACTAGTAATATATTTTCCCCAAACTAGTATTTTGTTCAAAATGCAGTAATCCTTAAAGTTTATCTTAAGAGTAAGCATGCAAGTACCCAAGTATATAGTAACTTCTCATTACATGAGTAATAATTTTGTGTTAAAATTATTCTAAAATTGCATCCATATTGGTTCACTTGGAGAAATTTTCATTATCTTCTGAGAATTGAGAGAAAGAAGGTATAGAAACTTGCATATAAAATATGTATTTTGGAGATTTTTAAAAGAAAAAAACCCCAAATAAAAAGCTAAAAGGAGAAATCTTATGAAATGCTCTTAACACACACTCAACAACAATGATAATAATAACAGAGGCAGCAAGAAACTTTGGAAGATTGTGGAAATGTTTATGGCCTTGATGATGAAAATGGTTTATGGGTTTATACTAATCCCCAAATAAAATGAATTATATACATTAAATATGTACAGCTTTTTACAAGTCAATAATATCTCAATAAAATAGTTAACAAGAAAAACCACCAAAAAACCCTACAGTGAATCATGTTGCCTTAAAAACCAAATAAATAAAATAAAGTTGACAAATTAAAAAATGTATTTAGAAAAATTAACCTTATTTTTAATTTATTTCTTCACATTTTTTTGTTTTCTTCTTCCCACCCCCTTTCCTGAAATTATACTTTATTTCTTTGGTTTTAATAAACTCTGTTTTTAGAAAAATTATCACAGTTAAAAGAGATAAAAAAAATCAGTCACATAGTAAGAAAAGGAACAAGGCAAATTTTTCCTTATTTCAGGGAACCTAGCAAAACCTAATAAGAATTTATTTAATTATTATTTCATAAGTATACATTCCCTGTAGGATCAAATATTTTAAATATAAGATTTATAGAAACACAGATATAAAAAGAAAATTTAGAAGTGAAAATAATATAGTTTAGTCATATCATTTTTATAAATCAGGGTAGAGCACTCTGAGAAAAAGATATTTATTGTGCATTAGTGAATTATTTACAAAGCCTGAATTAGAGCCCAAGTGTTCTAATGTCAAGTCAGTTTGCTTGTTTGTGTCTCATCATCTGAATTTCCCTAAGAGATTCTACACCAGTAAAGAAGTAACTAAATATTTTGAAAATTACTTATGTCACTATTTTTATTACACCTCTAGTCATAAGGTGTAAACACATTATTCAGACCAGTTTTCAAGGGTTGAAATTAATCTTAAATGTATGTCTCTTTAGATTGGATTATATCTCTTTCACAAAGGGACCGGTGAACCATTGACTGTTCTGGAATGAATTATTGAGAAAATCCATGATTGTTGATCTATGGATCACAGTATGCGAGGCCGTGTGTTTTAATGAGGGAGGAGTGATCTACATGCAGGGCTGAATGCTTTGCAGTGAGCTGAACAAATACATCTTTCTCAAAGGAAAACAAGAAAAAAATAATATATCAAAACTACGTGGCAGCCAGGCAATCAATGTGCCATATTTGTTAAATTAAGATGCTGTGTCTAGCCCATTCATAATCATCCATTTTCCACACACACATACACACACAAAACTTCCCAACTTCCTTTTACTTTTATGGGGGTTGGGGCAATTAATGTGCAGCCTAGGAGAGCCCTACAGCTGAGTAGAGCTATAGAAAAACAATTTTCTGAAGATGCAGAATTCTGAGCTTCCCATGTCTGATTAAAGTTAATAGTAATCATGCATATCAGTGTCATGTTATTTGTTCTTCTAGAAAGTCTTACATTATTTGTATAAATAGCACTGTCTAAAGTTTATAATCCACAGTTTGCATTTAAATTGAGGAACTTTTTATCCCCAACAAGTTAAAAAAATAAATATGGGAGTATCTACCTCAAGGAAAAGCATTTTATTCAAATTTATAATTTTTTCCAAACAGGTATTTTTTGCAAAACTGCCTCCTTTTTGGACAATGAAATCTTGAATTTCTTATTTTCTTGGGACTCATAGTAAAGTGACAGGAAAAGAAAGGGATTAAGGAGGTTGGATTTATTAAAAACCTCTTGTGCTAGATGCTGTACTAAGTGTTTTAAAGATAATCATTCATTTATTCTTCATAATGACTGTAACATTGTTACCTTGACTTTGCAGAAATGGCTGTAAGGACTTAAAGAGCTTGATTATTTGACAACATCCTCACAGCTATGAAGTAGTAAAGCCAAAAGGAAAACAAAGTCCTGTTTAATCTATACCTGTCAGTGTTTGTATCTGCACCAGACTCTTTATTTCTATCAGAACAACAGGCTGTGGGAAATATATATATCTTACTAGTTGTATAGTATTGGACAAGTCTCCAAACTTCTCTACATTTTAGTTATCTTAAATTTAATGTAGTGATACTAAATAATCTATTTTCTTATATGTATGTCATTGAGACTATTCAAAAATATCTCTGTGCCTTAGGTTTTCTATATATATATAATATAAAATGAGACTTCTCATATGCGTAGCTTCCCACATAATTCAAATCCTTCAGCAGCGTGGCACATTTGATAACCCTACATTGACATGGCAAACTCCATAATTTATACCACAGTTCACTTCTGGTGTTGTACATTCTATGGGTTTTGACAAGTGCATAATACAGGGTTCCATAATTGCAGTATCATACAGAACAGTCTTACTGCCCTAAAAATCTTCTGTGTATTGCATATTTATCCCTCCCTTCCCCCCACAAACCCCAACAACCAAGATATCTTTACAGTCTCCAAAGTTCTGCATTTTCCAGAATGTCACATAGTTGGAATCATATAAATTAGTTCTTTCAGGAATATGTGTTTAATTTTCCACCATGTCTTTTCATGGCTTGTTAACCCTTTTGTGCTGAATAATTTTCCATTGTCTGGATGGACAACAGTTTATTTAATCATTCACCATCGGAAAGACATCTTAGTTGCTTCAAAGTTATTGCCATTGTGAATAAAGCTTCTATTAACATCTATGTGCAAGTTATTGAATGAACATATTTTCAGTTCACTTGGGTGAATATCAAAGAGCATGATTGCTGGATTGTATAGTAAGGGTATGTTTTAGTTTTTTAGAAACTGCCAAACTCTCTTCCAAAATAGCTGTATCATTTTACATTTACATAATGAATGAGAGTTCCTGTTACTCCACATTTTTATCACCATTTAGTATTATCAGAATTCTGGACCATGTCCTTTTTAATAGTTGTGTAGAGATATTGCATTGTTGTTTTAATTTCCATTTTTCTCGTGAAATACAATATGGAACAGCTTTTTATATGTTTGTTTATTATCTGTACATTTTTTAGGTGAGAAATCTTTTAAGCCCTTTGGAGCAATTATTTGTATTCTTATTGTTGAGGATTACAAGTTCTTTGTGTATTTTGAATATTAGTTTTTGAGCAGATGTGTTTTGTAAATATTTTCTTCCAGGCTCTGGCTTGTCTTCTCATTCTCTTGTCATTGTCTTTTATGGAAGTTTTTAATTTTAATGAATTTCAACTTATTCGTTATCTCTTTATTGATTATACCTTTAGTATTATATCTAAAATGTCATTACAAGGTCGTTTAGTTTTTCTCCTGGTATCTCCTAGAAATTTTATAAATGTGCACTTTTTATTTATGTCAAAGGAGTCATTTTCAGTTAATTTTTGTAAACAGTATAAAGACTGTTTAGAATCATTTATTTTTTTGCATGTGGATGTTCACTTCACTTGTTCTAATCTCATGTATTGAATAGACTATCTTTGCTTAATTGTATTACGTTTGCTTCTTTGTCAAAAATTAATTGACTATATATGAAGATTTTTTTATGATTCTCTATTTTGTTCTAGATCTATTTGTTCTTTAGAAATAACACTAGTCTTGATTACTGTAGTTTAGAGCAAGTTTTAAATTGGCTAATGTTAGTTCTTCAGCTTTGTTCTTTTTTTTTTAAGTGAAAGGAGGAGAGATAGAGGATAGCCTGCCACATGCACCTCAAGTAGGAACCAACCAGCAACCCCTGTCTGGGACCAATGCCATCCTCAGTGTCCAAGCTGACGTTTGAACCAATCAAGCCACTGGCTGCAAAAGGGGAAGAGAGAGAAAAGGGGGAGAAGGAGAGGAAGAGAAGCATATGATCACTTCTTATGTGTGCCCTGACCAGAGATCAAACCCGGAACTTCTGCACACTGAGCTGACACTCTATCCACTAGGCTGGTCAGCCAGAGCTCCAGCTTTGTTCTTTATATTCAATATTGTATTGGCAATTCTGTATCTTTTGCCTCTCCATATAAACTTTAGAATCATTTTATTGATATCCAGAAATAACTTGCTAAGATTTTCTAAGATTGCATTGAATCTATACATTAATTTGAAAGAAACTAACATCTTGGCAGAGTTGAGTCTGCCTATCCATGAACATAGAATATTTTATATTTTTTAATTCTTCTTTGATTTTATTCATCAGTATCTTATAGTTTTCTAATGTAAATTTTGTACATTTTGTTAGATTTATATATAAGTATTTATATCTTTTTTATGTTAATGTAAATGGTAATGTGTTTTTAATTTTAAATTCCACTTGTCATTCTAGAATATACAAAATTAATTGCTTTTATATACTAAAAAAATACCTTATACCCAGAAATCTTGTTATGATTTCCTATTAATGTCAGGAGAGTTTTTTTGAGCATTTTATATGAATTCATTTCCTCTCTTTTTAAGAATATCTATCATACTTCCTTTTTTAAATTTATTAATTTATTAAGTTGACATGGTCCACCAAACTATACAGGTTTCAAATGTTCACCATCTACATATTGCATCATGCCCCCTACTATTATACTTCTTTTAAAATCTTTTTATTCATTGCCCTAGAGTTTGCAATATACATTTATTTTTAAACCAAGTCATATAACACCATGTCACTTCACAAATAATGTCAATATTGTAATAAAATATGCCTAGATTCTTTCTCCCATCCCTGTGCCTTTATGTCATTTATATAAATTATATATAAACTTATATAAGTACATTTATACATAAAATATATACATGAGCATATATAGTCAAATACATTGTTGCTTTTTAAAAATTGTTATCTGTTAGATCAATTAAGAAAAAAAAAAGTTCTTATTTTACCTAAACTTATTCCTTCTTGAATGGTTTTTATTTCTTATGCATTTCAATATATTTCTGTACATGAGTTTTTTGAGGAGTAGAGAAAATAATTTTATTAAAACACAAAATATTTTTTTGCTTTATAATCTTATTAAAAGCATACCAATAGTACCAAAAAATGTTGTTTTTAACAAAAAAAAAAGATTTTAAGTTTTAATTTTTATAAATATCACATTGATGAAAAAGCTTGTAAAAATTTATTTAAACTATCCAACTTAAAAATACATAAATTTCTCTTCGTCTGATAAGGGGTTAATAACCAAAATTTATAAAGTACTTGTAAATCTCAACACCAGAAAGACAAACAATCCAATCAAAAAATGGACTAAAGAAATGAATAGACACTTCTCCAAAGAAGATATACAGATGGCCAATAGGCATATGAAAAAATGCTCAACATCACTAATCATTAGAGAAATTCAAATTAAAACCACAATGAGATATCACCTCACACCAGTCAGAATGGCGCTCATCAACAAAACAACACAGAATAAGTGCTGGCGAGGATGTGAAGAAAAGGGAACCCTCCTGCACTGCTGGTGGGAATGCAGACTGGTGCAGCCTCTGTGGAAAACAGTATGAAGATTCCTCAAAAAACTGAAAATCGAACTGCCTTTTGACCCAGCCATCCCACTTTTAGGAATATACCCCAAGGACACCATAGAACGGTTCCAGAAGGAGAAATGCACCCCCATGTTTATAGCTGCATTGTTCACAATAGCAAAGATCTGGAAACAGCCCAAGTGTCCGTCAGAGGACGAGTGGATTAAAAAGCTTTGGTATATATATATACTATGCAATACTACTCAGCCATAAGAAATGATGACATCGGATCATTTACAATAACATGGATGGACCTTGATAACATTATCCGGAGTGAAATAAGTAAATCAGAAAAAACTAAGAACTATATGAACCCATGCATAGATGGAACATAAAAATGAGACTCAGAGACATGGACAAGAATGTGATGGCAACAGGGAGTGGGGTGGAGGGGTGGGGAGGGGGAGAGGAAGGAGAGGGATGGAGTTGGGGGAGGGTAGGGGCACAAAGAAAACCAGATAGAAGGTGATGGAGGATGATTTGACTTTGAGTGAGGGGTATGCAGCATAATCAAGGGTCAAAATAATCTGGAGATGTTTTCTTGGAACATATGTACCCTGATTTATCAATGTCACTGCATTAAAATTAATAAAAATATAAAAAAATACATAAAATTTTAAAAAAAATTATTAATTTTAATTTATTGTGTTAACATGGATTCAAGTGTCCCACCAAATATAATACATTCACCCCTCACCCCTGTGTCTACCATTACACCTTCTCCTAACTCCCTCCCCACTTCTCTCTGGGATTTGCTGTCCTGTTATCTGTATCTATGTGTTATGTATATATAATTTCACTAATGTCTTCACTTTCTGATCTCAATCTCTCATCTCCTTCCCTCTGACAGCTGTTTCTCTGGTCCCTGTGACCCTGCCTCTGCCTCTATTCTATTCCTCAGTTTACTTTGTTCATTAGATTTCATATATAAGTGAGATCATATGATATTTATTGGTATCTGCCTGGCTTACTTCACTTAGTATAATAATCTTCAAGTCCATCCTTGCCATCACAAAAGGTAAGATTTCCCTCTTTTTCACGGCCATGTAGTATTCCATTCCATTGTATATGTATCACAATGTTTTAATCCATTTGTCCACTGGCAGACACTTGGGCTGTTTCCAGATCTTGAATACTGTAAACAATGCTGCAATAAACATGGGAATGCATATCTTTTTTTAATCAGTGATTTGGTATTCTTAAGATATATTCCTAAAAGTGGGATAACTGGGTCAAAAGGCAGTTCCATTTTTAATTTTTTGAGAAAATGTCATACTGTTTTCCATGGTGGCTGCACAAGCCTGCATTTCCACCAGCAGTGCAGGAGGGTTATGTTTTCTCCACACCCTCCCCAGCACTTATTGTGTGTTGATTTGTTAATGAGTGCCATTCTGATAGGTGTAAGGTGGTATCTCATTGTGGTTTTAATTTGCATTTCTCTGATGGTTACTGACATTGAACATGGTATGTTCTCTTTTGAAACATAGTTCTTTTTCCCATTTTTTAATTGGATTCTTTACCTTTCTGATATTGAGTTTTAGGAGATCTTTAAAATTTTTGGTTATTAACCCCTTATCAGATGTATTGGCAAATATGTTCTCCCATTGTGTGTGTTGTCTTTTTATTTTGTTAATGGTGTCTTTTGCTGTATAAAAGCTTTGCAGTTTGAGGTAGTCCCACTTGTTTATTTCATCCTTTATTTTATTTTCCCATGGAGATAAATCAGCAAAAATATTGCTATGAGAAATATCAGAGAGTTTACTGCCCGTGTTTTCTTCAAAGATGTTTATAATTTTGCAACTTACTTTAAAGTCTTTTATACATTTTGTGTATGTTTTTATGAATGGTATAAGTTGGTGCTCTCATTTTATTTTTTTTTGCATGGAGCTGTCCAATTTTCCCAACATCATTTAAAAAAAAGACTGTCTTTACTCTAGTGTATGTTCTTATCTTCTTTGTCAAATATCAATTGATCATAAATGCGTGGGTTTATTTCTGGATTCTCTGTTGTGTTCCATTGATCTGTATACCTGTTCTTATGAGCATACCAAGCTGTTTTGATTACAATGGCCTTGTAGTATAACAATATCAGGGAGTGTGATACCTCCCACTTTATTCTTCATTTTCAAGATTGCTGAAGCTATTTGTGTTCTTTTTTGGTTCCATATAAATTTTTGGAATATTTTTTCTACATCTTTGAAGTATGCCATAGGTATTTTAATAGGAATTGCATTAAATTTATAGATTGCTTTGAGTAATATAGATATTTTAATGATGTTTCTTCTTACTATCCATGAACACAGGATATGCTTCCACTTGTTTGTATCTTCCTTGGTTTCTTTTTTCAATGTCTTATAATTTTCTGAGTACAAGGTTTTACTTCCTTGGTTAAATTTATTTCTAGATACTTTATTTTTTTTGTTGTTGCAATAGTGAAGGTGATTGTTTTCTTAATTTCTCTTTCAGATGGTTTATTGTTGTGTATAAAAATGCCACTGATTTCTGAATATTAACTTTATACCCTGCCACCTTGCTGAATTCATTTATCAGGTCTACTAGTTTTTTGACTGAGACTTATAGGGTTTTCTATGTACAGTATCATGTCATCAGCAAATAATATAGTTTTCCAGTTTGGATGCCTTTTATTTTTTCTTCTTGTCTGATTGCTGTGGCTAGGACTTCCAGAACTATGTTGAATAAGAGTAGTGAAAGGGGCATCCCTGCCTTGTTCCAGATCTTAAAAGGATTACTCTTAATTTTTGTCCATTGAGTATAATGTTGGCTGTCGGTATGTTATAAATGGCCTTTATCATGTTGAGGTATGTTCTCTGTATTCCCACTTTGCTGAGAGTTTTGATCAAAAATGGGTGCTGGATTTATCAAATATTTTTTCTGCATCTATTGATATAATCATTTGACTTTTATTCCTTTTGTTTATGTGATCAATCACATTTAGTGATTTTGAATGTTATACCAGCCTTGCCACCCCACAATGAATCCCACTTGATCATGTTGTATCATTTTTTAATGTGTTGCTGGATTTGGTCTTCTAATATTATGTAGAGAATTTTAGCATCTATATTTGTCAAGAATACTGACATATAATTTTCTTTCCTTATAGTCTCTTTAGCTGGTTTTGCAATGAGGATAATGCTTGCCTCATAAAGAGCTTGGAAGTCTTCCCTCCTCTTGAATTTTTTGAAATAGTTTGAGAAGGATAGGTGTTAGTTATTCTTTGAAAGTTTGGTAAAATTCTCCTGTGAAGCCATCTGGTCCAGAACTTTTGTTTGCTGAGAGTTATTTGTTTGTTTTGACAGAGACAGAGAGAGTCAGAGAAAGGGACAGATAGGGAAAGACAGACGGGAAGAGAGATAAGAAGCATCAATTTTTTATTGTGGTTCCTTAGTCTCTTTAGGTGTTTATTAATTGCTTTTTCATATGTGCCTTGACCAGGGAGCTGCAGCAGAATGAGTGACGCCTTAGCCAGTGAACTTGGGCTCAAGCCAGTGACAATGGGATCATGTCTATGATCTCACGATTAAGCCAGAGACCTTGCACTCAAGATTGTAAGCCTGCACTCAAGCCAGATGAGCTCATGCTAAAGCTGGCGACCTTAGGGTTTCAAACCTGAGTCCTCCGCATCCCAGTCTTACATGCTATCCACTGCTCCACTGCCTAGTCAGGCTGCTGGAAGTTTTTTGATAACTGTTTCAATTAAATTTGTTGTAATAAGTCTGTTTAGGTTTTCTGATTCTTTTAGATGAGTTTTGAAAGATTGTGTGTTTCTAGGAATTTATACATTTTACCTATGTTGTCCAATTTTTTAGCATATAAATTTTCATAGTATTCTCTTACAATTCTTTGTATTTCTGCAGTGTCAGTTGTTACTTCTCCACTTTCATTTTTTACTTTTATTTATGAGTCTTGTCTCTTTTTTTCTTTATGAGTCTGGTTAAAGGTTGCCAATTTTGTTTACCTTTTCAAAGAACCAGCTCTTGGTTTCATTGATTTTTTGTATGTTTTTTAGCCTCTATGTCATTTATTTCCATTCTGATTTTTATTATTTCCTTTCTTCTTCTTTCTTTGAAATATATTTGTTGTTCTTTTTTTTTAGTTATTTTAGATACAGTTAAGTTGTTTATTTGAGCTTTTTTGCTTCTTAAAGTGTGCTTGTACTGCTATGAACTTCCCTCTCAAGACTGCTTTTGCTGTGTCCCATAAATTTTGAGTTCTTGTATGTTTATTTTTATTTGTTTCAAGGAAGTTTTTGATTTCTTCCTTGATCTCATTGTTAACCTATTTGTTATTTAATAATATGCTATTTAACCTCCAAGTGCTTGAATGTTTTTCAGTTTTTCTATTGTAGTTGATTTCTAGTTTCATGCCATTGTGATCAGAGAAGATGCTTGATATGATTTCAGTCTTCTTAAATTTATTGAGACTCATTTTTTGTCCTAACATGTGGTCTATTCTAAGTAATATACAATGAGCACTTGAAAAGAATGTATATTATGCTGCTTTGGAGTGAAATGTTCTGAAGATATCAATTAAATCCAATTGACATAGTGTGTCATTTAAGGTCACTGCTTTTTTGTTAATTTTCTGTCTGGAGTATCTATCCATTGATGTTAGTCAAGTATTAAACTCCCTTATTATTTTAGTATTGTTGTTGATCTCACCCATAATGTCCATCAAAATCTACTTTATATATTTAGGTGTTCCTAAATTAGGTGCATAAATATTTACAATGGGTATGTACTCCTATTGGATTGCTCCCTTCATTATTATGTAGTGACCTTCTTTATCCCTTAGTCTTTGTTTTAAGGTTTATTTTATCAAGATATAATTATTGCTACCCCAGCTTCTTTTAAATCCCAACTGCATAAAATACTTTTTTAAATCCCTTCACTTTCAGTCTGTGTGTATCTTTTGTTCTGAAGTGGGTAGACAGCATGTGTATGGGTCCTGTTTTTTATATCCATGCAGTTACTTTATGTCTTTTGATTGGGGCACTTAATCCATTTACATTTAAGGTTATTATTGATATGTACTTATTTATTACCATTTTATTCTTTAAATCTATAATTCTCTTTTTCATGATTTCTTTTTATTTCCTTTGCATTTTTTTATAGGAGGCCCCTTAACATTTTTTTGCAGTGCTGGTTTTGTTGTAATAAATTCCTTAATTTTTTTTTGTTTGTTTGTTTTGTCTGGCAAGCTTTTTATTACTTCTTCAATTTTAAACAGTAAAATGCTGGATAAAGTAGTCTTAATTTTAAGCTCTTGTTTTGTATCACTTTGAATATTTCTTGCCAATCCCTTCTGGCCTTAAGTATTTCTGTTGAGAAGTCGGATGCCATCTTTTCGGGGGCTCCTCTGTAGGTGATTAATTGCTTTTCTCTTGCAGCTTTTAGTATTTTCTTTTGTTTTGTTTCTTAACTTTGGCACTTTAATTATGATGTGTTTTAGTGCAGACCTCCTTGGGTTCCTCATTAATGGGACTCTCTTTGCTTCTTGAACTTGTGTAACTTTTTCCTTTATCAACTTAGGGAAATTTTCAACTGATTTCTTCAAACAGGTTCTTTTTCCTTTGTTCGTTTTCTTCTCCTTCAGGAACCTCTATGATGGGGAAGTTGTTTCTCTGCATGTTGTCACAGAGCTCTCTTAGAGTTTCCTCAGTCTTTTTGCTGCTCTATTTCTGTGCTAATATTTATCTTGTCTTCTAAATTGTTGATTCAATCCTCTGCTTCATCCTGACTGCTGTTGATTACTTCTAGTGCTTTCTTCATTTCTGATATTGTATTTGTCCTTTCTGACTGCTTCCTTTTCATGATTTCAATGTCATTTTTTATGCTTATTATTTCTTTACTTAGGTGCTCATTATGTCCATCCATTGTTTTTCTAGGATCCTTGAACATCCTAAAAATTATTATTTTAAACTTTGCATCTGGCAGTTTGGTTACTTCCTTCTCATTCAGTTCTTTTTCTGGGTATTTCTCTTGTTGATTTATTTGGGTCACATTTCTTTGCCCATTTTTTCTGTGTATTAGCTAGTGCTATCTGACTTTGAAATTTTTGTGAGTCTTTATGAGGAAGATGGGCTTGGTGGTGCTCACCTCCAGGCCACCTGTTTTCTTTGTTTTAGGAATGCTTCTTGAGGGTACTATTTTCCCTCCTGTTATATGTGAGTATTGAATGCAGTTAGCCTTTTGGTGAGTATGGTTTTCCCTTCTGTCTGGCTGGCTCTAAGGGTCAACCTTGATTATGTGTATTACACACTATGCAATTTCTGTGTTGTTGGGCATGTTTATTCTCCACAGTGTCTGGTTCCTGTTAGATTCCTTTTTTGGACATGTTGCTTGTGTAGCTAGTTGAGTCTAGGATTGTTGCTGTCTACCACCCACTACTAGTTGTGTTGCTTTTAGATCTTTTTGGGTTAGTGTCAGCTGTTGTTTGTAACCCTCTGAGGGCTACCTGTCTTCAGCTACTGATTTTTATGCTGTTTGTGTCTGCATTTTCTGTGCCTGCATCATGTGGAATGGTTCAACCTGTGTATAAGGATCAGCTTCCTCCTACTTAGAGATGACAGCAGCTCCATCAAAGCCCCAAGCTTTGTAAGATTTGCCTCCACTTTACAGCTTCTCCATCTGCTCTTACAGCTGATTGGTCTTTCCACAAAGTCTTTTGTAGAAAGACTACAATGTGGGCTCAGACTGGCCTCATCTAACCAACCCCTCTACAAATTGCAAACTTGGTGGGTTATGGTAGCTGAGGTTGGGAATACAATGTTAGTGGGACCCTCTAAGTCAGGGGTTTTTGGTCAGACACTCAGTAAGGGAAATGTGGTTCATACTCCAAAGCTTAATCCCTCAGCCACTGCTGGATACTCAAATTTTATTTCTTCCCAACAAGGTAAGCAACAGGTTCAGATCAAGTGGGGCTGAAAGTCCCCTATGCAGAAATTTTTACAGTTGGTGTGACCCTGTTCTCAGGCAGAAAACTGAGAGAGTCCTCTTTTGGGGCTGACTGTGCCCCCCCCCCAAAAGTGGCTAAGTCCCTCAACAAGATCAAACAATAAACTCACAGTAACCCACACTTTAAATGTTCATGCTCCATGCTTCTCTTTTCCCCTTGTGAAATCTAGCCCAGCAGGGCAGGATATCCAGCACCCAGGCCTGCTGACTGTGAAGCTCCATCCTATCCAATGCACATGAACTGCTGTGCCAGTGCTGATCACAGAGACCAAAACTTGCCTCAACTTGGACAGGTGTGAGGAACTTTTCCTTAGGATTCCACTCCATCAAGGGTTGTTAGGACCTGAACCAATGCTTTCTGCAGCTGGCCACTGGATGTGTCAGCCCTGGGCCTCCCTGGCAGCAATCTGACACAGACCAGGAGGAGACACTGCCCATGACTGGCTTTCTGCAACCTTCTTGAAGCTACAAGCAATCTAGGCTTTGTGGTTGCCTCTATTTGGCCCAGGTACTCATGGAAATACCAAGCTGCACACATAGGCTGACTTTTACCCACATTGGGCCTGAGGGAATGTCCACTTAAAAGGCCAAGGTTTTCTGAGTCCCACCTCCTGCAGCCTTTGTCAGCTGGCTGCTGTTGGGCTCTGCCACTGAAAAAACACCTATGGTAGAATCTAGAGCCTGGGGCAATTTAGAGATTAGAAAGGGTAAAAGGTGTGGCTCCACCCTTCAGCCCCAGGTGTCAGTCTGTCCAGGATGTTTTTACAGACCTCAGAAGGGTGTGGCCCCGAGTCTGGGTAATGTGGTCCCAGGAGTCTGGTGGGTGTGGCCTTTGAGACCCAGAGATGTGGTCTGCTTGCAGTCCAGACAGTTTCTACTGAGTCTCCCTTAAGGCTGAATTACCAGTCTTAGACTCAAGAGCATGTGGGAAAAAGCTCCGGCCTCAACCCCAGAAAACTGAGTCACTGACTCATCCCCTGCTTCCTGGATTCTCAGAATGATCTGTTGCCATGACTGGAACAGGAGAAACTCCAGATGGTGGAACAGTTGCTTCTCCCCAGGCTGATGCCACTCAGAGTGGATTGCTCTACCCAAGAAATATGGTAATTGCAGTATTGGAGAATGACTCAGCACAAGGGTTCTGGTGGCCGTTTCCCATAGTGTCTCTACCTGGGCCTCCAACTTTATACTCTCCTCATGCAAGTCCAGTCCTCTCAGTTCCCCTTCCACCAGAGCCCTGGGTAAGTGGCTGTGAACAAGATTTTCTGTGCAGGCCCTTTAAGATGGAGCCTGCATCTCCAAAATCTTCGTCTCTTTCTTGCAGACAGAAACCTGTCTCTTTTCACCTACAAATGCTGTGTGAGTGCCTCTTATAGGCTCTGGGACTCTAGATTGGGGCTCTAGGCCTGGGGTTGAACACTGACACCTCTCAGGATAACCCTTCCCACAGGGAGAGTTCCTCCAGACCCTCAGCTGCTGCTCGCTCCTGGGAGCAGGGAAGTCCTCTTTGCATCTACACCCTTCTTACCAGCCTTGGTGTGGCTTCTTCTGGGGTCCTTGGTTATAGACTCCTCTTTGTTTACTTCAAAGTTGGTTTTCAAAGATGATTGTTCTTAAATTAAGTTGTAATTCAATTTGATCTTGGGAGGTGGCCATTGGAATGTCTGCCTACTTCATTGCCATCTTTGATAATATCATTCTGCTGGAAATCTAACACAATAGAGGGAACTCAAAAGTTACAATTTTATCTTTTGTAATAGTAACTTCTAGTTATAATCAATGCAAGTAAAAGCTTTGTTTCAGAAACTGGAATATGTGACTTTATGAGAGGTACAAGCAATCCATCCTTTGTGCCTGAAAGGTTTTCAAGCAAAGATTTTATGCTCCAGGGATGAAATGCCCACTGACCATGAGGCAGATAGAGAATTACTAGCAATAGTAAAAAAATTTCCAGAATGCACAAGCCACCATGGCGCAATAAAGGTGAAGGCCAGCGGCGGCGGTGTTCGTTCGCCAATCGCTGGCGGAGGTGGGATCCCAAGGCCTCTCTAGTCCGCCGAGGGCACACCACCAGCCCGTCTCGCCCACTGCGCCGGGGAGGTGGAGCACGAGTGCATGTGTTAGGACCCGAAAGATGGTGAACTTTGCCTGGGCAGGGCAAAGCCAGAGGAAACTCTGGTGGAGGTCCCTAGCGGTTCTAACGTGCAAATCGGTCATCCGACCTGGGCATAGGGGTGAAAGACTAATCGAACCATCTAGTAGCTGGTTCCCTTCAAAGTTTCCCTCAGGAGAGCTGGTACTCTCGAAGGACATGAAACCTTTAAGAGGTAAACGGGTGGGGTCCATGCAGTCTGCCCAGAGGATTCAACCCGGCGGTGGGTCCGACCATGCCAGCAGTCTCCCGGTGGATGTCCCCCGGCCTCCCACTGCTGCCCTTCCTTCTCCCTGCACAAACTCTGCACAAACTGGCTTCTCACTCAACACTTCGCCATCTTGGCTGCTTCTCCTGGCCTCTTCCACATGGCCTTTCTCTGCTTTCCTCTCTGCTCTCTCCTCTAATGATAATCTCAGGAACCAAGATAGCAAGCTCCTATTCTGCCCCCATTTTATAGAGCAGAAAGCAAAACCTTTAATCCAATATACAAAATAGGGAAGTGTCTAATATCATACAAAGTCACTTCTCTGAGGCATGATGGGATTGCACCACCCCACATCAAAAAGGTAGGAAAGGCTTAATCCTAAAACCAAGCCCCAGGCTACAAGGATCCTGCCTGCCCACAGCCCGCCCCCAACACACATTAATATCACCTGGGCAATGGGCCGCCACATGGGCAGCGCCATCTTTAAAGTGAGCATAATATATTTTATCTACCCAACACAACTATTATCTAAATAACTTTCTCTTGATTTCTGAACTCCTTACCTATCCTTTCCTTCCCCTTATAAAAGGTTGACTTGAGAGGAAATGTTAAGACAGTTTTAGAGTATAAACTTGCTGTCTTCTCAGATCACAGGGACTCTGAATAAAGCATCCATAAGTAATTAATCCCTGTCTCTGCATATTGACTTGAGTGATAGGCAGCATAAATGCCACATTCCAGTTTCAGATGCATATTTATATGTATGTGTGTGTGTGTGTGTGTATATATATATATATATACAAACTTATACAATATTATAAATTATATTTTATACATGTATCATTTCTTTCATGTCTAAACTTTACCCATTAAAGTGGCACCATTAGAACTTCTGGTAAAAATACAACTGGGTGAATCAGAATGTGTTCTTCTCTCCCTAGAAACCATTCTATTAATGTAAGAACACCAAAACCTGTAGAGAGTTTTTACAAAAATTTGTTTGTACCAAACTGCAGATACTTCTAGAGGAAATATCTCAACAGAAATGAGATAAATGCTTCTAAGAAATGACAATTTTCAGCTTCTTTTTTGCACTTGGAATTAAAGAAGGAATGTAAAAAAACGATCATATGAAAGTGACAGAAAGCAAGGTAGAGATCAGATTACAATATAGTTAACAAGATTAACAAACACTTGAGGGTAGTCACCCTTTAGAAGGAGGGGTCTGAAGAGAGGCATTTCAATACTGTTAACTACAGCACAGAAACAACAAACAGGCCTTGCTTAATGCGAAGATAAAACTTTTTACTAAAGAAGTTATACCCATTGTGAGTTTCCTGGTTAGGAATTTATGATCAGATCACCCTGTGAAGTTATTTTTCTACGAACCCCGTTTTGTTCACAATCCAAAAGCACAAAGTAAATGGAAACCATAAAAACACCATTTTAGTGAAACCGAGAGACAGATACACAAAGTTCCAAATATACACAGGGCCTGCCAAAAGCAAGTAGATAAGAAAAATCTGAGCAAAGTAAGGACCAATATTTATGTACTTCTGCTGTGGTGGGCAAGAGTAGTTCTTTTGGGCAACATTGGTATGAGGAGTGTTGTAATCTGATTGGTTCCCAAAGTCCTGTACCTATGTAGTTTAATTTTAAAAAGCAGAGAAAAGAGAGGAAAAAGAGTATTTCATGTTTAGGTACAAACATCAGCTTTTCTAGAACATTCATGTAGCCATTATGCTTCCCTCTTCCCACCATTTCTATAAATGCCAAGTCCAGGAAGTTCAAATTCTTCCCTGATCTATAGTAAAATAAGAATTGGCACAACATTAATGCAAACAACATATAAAGTGAAGATTTTTTAGAGGTTATTCATAGTAGATTTTTCATTAGAAAAAATGTGTAGAGAAAATATGATTCTGTACAAACAATATTACAAAGAATATATAAAATTTGGCAACATCATTGCCTTTAAGAAGAAAATGAAAAATCAAGGTCTCAGGGAAGAGATGGTGGGAAAACTAGAGATGAAACATGGACTGGCAGAGCTTAAGAGAAAGTAGAAATAAAACCATCTCAGAAATGAGGGTAAAATAATTACAAGAAATAGAAGAGAAAATGCACATTGTGGAAAATAAATTATGAAACATATAAGATAGAAATTTTTAAAAAAATATATGCAAAATATGAAAAGGAATTGCTAAGTATGAGGGACTAATGATGGATAAAGAGAACAAATATGGAAGAACCAGTACACGGAAGAATCTTCTTTCCCAAGAAAACCAAAATAATAGAAAAGAACTAAAATTCAAAGATCTACTAAAAGAAGGCTTAGGCCCAGGCCACATAGTTCAATTGGTAGGATTGTCTCCAATGTGTCAAGGTTACAGGTTCAATCCCCAGTCAGGGGACATATAAGAAAGAGTATAAGAATCATTGTATGTCCTGAACAGGCAGTGATGCAGTGGGTAGAGTGTTGGACTGGAACATGGAGGACCCAGGTTCCAAATCCCAAGGTCACCAGCTTGAGTGCAGGCTCATCTGGTTTGCGCATGGCTCATCAGCTTGAACCCAAGATCAATGGCTTGAGCAAGAGATCACTTGATCTTCTGTAGTCCTCCAATCAAGGCACATAGGAGAAAGCAATCAATGAACAACTAAGGTGCCGCAACAAAGAATTGATGCTTCTCATCTCTCTCCCTTCCTGCCTGTTTGTCCCTATCTGTTCCTCTCTCTGTCTCTCTCTGTCTCTGCCATACACACACACAACCATCATATGAATGAATTAATTAAATACGTGGAATAAAAAATCCATGTTTCTCTTTCTCTCTCTCTCCATCCCCTTTCCTCTCTCTCAAATCAATAAATAAAAAAGAAAGCTTATAACTTTGAACTTAAAAGTCTTCCATCAGTGCTAGGCAGATTGATTCAGAAAAAATATATTCTTGACATATCTTAACAAATATACAGACTTTAATAAGTAAAGAAATAGTAATTTAGGCAGTTAATATAAAATATAATGCCAACCTCAAAGTTTGGGTTGTTTTTGTTGTTGTTTTTTAATTAAATGCTAAGCGATAGGGAACATCTTCAGGATCCTCATGAAAATAAAGTTGACCTAAGTATTTTATAGACAGCCAAACTCTTCCAAATATAAAGGCTACACATTTATTTGAACACACAAGAACTTGGAAAGTGTCTTACTCTGATCCCAATTTGAAGGAACTACTAGACCAGCAATTTTCAACCAGTGTGCCATAGCAGTTACACTAGTGTGTCGCAAGAATTCTTTTTAATTTATTAGTTTTATTTAACAATTAAATTTCACATGGTGATATTGGTCAACTAGAGTATACAGATCTAGGGAAAACATCTCCACATGATTTGGACAGTCGATTATGTTGTATACCCATCACCCCAAGTCAAATCATCCTCTATCACCTTATATTTGTTTCTCTTTATGTCCTTCTCCCTCCCCCACCCTCCTTCATCTCTTCCTTTCCCCTCCCCCTGGTAACCACTGCGCTCATATCTATGTCCATGAGTCTCAATTTTGTGTCCCACCTATGTATGGAATCATATAGTACTTAGCTTTTTCTGATTTATTTATTTCACTCAGTATAATGTTATCAAGGTTAATCCATATCATCATTTCTTATGGCTGAGTAATATTGCATTGTATATATGTACCACATCTTCTTTATCCAATCCCCTATTGAAGGACATTTTGGTTGTTTCCATGTCTTGGGCACTGTGAACAAGGCTGCAAAAAACAAGGGAATTCATGTATCTTTACATACCCATGTTTTCAAGTTTTGGGGGTATACACCCACTAGAGAAATTGCTGGGTCATATGGTAGTTTTATTCTTAATTTTCTTGGGGAACAGTCATACTTTCTTCCATAATGGTTTTAATAATTTACATTCCCACCAACAGTGAATGAGGGTTTCTTTTTCTACAGTCTTTCCAACACTTATTATTACCTGTCTTGTTGATATTAGCTAATCTACAGGCGTAAGGTGATATCTCATTGTAGTTTTGATTTTCATTTCTCTAATAGCTAGTAAAAATGAGCATCTTTTCATGTATCTATTGGCCATTTGTATTTCTTCTTGGGAGAAGTGTCTGTTCACATTCTATTTCCATTGTCTTACTGAATTGTTGGCTTGTTTGTTGCTGAGTTTTCTGAGTTCTTTATATATTTTGGATATCAGCCCCTTATCTGAGCTGTAGTTTGAAAATATCATCTCCCATTTAGTCAGTTGTCTGTTTGTTTTGTTGTCAGTTTCTTTTGCTGTGCAGAAGCTTCTTAGTCTGATGTAGTACCATTTGTTTATCTTTGCCTTTACTTCCCTTGCCTTTGGGGTCAAATTCATAAAATGTTCTTTATGGCCAAGGTCCATTAGTTTAGTACCTATGTTTTCTGCTATTTAATTTATTGTTTCAGATCTTATATTTAGGTCTTTGATTCATTTTGAATTAATTTTTGTGCAAGACAAACTGTAGTCAAGTTTCATTCTTTTGCATGTTGCTTTCCAGTTTTCCCAGCACCATTTATTAAAGAGGCTTTTTCTCCATTATGTGTTTTTGGCTCCTTTATCAAAGATGATTTGACCATATACATGTGGTTTCATTTCTGGCTCTCTATTCTGTTCCATTGGTCAGTGTGTCATTTTTCTGCGAGTACCATGCTGTTTTGATTATTGTGGCTCTGTAGTATAGTTTGAAGTCAGGTATTGTAATACCTCCAGCTTCGTTTTTTTTTTTTTCTGTTTAGCCATTTCATATAGGAGGAGGACACAGAAATATCCCCCCTCTTCAGATCATGGCAGCTTTAATCTATCCCATAAACATAGCCACTAAAAGCTTCATTTTTTTCCTTAGAATTACTCTACTTATTTGAGGTTTTTTATGGTTCCATATAAACCTGATGATTTTTGTTTCATTTCTTTAAAAAAATAACATTGGAATTTTTATGGGAATTGAATTCAATTTGAATATTGGTTTGGTAATATGGCCATTTTAACTATATTTATTCTTCCTATCCATGAACAAGAAATATTTTTTCATTTCATTGTGTCCTTTTCAATTTCCTTTAATAATGCATTGCAGTTTTCAGTATATAGGCCCTTTACATTTTTTGATATGTTTATTCCTAGGTTTTGGTGGGTTTTTTTGCAACTGTAAAAGGAATTATTTTTTTGAGATTTTTTTCTGAAGTTTCATTGTTGGCATATAAAAAAGCAATTGACTTCTGTATATTAATTTTATATCCTGTGGCCTTACTGTATTGGTTTATTGTTTCTAATAGTAGAGTATTTGGGATTTTCTATATACAAGATCATATCTGCAAAAAGTAAAACTTTACTTTTTCTTTCCCAATATGAATGCCTTTTATTTCTTTCTCTTGTCTGATTGCTCTGGCTAAAACTTCTAGCACTATGTTGAATAGGACTGGAAAGAATGGGCTGCCTTGTCTTGTTTCTGATTTTATAGGAAAAGTTTTCAGTTTTTTAGCCTGTACTATGATGTTAGCTGATGATTTGTTTCAAATGGCCTTTATTACATTGAGGCATTTTTCTTTTATACCCATTCTGTTGGTGTTTTAAACATAAAAGAATATTGTATTTTATTGAATGCCTTTTCTGAATCTATTGATAGGATCATATGGTTTCTGTTCTTTGTTTTGTTGATATGGTGTATTATGTTAACTGTTTTATTTATGTTGAACCATCCTTGTGTTTCTGGGATGAATTCCACTTGATCATGATAAATTATTTTTTTAACGTGTTGTTGTATTTGATATGTTAGTGTTTTGTTTGGAATTTTTACATTTGCATTCATTAGAGATATTGGTCTGTAGTTTCCTTTTTTTGTGTTGTCCTTGCCAGGTTTTGGTATGAGGGTTATGTAGACCTCATAATATGTGTTTGGAAGTATTGCTTATTCATCAATTTTTTGGAAGACTTTGAGAAGGATAGAAATCAAATCTTCTTTGAATGTTTGGTAGAATTTACTAGTATAGACATATGGCTCCAGACTTTTATTTTGGGGGAGGTTTATCATAGTGTTTCTCTTTTTTCCCTGCATATAGGTATATTTAATCTTTTTACTTCTTTGTGATTCTGTCTAGAAAGATTGTATTGTTCTAGGACAGTGGTTCACAAACTGTGGCTTGCAAGTCACATGTGGCTCTTTGGCCCCTTGAGTGTGGCTTTTCCACAAAATACCACATGCAGGTGCTACTACGATAAGAAATGTATCTACCTATATAGTTTAAGTTTAAAAAATTTGGCTCTCAAAAAAAATTCAATTGCTGTACTGTTGATATTTAGCTCTGTTGACTAATGAATTTGCCGACCACTGTTCTAGGAGTTTATCCATTTCTTCTAGATTGTTGAATTTGGTGACATATAGTTTTTCATAGTATTTTGCAATAATCCTTTGTATATCTATGATATTTGTGGTGAGTTCTTCTCTTTCATTTTGGATTTTGTTTATATGAGTCTTTACTCTTTTTTTTTTTAGTGATTCTTGCCAGTGGTTTTTCAATTTTGTTGAACTTTTCAAGGAATCAGCTCTTTGTTGTATTAATTTTTTCTATAGTTTTTCTGTTCTCTATTTCATTTATTTCTGCCATAATTTTTATTATTTTCTTTCTTCTGCTGGTCTTGGGTTGCCATTGTTCTTCTTTTTCTAGTTCCTTAAGATGTGATGTTAGGTTATTTACTTGGGCTTTCTCTTATTTTTTTTTAATAAAAGCCTGTAATTATATGAACTTTCCTCTTATTACTGCTTTTGCTATATCACAGAGATTCTGATATGTTGTGTTGTTGTTTTCATTTGTCTGTATATATCGTTTGACCTCTGCTTTTATTTCATTTTTAAGAAGTATGTTTTATAATTTCCACATTTTTGTGGGGTTTTTTTACTTCTTTTTTGCAGTTGAATTCTAGTTTCAAAACCTTTGGTCAGAGGATATGCTTGGTATACTTTCAATCTTTCTGAATTTGTTGATATTAGTTTTATGGCCCAGCATATAATCTATTCTTGAGATTTTTTTCATGTATACTGGAGAAAAATATATACTCTGACACCTGGGGTGAAATGTCTTGTAGATGTCTACTATGCCCATTTGTTCCAGTGTTTCATTTAAGGCTAATATTTCTTTATTGATTTTCTGTTTGGATGAATGATCTAAAGCCATCAATGGTGTATTGAGATCTTCAAGTGTGATTGTGTTTTTGTCAGTTTGTATTTTTAGATCAGTTAGTAGATGTCTTATATATGTTGGTGCTCCCTGGTTTGATGCATACATATTAAGAAGTGTTATGACTTCTTGATACAATGTTGCCTTTATCATTATAAAATGACCATCTTTGTCACTGATTACCTTTGTTGTCTTGTAGTCAGCACTGTCAAATATAAGTATGGCTACACCTGCTTTTCTTTGGATATTATTTGCTTGGAGAATCATTTTCCAATATTTCACTTTGAATCTATTTTTATCCTTGTAGCTTAGATGTGTCTCTTAAAGGCAGCATACAGTTCACTTTAGCTTCTTGATCCAATCTGCTACTCTCTGCCTCTTCATTGGTGAGTTCAATCCATTTACATTTAGAATAATTATTGACAATTGAGAATTTCCTATTCCCATTTTATATACTACTTTCTGATAGGTCGGTGTCTTGTTTGGGTTTTTTTTTCTGTCATTTGTTTTTGTTTGGTGGAATTTCATACTTTTCTGTTTCTTATTTTTTAAGCTATGTATTTTAGTAGTAGCATTTTCAGGGGTGGTTACCATTAGGTTATTAAAAGAAACATTGTTATATTTATTAGAATTTATTGTCTCATGAGTGCTTCTGCACTCCATCCTCCTTTGCTACTGCTGATCTTTATCCTCTCCCCTTTTGTTATTGTTGTCACAAATTATTCTTGTTTTTATCGTGGTATTTTTGGAGCTTTTGCTACTAGTTTTGTTTTGTTTTGTTCTTTGTGTCTGGTCAGATAACCCCCTTTAGTATTTCCTGAAGTGGGGGTTTTCTGGTGATAAATTCTTTCAACTTTTCTGTATCTGTGAATGTTTTTATTTCTCCTTCATGTTTGAAGGATAGCTTTGATGGATTTAGTATTCTTGACTGGTAGTTTTTCTCTTTCAGTACTTTAAATTTTGGGGTTCACTCTCTTCTGGCTTATAGAGTATCTGCTGAGGTATCTGATGATAGCTAATGGGCCTTCTTTTACATATTATATTCTTCTTTTTCCTAGCTGCCTTGAGGACTCTTTCTTTGTCATTGATTTGTGATAATTTTATTATAATGTGCCTCAGAGAAGGGCTGTTTGGGTTGAGGTAACTTGGTGTTCTGTTTGCTTCTTGCATACAAGGCTCTAAATCTATCCACAGGCTTGGGAAGTTCTTATTTATTATTTGTTTCAATATGTTTTCCATTACCTTTTCCCTCTCTTTTTCTAATATATCCATTATTTTTATATTGTTCTTTTGATGGAGTCAGATAATTCTTACAGGGCTTTTTTATTTTTTAAAAATTTGTGAGTCTCTCTCTTCTTCTTCTGTAGTATCTCTAGATGCCTGTCTTTAATATCACTAATTCTCTCCTCCATCTGTCCTGTTCTATTAGCTAAGCTTGTTACCTTATTTTTTAGTTCATGTATTGAGTTGTCTATCTTTGTTTGGTTCTTTTTTATAGTTTCAATTTTCTTGGTGAAGTACTCTTTTTGTTCATTAAGTTGTTTTTTGAGCTCACTAAATTGTCTTTTAGTGGTTTTTTTATATCTTATTGAGTATTTTTATAACTTCAATTTTGAATTCTCTGTCATTTAGCTCCATGTGATTGAGATTTTTTCTGGAAATTTTCATCATCTATCTGAGTTACATCTTTGCATTGTATATTTCTATTTAATTTATTTTTCCTTAATGGCATTTGAGAGTGGTATTGTTAATAACACTAACAAAAATAACTTTGTCTATCTGGTATGTGTATATTTCAGGTTCACTTGGAGTTTTTTCTCACATATAGTTGTAGAATTTGTTGAAATTTCAAGAAGAGAGAGGGAGTAGCTCTCATACTGCTATTTCTCTGACATCGCTTGTATCTCTTTGCAAGAATTTTTAAAACATGCAATACCTGAATCTTTAGTCAGGGGTACTGACTTTTTTTCTTTTACAGTGTCAAATTTAAAAAATAGAAATGGCAACAGCCAATACAACAATACCTGTCTGGTGTGAATAAATAAAATTTTATTTGCTTTTTGTCAGATTGGCAAAAAATATATTTTTTGATGTGCCACAGAATTTTAGTAATTACTTTAAGTGTGCCATCAGATTTAAAAGATTGAAAATAATTGTAGTAGTCCATAAAGCTAAGCTACCAAAGAAATGCTTGCAAAAAATATGGAAAAGAGTCAAGCAGTGACACTTGGTTTATTGCACCAATGAGATAATGCTACAACTAGCAAAAGTACTGTCATCTAATTAGCATCACACACAGATGGGACTTTTCAATACTTTGTCATGAGTGTCATAGGTGTTTTCATTAAGAATAAATACATGGTGATTTTACCCTAATTATGTAATTCACAAAATAACAATCATGTATAAATTTAACTAATGATTTTTAAAATATTAAAATGTTGAAAAAGTAGTAAATTTAGATGACAAAATAGTAATGTATTTAGTGTTTTGAACAAATGGTTTAGATGAAATATTAATGTCTCTAGTTAATTTTAGATAAAATTTATAAAACATTCAGACTAATAAATATATTGAAATTTAAAGGTTTGAAAGCCTTGGAAGCAACTTCTTTATAGTCTAAATCAATATTCTATTTTTACTGAATTCTCAATAAAAGTAATTTATCAAGGCCAATAAACAGAGTACAGAGACTAAAACTCACTCGCTTTTGTTTAAATGTTACAAAGACAGAAAGAAGGGCTTTCTCTCCCTAGCTAAGAATACTCCCAAAGAACAATGTTTTTGAAATATTTATGTATGTTCCTAAGGTGACCAACTTTTTTACAAGGAAAAGGAGGACAAAAATAAATTGAAGAAAACTATATTGTAAATAAGAGAAACATTTTATTCATTGCAACAATAATACACTATAATATAAGTGCATAATAAAAACATTTGTAATATTTTGTTATTATGCTTACATGCTTATTAATTTTAATAATAATTATAAGAAAAAATTGAATAAATATTTTTGTCAACATATTATCTTATAACTATATACAGTGGTACCTTGAGATATAAATTTAATTTATTCTGTAACCCAGCTCGTAAGTCAGTCAACTTGCATATCAAACTGCTGATACTGAACTCATGCACCAATGCACTAACTAGTGGCAGCTTCCTGAATCACGACTCATGTCTTGAACAAAAACACGGACTGAGTCACAGCTCATATTTTAAAAAAATTTGTATGTTGATCTGTTCATATCTCAAGGTACCATTGTATTGGAAATATCTGAACAAGAAATGTCCTTCATATTGAATTTTATGTGAATTGTGCTTACCTATCTATGATTGAATATTCATTGAGAAAGAAATAATCATGAGTCTACAATGTTGTATGTGCCATGTCATATTTCAGTAAGAAGTACACAGAGCCATTTGCATGCTTGGTATATCACACAATCTCTCAAGGTCTCCTGTGCCGAGCTCATGTGGTTCATAATCGCGTCTTGCTGCACTGTACTTGCCTTTGACAAATCCTCACGTTAAATACAAATATGTCACATCATATGCAATAGATTGGCTCTGCATTGATTGAATACAGACATTTACAGATTATTATTCCAATATCAAAAAGGAGGACCTTTAGGAGGACACTTTTCAAGGGAGGACAGAACTTACAAAAGAAGGACAATTAAAGGAGAACAATTGGTCACCTTAATGTTTCTATGCTACCCTGCCCACCAAGGGAAATTGTCAGATTTTAGGAAGAAAAGATAAATGCAGGGTTTTTTAAGCATTTCCTGATGAGAATAAAATTTTTGAGTCCTGGTAGAGATGAAATTGCATGTTTAAGGTGTAAGACCCCGGGGAATGGAGATCTGGAGGAAGAGTGAGTTTTCTTTGTTGCCATATGAATACTATATTTACCCAGGAACAAATATAACACATTCTGTTTTTGAATTATTGAACAATTGGGTCTGCTACTATTTCTAGTTACTCTGTGCTCCTGGCACCTAGCAAATTGCATTTCAGCATATGAACCAGGAAATAGACATTGTTTAGGGAAGGGAATTAACAGTAGCATATAAATAGATAGTGGTTTTCAAAAGCTAAATTCCTAAGATTACTCACAATAAAAGGAAACCTGATAAATCAGAGGTAGAATTCTTACATTAGTTTGAATAAATCCTCAGGATAATGTGAGGAGGAGGAAACAGAAAGGAGAACCAAAATTAAGTACACATTGTATGCCTTCTCTACAGAGGGCTTTTCCAGAAAATTTAGGTTGTTGTTATTCTCCATTTCCCATAGAGGTTCTAGAAGAAGGCAAGGCATCAGGAGATAATCTTATTTTGTCACTTGTCATAGAGGGGGTTGAGACAAACTGCACTTCTCCACTCTATGCTCCACGTACCCCAACACTAGGTAGCACTTGTATGGCATCCTTGGTTTTTTCTGAGGCTACTACATATGAGATCCAAAGGATAAGACAGGATTATCTGAGCAGCACACTGGAGTTAGCAAAGAGAAGCAGAATAAATGACCTTTCAATCAACCACAAGGTTGACTCAGTTACGTCCCAGGTAGATAGACTGAAAGCCCATAATCTGTCTAAAGACAATGCTGTTGGAGCGGCCAATCTAGGAAGAAGGTGGGCAAAGAAAGCCTGCACCCCTTGTGCCTTAGTGTATGTCAGCTCCTACCATAATAAGTCAAGGAAGAGGGGCTCCTAAGGTGCCCATGTCAGATTCCTTCCATTGTTCAAACAGGGACTTGTAATAACATTATACAATGAACGTAAAATTGCCATGTCTGTAGGTTAATAACAATCAAGTATTGGGAATTTCATAGGGTTCAACCTAACAGTCAGGTCTGTTATAGAAGAATAAAGTTGCATACATTCTTACAGAAAGCATTTTTAACTTTTTATTTTGAAATAATTAGAGAGTTGACAAAAGAATACAGGATAAAGAATGCTTTACCCAGCTTCCCCTGATTATATAACTGCAGTACATTAGCAAAACCAGGAAATTGACATTGCTGCAATGTTACAACTAGGCTACGTATCTTATTCGATATTTTAAATACTCTAGATATTTTAGAACTGCTTTAGATGTACAGAAATGTAAAGAAAGTACAGGAATCTCTCTACCCAGTCTCCTCTATTTTTAACATTATACCTTAAGATACATTTTTCACTACTAATGAATCAATATCAATACATTATTAACTGATATCTTTACTTTATTCAGATTTCCTTAGTTTTTTGTTTTTTTTATCAAATATCATTTTTTTTTCTATTCCAGGATTTTACCCAGGACACTTTATTACTTTTATCATCATGTCTGCTTAGGCTCCTTAGGCTGTGACAGTTTCTCAGACTTTCCTTGTTTTCAATGATATCGGCAATTTGAAGAGTGCTTGTCAGTTATTTTGTAGAAATTTCTCACCATTGTTATGAGTGTGGTTTTATCATCATTATACTGTATAGGGGTTATGAATTATTGAAGGAAAGACCACAGAAGTAAAGTCATTCTCATGAGAAACATATGCTGTGGACATGGCCTCATCACCTGGCCAAGTCAATATTTCCCAGGTTTCTGCACTGTAAAATATTGTTTTCACTTTTATATAATGCATTATTTAAAGAGTTAATATGCACAGTCCACTTAAAGAGGAATAATACCTCCTCTACATGAGACTAAGTATGTACTCATGTGGAATTCTGCACAAGAGATGGAAGATTTGTCTGTTCCATCTAATTAATTAATTAATTTACTATTTAGTCATTTATTCAATGTAATTATATTAATATATAGTCATAGATATTTATTTTATACTTTGTGATGTAATTCAATACTATTACATTAATTTTGTTTTATCTTTGACCATTTGGTGCTCTTAAATTTGATTCCTGTGCCATTGGACACATACAAACTTTATAATTTAGATTTTATTTGAAAAACATTTTATTTCCACTGTTCACAGAACACTTTTGTGTTTGTGAATAAGTTTTATATAATTTTCTAATACAATAGTTCTCTCTGGTAGGTTTTCTATCATTTCTTTAGCTGCGGAAAATAAAGATTAGGTTATATAACTATAAGTGTTGAACTTGCAAACAGAATTTAAATCTACTTTTACTTTATTGAATTCTACAAGCATCAAGTTAACCTATTATAATACTTTCTAACTATTTAACTTCTAACTGGAAAAGTGACTAAATAGACACAGATCTGTCTAAATCTAATTTCTTTCCTTTAGTAAATTGTATTATTTTTCCTTTCTAAATTAGAAGGATTCATGTAGTAAAGATTTTACTCTCTCTCAGTATTTTTATTGTTTTTTGTTTGTTTGTAATCATTTGGAGCATGATTTATTATTTTATTAACATGAAATATTTACATTTATGAGGATATGGAATTTGTATCATTATAATGTTTACCATCCAGGAGATCAACTTTGTTATGTGTGTGTGTGTGTGTGGCACACACGCTTTTCATGTCTACTAATCTCCCATTATGTGCTTTATTTGTTTGTTTTCTGCTTTAAAAATATTTCTAAGCTATTGCTTTGAAAGCATAGTTTCACATTTCCAAAAGAATATTCTCTAAGATATTAACAATGACTCATTGACCAAAAAAACCCAAAACGTTTTATGGTGTTAGATTTGGGGAATGCTGATTTAACTTTAACAGATTTCTTCTCCATTACTTGTCAGATACTTTCATATGCTACTTTTATTGCAAATATTGAAGGAGTTTGGCTTTCCTCAACTTTATTTGAGCACAAAAGTCATTTTCCATGTTATATCATGAATATGTTGTTAATGATAATCCATAGGGACTGTTACTTTGGTTTCATCTGGGATGACTTTTCTAACCTTAAAAATGTATCTATCATTGGGAATTTCTTTTGATAAAGATATATTGGGATTAAATTCTATTTTATTTCTTAGAAATAATTTGCTCACTTTCATTCTTAGAAGACATATTTGTTTGGTGTACAAATGTAGGATATCAAAGCAATTATTTCCTCAGCATGTTATAGATATTTTTCTTTAGCATTCACTGTTGGTGATAAACATCCCATGTTATTTTTTTTCATTTGTACAAGTATATAATCTGTATATTCTATTGAGTTCTTTTGAAGATCTTCTCTATATCTTTTATATTATGCATTTTATCATGCTATATTTGAGTTATTTGTTAGCCTGATTGGAATTTATCAGGCTTATCAGAGAATTGATATCTTTAATTATTCATGGAAAATTCATTGTCAGTATTTCTTCATGTATTTCATTCCCCTATATTTTCTCTCTCCATTCTGAAATTATAAATTAAATGTATGTTAAAATTTAATAGTCTACCCTTTATTATATTTATCCTCTTTCATCACTTTCCATAGTTTCATCTCAATTATTGATTTCTATCTTTCAGTTTATGAATATTCTCTTCAGCTATATCATTCTACCTACATACATCTAAAACTTTTAAATATTCATTAATCCATCTTTCTATTTTATTGATTGAAGTTTTATTAATTTTTCTTTAAACACTGGTTTAAATTAATATATTGCCATTTGCTCATATGTTTTTATCTTTGGGATATATATAAAATATAATATAATTCATATGTTGTCTCTGATATTAGTAGCATTTAATGTCTAAAGCAGTTTCCTGTTGCCTGTCAGGATTTATTCACTGACACGACATTTTCTTGTGTGATTTGTAAGCTTTGGCTTTGAGCTTAAATTCCTTGAAAGTTTATTTGTGGGGATTCTCTGTAACTTGTATTGAAGACAGATCCAGGGGTAATTTTTATTTTTATATTCCAGATACTTGAAGACACCGCAGAAAAGGATTTTCTTCAAACTCAGTTACTGGCCTAAGGTATTTTGGACTACTCAGGCAGTATTAATTTGACTCACATGAGGACAATTTATGGTTATAAAGTCTTGTGAAGCCTGACTGGTGGTGGTACAATGGAGAGTGTCAACCTGGGACACTGAGGTCTCAGATTTGAAATCCCAAGGTCGCCAGCTTGAGCATAGGCTTACCAGTTTGAGCGGTTGCTGGCTTGGTGCCCCAAATCACTAGCTTGAAGCTTAAGGTCACTCACTGGCTTAAGCAAGGGGTCACTGTCTCAACTGGAGCCCCCTGTTCAAAGCATGTATGAGAAGCAATCGATGAATAATTAAAGTGACACAACTACAAATTGATGCTTCTCATCTCTCTCCCTTCCTATCTCTGTTCCTGTCTCTCTCTCTCTCTCTCTCTCTCTCTCTCTTTCTATCTTTCTCTTCCACTTAAAACGAAGTTTCCAACAAAGCAATTTTCTTAACTTTTCCTGAGAGGTAAATTTATGCCCAGTTCAACTCTCTATGGTCTTATCTTTGTAATGAGTATTCCTGGTAGATATACCTACTAGGTTGGGTCCCGGTATCTTTCCCCTGCTCCATGGGCCCTGACAAGCAGTGAGAAATAAAGCTGAAGATCAGTCAAATTTAGAAACTTCCTTCAGGCACAAGCCAGATTTAATAAAGCTCTCCTATTCAAGTTCAATCCACATATGTGATGTCATTTTAGCTGAAACCCTCAAAACCCAATAATTCAAGTTTCATTTCTTGAATGACAATTCCAGTCCAAGCCCATGGTTTCAAACAATGAGGCTGACTCAAATGGAAAGTTTTCGATATAATTATCCATTAGGCACTTCTCTTCTAGAACCTGCATCCTGGAAGGCTTCTAGATTCAGCCATTTCTAAGAACAACTTTTGTTTTCTTTTCACGGTCAGTTAATATGTTTATTAAGGCTACATACACACACAGAGTGTGTATTTATAAAACCTTATATATACATACATACATATGTATATATTATATTAATATACATTAAAGTTTCTTTTCTTATAGGTTATCTGTGTTTTCTATTTATTTTGATTAAAAAGTTACTTCATAATATAAAGTTACAGAACAATTTTGAGAAGAACTATCTACTATCTGTGCCTATAACTGTGAAAATATGATCATAGAAACTCACAAATATCAACAAATTCCTAATAATAAAAGGCCAGAGCAGTCCAGTACATATTTCAAATAAAATTTCTGTAAATAGTGGCCTGGCTGAAAGTCTATAATTTATGTCTTAATTAAAAAATATTTGCCTAGAAGCTAGGAATAAAAAAATTTATAAGAAAAAAAGAAATCCAACAACCACTAAAACAATAAATTTCTGTACTTAACAGTGTTATTTCAGTTATATCAGGTTATATTTTTGTCTGAATAACAAAATTTTCATCTGAGTTGTGTAGAAAAATTTAAGGACAACCGCAACGCTGAATAGTAATGCAAACATTTGAGCAAGCAGGGGGCTTTCCCTTGTGGTCACTGATAAATGAATTGAAAGGAGATGTGCTAAAAAGAGATTTAGTCTCTAAAAACTTGAAGTAATATAAGAAATACAGTATCAGTACCAAGGCGACATACTGTAAGTCTTACAACTACATCAGAACAAAATCATTGATTAATTTGTTATTTCTAATACACAGAATCAGAAAAGTTTTTTATATCCTTTTTACCAAATAAGAACTGCTCTTCCTGACCACTATTCCCAACCCCAGAGCCCCACATACACATTAAGAAAGCGCATCATAAGTACATTTATGTGATCTCCCATAGAGAAAAAAGGAGACAAGGAACACTAAGAAACAAGTCATGATGCAGGCAGATTTGTTAGGCTGAGTTACTCAGGGGGATTACAAAAGTTTCTCTATGAAAACAGTGTTCAATATTCTTTACCTTTGATAAAAAAACACTGCCTCTATGTTACTTTAATAAAACATCAGTCTTTACTCTGATTACATGAACACTATGTATCCCACTGATTCCAATCAATGGTTTGCAAGTGCTGAAAATAAGCAAAAGGAGAAGTAAAAAGCATTTAAGCATAATTTATTGCATATTTACTTTAGATTCCTTAAATTATCATACCTAATTCTGACATCATGATGAATAGAAAAAGCCATTGGAAAGGTTTTAGGTAATTATCAAATTGGGTGGTACAGGGTCTCAGGGAATCACCAGGGCAGAGAAACGGTGTCAGCCAAGTTAACGGAGACACAGATATGGTTCCTATCTGCTGGCTCTTTTGATGGAGGACTCTGAAAAGGAACAAAGGCCTCTTCTCCAGCCATTCCCCTGAAGCCAGACAATTCCTTTCCTCCTTGGTGCCTTTGGAGTTGCTGCCCCAATGCTGAAGCTCACAGTTAGTGAGTCAGAGTGAGTCCATCTGCAGGCCCTTCAAGAGAAACCCCTTGGACTGAGCAGCCCTCTCTCTTCCTCAGACACAATTCCTGCTGGTTTCCACAGCTGGAGGTTATGGGTGTTACTGGACCACGCTGGAGGCTGGCCCTACCCTGGCACTGTTTGAGACCTTTCCCTGTCAGGCAACCTCCAGGCTCTTTAAACATGCAGGAAAACTTTCAAGACATCAGTCTAGGTGCAAGTAAGAGTCAGTTTATTAAAACTTGGAATAGTGATACAGAGGGAGGGCCCCTGGAGACAAGATCAGTGGATGAGCCCAGGACAGTCTGCTGCTGCCCTTGGTGCCCTTGCTGCAGGTCCAGTTGGGACCCTGAGAGCTTAGGATAGAAGAAGCAAAGTACAGGTCTGAGGAAAGGAGGGCACGAGCATGCTCAAATAGGAACACATGTTGCCATCCTTTGTCCTGATGGCTTTATCTATTTTCTGTAGGCAGGAATTTTAGAAGAGGTCCCAGGGGAGGATCTCAACAGAATAGCCATTAAATTTCTAGGTGTGTCATTTAGTATGCTGATATGTCAAAAAGAATGTATTCAATAACAATGGGATCAAGGGCCATTCTCTGGTTAGTTTCACCTTTATCTGGGTCTAATTGTTTTTGTTGTTGTTATTGTTGCTATTGTTATTGATTTCCCTGTTTAAGGTGATTCAAACCACCTGTTCTTATATGTCTTTGGTTAAGGAGGATAGGGTCTTGTGGTTTATCAGGTGGCTGTTAATTGCTCAGCCAGTTCATGTCATTTGCTCAGCCATGTGTCTTTCTATTCTCATTTCCCTTGCCAGGTAGTTTCTTACTAACCTGCTTCACAGGACTTATCATTCTGACATTGAAACCCTGGCTGGGGGGCTGGGACCCCTGGCTCCTCGGGAGGGACATCTGCAGCTGAGATATCCCTCCAGATTTTTAACTGTCACACATGGAAATGGAACCAGCTTGGTCAGCATCTCTGCCCCTCGTATTAATAGCGGCATGGCTCCTTATTTATATTCTCAATTTTAGGATCTGTTCAGCTAGATTTTAGAAAGTTCTCAATGATGCTAATTCTGTAGTTTAGTTGTAATTGTGATGTGATTGTGGGAGGTTCTAAGTACCACATTTACTCATACTGCCATCTTGACCAAAAGCCACATTTCCCAGCATTTTATAGAAATTAAAAAACTTACTTTAGTTCAATAGTTAGAGTACTGTATTAACTTTATTTTGAGGTGAGAAAAATGATGCATGGAAACATTAAATAATTTTCCCTGAAGTTACAATATGAAGTTGGTATTCAAACTCAGAAGGAATGGGTTTTAAACTCAATGTAACTCCTTTCCTCTTGCAATATCCTCTGGAAATTCACACACATACACATGCACATGCACACACATATGCACACACACAATGATGATTACCTGTCTATTTTGCCTTAAGATAAGAACTGGTGAAATTGAAATTCTGCTACTATACTTTTATAAGAAAAAGAAGCCAAGGAATAACTAAATTATGACTTGGCCTATATAGTTATGAAAAAATTTAAAAATTTTATTACAAAAACTAGAAAGTAACTTAGGCAATAAATGCTAATTACAGATAAGAGTTGATTATATATAGTTCTTTATGCCACAAATTGTAACCTCTATCTATTCATATATAAAGTAGGCATTATTATACATCTGTAGATATAGTGATGAGAGAAATAGAAACAGAAAACCAGCTTTCATGGAGAAGGGAGAAGTAGGGTGAGAAAGAATATTGTTAGATAAAGAAATATAAAATATGCCAAATTGCAGTTATTTCCCTCTGAGATTTCATATAGAAATGAACCCAAAACCTTTCATTTCACCCATTTCAGTGATTGCTAGAATCCTAGTGAGTAAAAGAAACTCTTGGAGTGACGTCAGAGAAATGGTGCTGTAAGGAGCGATACTGATAAATCTCCCCCAAATTTCAACAAGATCTTCAACCAGAGACAGAAAAATCTATTTTTGGAGCCTCCAGAAGTCCCACATTGAATGCAAAGGTATGATCGAGTGAAAAATTGACTAAATATATAATCAACCCCAAAGGAAAAGATGGAGAAAGGAACACTCCACCTTCCTCACTAACCTAAATAAGGGCTGCTTTCACTTGGAACTGAGAGAATAGAAACTAAGGTGGGCAAAGGGTGTGAATAGAACCAGGCTGTGGCACAAATGTCTGAGCCAGGCTGTGGCACGGACATCCAAGCCAAGGAAAATCTGTGCTTGTGGCAACCCAGTCAACACAAGCCAACACTCGTGCCAAATCCAGACAAAGAAAGGCAAGTGAGGGAGTCATCGCCCCGATCTCCTGGTCGGCACGTGGATAGTGGGCAAGATATTCCTCCTAGAACCCCAGGAGTGGGCGCTTGTGTTACTGGACAGAGGGGCAGTAAGAGGCCTTTTTGTGTGGGCTGAAACCGAAGTCTCGGGGTCGCCCCTGCACCCTGAAAAGCAGCACGCGGGGAGTGCACGGGAGTGAAATTCCCTACGCTCGGGTGGGGCACCTCACCTGGGGTGAGAGGCAGCCAGCCTGATATCCTGGTCAGTGAGCGGGGATAGTGGGTGAGAGATTCCTCCGAGCACCCCGGGAGTGGGCACCCATGTTCCCGAACAGAGGGGCAGAGTCAGAGGCCTTTGCATGGGCTGAGACCAGAGTCTCAGTGTCACCCCTGTGCCCTGAAGAGCAACACGCAAAAGTGAGATTCCCTACGCTCGAACTTCTCTGGGTAGGTGGGGCACCTCACCCAGCCATACAAGCTAACAGACCCCTGAAGGATTGCTTAACCCACAGTCTGCTCACCTCCCAACTGACCTACATGACCCTAACTGACAAGATCTCTCTCAGGTCAGCGATCTAAGACAAGAGGGGTGATATTTTTTAGTGCCTCTTATACTATGCACTTAGGGGTGGGGGCAACCTCTGATTGTCAGAGCTCTCATACTCAGGGCTATATGTTAAAAAGAGGGATTTAGCAGCTTGTAAGTCCTCCTGCTTTGCAGACAGTGACTAGGACATCTTCTACCCAGCCAAAACAGGTTACAAAGTGCAAAAAGCCTGAGGAAAATGGTCCCACAGAGTGCTGAGGCATTTGAGACACGCCTAGAGGTACATAGAAAGGCACCTTGAAAACAATTGGCTCCCAGCCCCGTCTGATTATGCTATCGGCTCTGACTGATTAAGCCTTACCCAGAGCCCTGCGCTAAGTGGGGATAGAGTGGGGATTTGCCAGCTCTTTGAGCCTTTTACTCGCCAGGCAGAGGCAACAGCAACTCCATAGCTGGATCATCAGGCTGCTAATTCAGGAAGAAAAGACTAGGACAGAGGCTCCGGGAAAACGGACTCTCTCATTGTCAGAGCCTGCAATGCTAATGAACCTCAACTGCCAATGAGACTGAAGCCTAATATATGATATCGCCATAGAGACTTATCAACTGCAAACCTCTACCTAAGCATGCCACTGGGTAAGAACCCAGGGTACAGAGTCACAGACCAGGAAGAGGGAGAGAAAAGAAAAAGCAAGAAGATAACCTCTCAAAATCAAGAATAATCCACAGACTTTATAACCTATCCCATTTTATTATATTTGTTCATTTGTTTCTCTTATCTTCTTGTCTTGATTATTTCCTTCTTCCAATTTGATCAGTTAATTCTCTGCCAGTTTTACTTTCCTCTCCTTGAACTACACTACCCATAAGTGTTACATCTCCCACTATCTTTTCTTTCTTCTTCCATTCTCTCTATGAGGGATGGACTCCAAAACCCTTAACTCTTTCTCTCTCTCCTTCTGTTCTTTTTTTCTTCCTTTTGTATTTTCCTCTTTCTATTTTTCTCCCTCTATATTAGATTCTTCTTTTCTCCTTTACTTTTCCTCTCATTCAATCCTCAATCACAAACAAATTATTTTATTTGGTACACAAATTTTTCTTTGTGGCACTTTGGGTGTTTTTTATTTCACTTTTTTAACTCATTAACAGTGCTCCCACCCTGGCTCTCCATTTTATCTAGTTTTTTATCCACTAAATACAATAGTAACTTTTCCATTTTTTTCTTTTTTCTATTTTCCTCTTACTCCTTTCACTATACCTCTTAGTCAACCATCATCTAAAAGCAAATAATTTTATTCTTGACCCAAATTTTTTCCTTTTTTGCATTTTGTGGGTCCATACCCCCCTTTTATGACTCTTTATCACTTCTCCCCAACTCAGGCTCTCCATTATAGGTAGTTTTTGTTCTATTTAGCAAAATATAATTCAAAGTTTATCACAATAGAAGAGAGGAGAGGAGAGAGAAAAAAAGGGAAATAAAAATTTTCTTTAACTTTTTATTCTTTATTAATTCTCATAAGTACTATCAACAAAGCCACCCTCAGATGCCATTAAGAAAAAGGAAATAGAATATCATGGATACAAAAGACAGAGAGGTAGCACAGATAGATGAGGAAAAAACTATGGAGAAAAAATATAATATACTGAAAAACTTGGAGCTAAATGAGAGAGTATTTAAAATAGAAATCCTAAAAATACTCAGATATATACAAGAAAACACAGAAAGGCAATTTAGGAAGCTCAGAAAACAACTCAATGAACACAAAGAAAATATCACCAAGGAAATTGAAAGTATAAAAACAAATCAAACAGAGATGAAAAACTCAATTCACGAGCTACAAAATGAGGTAACAAGCTTAGCTAATAGAACAGGCCAGATAGAAGGTAGGATTAGTAAAATAGAAGACAAGCAACTTGAGGCACAACAGAGAGAAGAAGAAAGAGACTCAAAAATTAAAAAAAAAAATGAGAAAACCCTTCAGGTTTTGTCTGACTTCATAAAAAAGACTAACATAAGAATAATAGGTATATCAGAGGGAGAAGAGAGAGAAAATGAAATGGAGAACATATTCAAACAAATAATAGATGAGAACTTCCCAAGCCTGTGGAAAGAACTAAAGCCTCAAATTCAAGAAGCAAACAGAACACTGAGTTTTCTTAACCCCAACAAACTTACTCCAAGGTACATCATAATGAAATTGGCACAAACCAACAACAAAGAAAAAATCTTCAAGGCAGCCAGGGAAAAGAAGAATACAAAAAATAAAGGAAGACCTATTAGATTATCATGGATTTCTCAACAGAAACTCTACAAACTAGAAGAGAGTGGACCTCAATATTTAAAGTCCTGAAAGAGAAGAACTTTTAGCCAAGAATACTATACCCATCAAAGCTATCCTTCAAATATGAAGGAGAAATAAAAACATTCACAGATACAGAAAAGATGAAGGAATGTATCAGAAAACCCCCCTCCAGGAATTACTAAAGGGGGTTTTTCAACCAGATACAAAGAACAAAACAAAACAAAACCACAAGTAAAAGCCCCACCAAGAACACAATAAAACCAAATTTAAACTGTGACAACAAAAACAAAAAAAAAGGGGAGAGGATGGAGACTAGAAAATGATGATGGAGTGCAGAAGTACTCACAAGATAGTGTACTACAATGAACAGGGTAGAAACCCTTTTCATTACTTAATGGTAACCACCCTTGAAAAAACCACCACAGAAGCACATGATTTAAAAAAGATAGCAACAGAGGAAAGAAGTATGGAATACAACCAAATGAAAACAAAGGATTGAAAAACAAAAGAGAAGAATCAAACAAGACATGAAACTAACAGAAAGCAATGTATAAAATGGCAATAGGGAACCCACAAGTGTCAATACTTACACTAAAAGTAAACGAATTAAACTCACCAATAAAAAGTCACAGAGTAGCAGAATAGATTTAAAAAAAATCCAACTTTCTGCTGCCTTCAAGAAACTCATCTAAGGAAAAAGGATAAAAACAAATTCAAAGTGAAAGCCAGGAAAACAATATTCCAAGCAAATAACATCCCCCAAAAAAGCAGGAATAGCAATACTCATATCTTATAATGCTGACTACAAGACAGCAAAAGTACTCAAAGACAAAAATGACCATTTCATAATGATTAAGGGGATGCTGAATCAAGAAGACATAACAATTCTTAATATATATGCATCAAACCAAGGAGCACCAAAATATACAAGATAGCTACTTATTAACCTTAAAACAAAAACTGACAAAAATACAATCATACTTGGAGACCTCAATACACCGCTGACGGCTCTAGATCGTTCATCCAAACAGAAAATCAATAAAGATATATTGGCCTTAAATGAAACACTAGAGCACCTGGATATGGTAGATATCTATAGAACATTTCATCCCAAAGTGACAGAGTACACATTTTTCTCCAGTGTACATGGATCATTCTCAAGAATTGACCATATGCTGGGCCACAAAAATAACATCAGCAAATTCAGAAAAATCGAAGTTGTACCAAGCATATTTTCTGATCATAAAGCCTTGAAACTAGAATTCAACTGCAAAAAAGAGAAAAAAAACCCCACAAAAATGTGGAAACTAAACAACATACTTTTAAAAAATGAATGGGTCAAAGAAGAAATAAGTGCAGAGATCAAAAGATATATACAGACAAATGAAAATGACAATATGACATATCAGAATCTACGGGATGCAGCAAAAGCAGTGCTAAGAGGGAAGTTTATATCACTTCAGGCCTATATGAGCAAACAAGAGAGAGCCCAAGTGAACCACTTAACTTCACACCTTAAGAAACTAGAAAAAGAAGAACAAAGACAACACAAAACCAGCTGAAGAAAGGAGATAATAAAAATCAGAGCAGAAATAAATGAAATAGAGAACAGAAAAACTATAGAAAAAATTATTAGAACAAGAAGCCGGTTCTTTCAAAAGATCAACAAAATTGAGAAACCCTTGGCAAGACTTACCAAGGAAAAAAGAGAAAGGATTCATATAAACAAAATCCAAAATGAAAGAGGAGAAATCACCACGGACATCGCAGATATACAAAGAATTATTGTAGAATACTACGAAAACCTATATGCCACTAAATTCAACAACCTAGAAGAAATGGATAAATTCCTAGAACAATACAGCTTTCCTACACTGAGTCAAGAAGAAGCAGAAAGCCTAAACAGACCAATTAGTAGGGAAGAAATAGAGACAACTATTTAAAACCTCCCCAAAAATAAAAGTCCAGGTCCAGATGGTTATACTAGTGAATTCTATCAAACATTCAAAGAAGACTTGATTCCTATTCTACTCAAAGTCTTCCAAAAAATTGAAGAAGAAGCAATACTTCCAAACACATTTTACGGGGCCAACATAACCCTCATACCATAACCAGGCAAGGACAGTGCAAAAAAAGAAAACTACAGACCAATATGTCTAATGAATTCAGATGCTAAAATACTAAACAAAAACAAAATACTAGCAGATCGAATACAATAACATATTAAAAAAATAATACATCATGATCAAGTGAGATTCATCCCAGAATCTCAAGGATGGTTCAACATATGTAAAACGGTTAACATATTATACCATATCAAAAAAACAAAGAACAAAAACCACATGATCTTATCAATAGATGCAGAAAAGGCATTTGATAAAATACACCACAATTTTAAGTTTAAGACTCTCAACAAAATGGGTATAGAATAAAAATATTTCAACATGATAAAGGGCATATATGATAAACAATCAGCTAACATCATATTAAGTGGAACAAAACTGAAGCCTTTCCCCCTTAAATCAGGAACAAGACAGGGTTATCCACTCTCTCCACTCTTATTTAATGTAGTGCTAGAGGTTCTAGCCAGAGCAATCAGACAAGACAAAGAAATAAAAGGCATCCATATCAGAAAAGAGGAAGTAAAGGTATCACTTTTTGCAGATGATATGATCCTATACATCGAAAACCCCAAAGAATCTACAAAAAAGACTACTAGAAATAATAAGCCAATACAGTAAGGTTCCAGGATACAAAAATAACATACAAAAGTCCATAGCCTTTCTATATGCCAACAATGAAACATTTGAGAACAAACTCAAAAAAATAATCCCCTTCACTATTGCAACACAAAAAAATGCCTAGGAATAAACATAACAAAGAATGTAAAGGACCTATATAATGAAAACTACAAAGTATTATTAAGGGAAATTGAAAAAGATACAATGAGATGGAAGAAAATTCCTTGTTCTTGGATAGGAAGAATAAATATAGTCAAAATGAACATATTACCCAAAGCAATATACAAATTTAATGCAATTCCCATCAAAATTTCTATGAGATTTTTTAAAGAAATGGAACAAAAAATCATCAGATGTATATGGAACTTTAAAAAACCCCAAATAGCCAAAGCAATCCTAAAGAAAAAGAATGAAGCTGGGGGCATTACAATACCTGACTTCAAACTATATTATAGAGCCATGACAATCAAAACAGCATGGTATTTGCAGAAAAATAGACACTTAGACCAATGGAACAGAATAGAAAGTCCAGAAATAAAACCACATATATGCCCTGGCTGGTTGGCTCAGCGGTAGAGCATCGGCCTAGCGTGCAGAGGATCTGGGTTCGATTCCCGGCCAGGGCACACAGGAGAAGCGCCCATTTGCTTCTCCACCCCTCCGCCGTGCCTTCCTCTCTGTCTCTCTCTTCCCCTCCTGCAGCCAAGGCTCCATTGGAGCAAAGATGGCCCGGGCGCTGGGGATGGCTCTGTGGCCTCTGCCTCAGGTGCTAGAGTGGCTCTGGGCGCATGCGGGAGTCTGTCTGACTGTCTCTCCCTGTTTCCAGCTTCAGAAAAATGCAAAAAAAACAAACAAAAAAAAAAACAAAAAAACCCCAGATATATATGGTCAAATAATTTTTGATAAAGGGGCCAATGATACACAATGGAGAAAAGAAACCCTCTTCAACAAATAGTGCTGGAAAAACTGAAAAGCTACATGCAAAAGAATGAAACTCAACTACAGTTTGTCCCCTTGTACTAAAATTAATTCAAAATGGATCAAAGACCTAAATATAAGACCTGAAACAATAAAATGTGTAGAAAAAGACATAGGTTCTAAACTCATGGACCTTGGTTTTAAAGAGCATTTCATGAATTTGACTCCAAAGGCAAGGAAAGTGAAGGCAAAAATAAATGAAGGGAACTACATCAGACTAAGAAGTTATTGCTGAGCAAGAGAAACTGACAATAAAATAAAGACAGCCAACTAAATGGAAAATATTTTCAAACAACAGCTCAGATAAGGGCCTAATATCCAAAATATATAAAAAAACTCATAAAACTCAACAATAAACAAACAAACAATCCAATAAAAAAATGGGAAGAGGACATGAAAAGACACTTCTCCCAGGAAGAAATACAAATGGCCAACAGATATATGAAAAGATGCTCATCTTCATTAGTTATTAGAGAAATGCAAATTAAAACTGCAATGAAATACCACCTCACACCTGTTAGGTTAGCTATTATTAACAAGACAGGTAATAGCAAATGTTGGAGCAGCTGTGGAGAAAAAGGAACCCTCATTCACTGTTGGTGGGAATGTAAAGTAGTACAACCATTATGGAAGAAAGTATGGTGGTTCCTCAAAAAACTGAAAATAGAACTACCATATGACCCAGCAATCCCTCTACTGGGTATATACCCCCAAAACTCAGAGACATTGATACATAAAGATGCATGCAGCCCCATATTCATTGCAGCATTGTTCACAGTGGCCAAGACATGGAAACAACCAAAAAGCCTGTCAATATATGACTGGATAAAGAAGATGTGTCACATATACACTATGGAATACTACTCAGCTATAAGAAATGATGACATCGGATCATTTACAACAAAATGGTGGGATCTTGATAACATTATACAAAGTGAAATAAGTAAATCAGAAAAAACCAAGAACTGCATTATTCCATACATAGTTGGGACATAAAAACGAGACTAAGAGACATTGACAAGAGTGTGGTGGTTATGGGGGGGGGGAAGAATAGAAGGGGGAGGGGGAGGGGCACAAAGAAAACTAGATAGAACAAGATGGAGGACAATCTGACTTTGGGTGATGGGTATGCAACATAATTGATTGACAAGATAACTTGGACCTGTTTCCTTTGAACATATGTACCCTGATTTATTGATGTCACCCCAGTAAAATTAATTTAAAAAAATAGAAACTCTTTTTTTAAAAAAAATTTCATATGATTTCATTCTCCTAACTAATATTTCTCTGGTCTTATAACAGCAATCTGTTTATTAACCCATAGTTCAGGTTTATAAACTTTTAAAATAAAACCTATTCACCTGTGTTTTCCATCAGAGACAGTTCCTATCTAGTGTTTGGCCGTGACACCTTTCTATATTCATCTCTAACTCGTCTCTTTCTGTTTCCTCATGTGTGTGTTAATAAATAGCAATCAACTAACTAAATATACAAATTCTGCTACAATTCTCTAGTTTTTCTCAAAGCAAATAAAAATTATGATTAGATGTCCATAATACCATTATATGAAATTCCTGAATTTGTTTTGCATGAACCAAAGGCCAAGTTCTTATTGGCAATCTTGCAGATTAATATTCCATAATTATAAAGGTAATATAGAAGTGGGATATCTGATAAAATGATCAATCTAAGATAGAATATTGAGTGACTTGCCTGTCACTGAAACTTGAGACAAACCTTTGTAGAAGAAAAATCATTTTGATGACATTTCTCATCTCAACCTTCCAACCTGAGAAAATGTTTCTGCAAAGTTAAATCAGATTCAGTTTTCTTACCAAGTACCAGAAATTCACTTAATGGCCCCAAAATATTGTCCAAAATGTGTCAAGTTTGTCAGTATGACAATATCATTTGACTATATATATTTAAAATATATATGTTTTATATATACATGTATGAATAAATATGCACACATACACACACTAAATTAAGTTTGTTGCTGCTTATCAATTAAATAATATTGATTGTGATATAACTTGCTAACTTCACAAAGTCATTAAGAAATAACTGTAATAATAATTTAGTTAAAAGCCAACCTAATTTTTTTTATTTTTTTATTTTATAATTTTATTTTTTTAATGGGGTGACATCAATAAATCAGGATACATATATTCAAAGATAACAAGTCCAGGTTATCTTGTCGTTCAATTATGTTGCATACCCACCACCCAAAGTCAGATTGTCCTCTGTCACCTTCTATCTTGTTTTCTTTGTGCCCCTCCCACCCCCTATCCCTCTCCCATTCCCCCTTCCCCCCCGTAACCACCACACTCTTATCAATGTCTCTTAGTTTCACTATTATGTCCCACCTACGTATGGAATAATACAGTTCCTGTTTTTTTCTGATTTACTTATTTCGCTTCGTATCATGTTATCAAGATCCCACCATTTTGCTGTAAATGTTCCGATGTCATCATTTCTTATGGCTGAGTAGTATTCCATGGTGTATATGTGCCACATCTTCTTTATCCAGTCATATATTGATGGGCTTTTTGGTTGTTTCCATGTCCTGGCCACTGTGAACAATGCTGCAATAAACATGGGGCTGCATGTGTCTTTACGTATCAATGTTTCTGAGTTTTGGGGATATATACCCAGTAGAGGGATTGCTGGGTCATATGGTAGTTCTATTTTCAGTTTTTTGAGGAACCACCATACTTTCTTTCATAATGGTTGTACTACTTTACATTCCCACCAACAGTGTATGAGGGATCCTTTTTCTCCACAGCCTCTCCAACATTTGCTATTACCTGACTTGCTAATAACAGCTAATCGAACAGGTGTGAGGTGGTATCTCATTGCCGTTTTGATTTGCATTTCTCTAATAGCTAAAGAAGATGAGCATCTTTTCATATATCTGTTGGCCATTTGTATTTCTTCCTGGGAGAAGTGTCTATTCATATCCTCTTCCCATTTTTTTATTGGATTGTTTGTTTGTTTGTTGTTGAGTTTTATGAGTTCTTTGTATATTTTGGATATTAGGCCCTTATCTGAGCTGTTGTTTGAAAATATCATTTCCCATTTAGTTGGCTTTCTGTTTATTTTGTTATCAGTTTCCCTTGCTGAGCAAAAACTTCTTAGTCTGATGTAGTCCCATTCATTAATTTTTGCCTTCACTTCTCTTGCCATTGGAGTCAAATTCATAAAATGCTCTTTAAAACCCAGGTCCATGAGTTGAGTACCTATGTCTTCTTCTATGTACTTAATTGTTTCAGGTCTTATGTTTAGATCTTTGATCCATTTTGAGTTAATTTTTGTACAGGGGGAGAGACTGTAGTCCAGTTTCATTCTTTTGCATGTGGCTTTCCAGTTTTCCCAGCACCATTTATTGAAGAGGCTTTCTTTTCTCCATTGTGTGTTGTTGGCCCCTTTATCAAAAATTATTTGACTATATATATGTGGTTTTATTTCTGGACTTTCTATTCTGTTCCATTGGTCTGAGTGTCTATTTTTCTGCCAATACCATGCTGTTTTGATTGTCGTGGCCCTATAATAGAGTTTGAAGTCAGGTATTGTTATGCCCCCAGCTTCATTCTTTTTCTTTAGGATTGCTTTGGCTATTCGGGGTTTTTTATAGTTCCATATAAATCTGATGATTTTTTGCTCTATTTCTTTAAAAAATGTCATTGGAATTTTGATGGGAATTGCATTAAATTTATATATTGCTTTGGGTAATATAGCCATCTTGATTATATTTATTCTTCCTAGCCAAGAACAAGGTATATTCTTCCATCTCATTATATCTTTTTCGATTTCCTTTAACAATGGTTTATAGTTTTCATTATATAAGTCCTTTACATTCTTTGTTATGTTTATTCCTAAGTATTTTATTTTTTTTGTTGCAATCGTGAAGGGGATTATTCTTTTGAGTTCCTTCTCAGTTGTTTCATTGTTGGCATATAGAAAGGCTATTGACTTCTGTATGTTAATTTTGTATCCTGCGACCTTACTGTATTGGCTTATTGTTTCTAGTAGTCTTTTTTGTAGATTCTTTGGGGTTTTCGATGTATAGGATCATATCATCTGCAAAAAGTGATAGCTTTACTTCTTCTTTTCTGATATGGATGCCTTTTATTTCTTTGTCTTGTCTGATTGCTGTGGCAAGAACCTCTAGTACCACATTAAATAAGAGTGGAGAGAGTGGACAACCCTGTCTTGTTCCTGATTTAAGGGGGAAAGCCTTCAGTTTAGTGCCATTTAATATGATGTTAGCTGATGGTTTATCATATATGGCCTTTATCATGTTGAGATATTTTCCTTCTATACCCATTTTGTTGAGAGTCTTAAACATAAAATTGTGTTGTATTTTATCGAAAGCCTTTTCTGCGTCTATTGATAAGATCATGTGGTTTTTGTTCTTTGTTTTGTTGATATGGTGTATTACATTAACCGTTTTACGTATGTTGAACCATCCTTGAGATTCTGGGATGAATCCCACTTGATCATGATGTATTATTTTTTTAATATGTTGTTGTATTCGATTTGCTAGTATTTTGTTTAGTATTTTAGCATCTGTATTCATGAGAGATATTGGTCTGTAGTTTTCTTTTTTTGTGCCATCCTTGCCTGGTTTTGGTATGAGGGTTATGTTGGCCTCATAAAATGTGTTTGGAAGTATTGCTTCTTCTTCAATTTTTTGGAAGACTTTGAGTAGAATAGGAATCAAGTCTTCTTTGAATGTTTGATAAAATTCGCTGGTATAGCCGTCAGGGCCTGGACTTTTATTTTTGGGGAGGTTTTTAATGGTTTTTTCTATTTCTTCTCTACTGATAGGTCTGTTTAGGCTTTCTGCTTCTTCTTGACTCAGTCTAGGAAGGTTGTATTGTTCTAGGAATTTATCCATTTCTTCTAGGTTGTTGAATTTAGTGGCATAAAGTTTTTCATAGTATTCTACAATAATTCTTTGTATAGCTACGGTGTCCGTGGTGATTTCTCCTCTTTCATTTTGGATTTTGTTTATATGAGTTCTTTCTCTTTTTTCCTTGGTAAGTCTTGCCAAGGGTTTGTCAATTTTGTTGATCTTTTCAAAGAACCAGCTCCTTGTTCTATTAATTTTTTCTATAGTTTTTCTGTTCTCTAATTCATTTATTTCTGCTCTGATTTTTATTATCTCCTTTCTTCGGCTGGTTTTGGGTTGTCTTTGTTCTTCTTTTTCTAGTTCCTTAAGGTGGGAAGTTAAGTGGTTCACTTGGGTTCTCTCTTGTTTGTTCATATATGCCTGAAGCGATATGAACTTCCCTCTTATCACTGCTTTTGCTGCATCCCATAGATTCTGATATGTCGTATTGTCATTTTCATTAGTCTGTATATATCTTTTGATCTCTGCACTTATTTCTTCTTTGACCCATTCATTTTTTAAAAGTATGTTGTTTAGTTTCCACATTTTTGTGGGATTTTTTTCCTCTTTTTTGCAGTTGAATTCTAGTTTCAAGGCTTTATGATCAGAAAATATGCTTGGTACAACTTCAATTTTTCTGAATTTGCTGATATTGTTTTTGTGGCCCAACATATGGTCAATTCTTGAGAATGATCCATGTACACTGGAGAAAAATGTATACTCAGTCACTTTGGGATGAAATGTCCTGTAGATGTCTATCATATCCAGGTGCTCTAGTGTTTTGTTTAAGGCCACTATGTCTTTGTTGATTCTCTGTTTGGATGACCAATCTAGAGCCGTCAGCGGTGTATTGAGGTCTCCAAGTATGATTGTATTTTTGTCAGTTTTTGTTTTAAGATCAATAAGTAGCTGTCTTATATATTTTGGTGCTCCTTGGTTTGGTGCATATATATTAAGAATTGTTATGTCTTCTTGATTCAGTGTCCCCTTAGCCATTATGAAATGGCCATTTTTGTCTCTAAGTACTTTTCCTGTCTTGTAGTCAGCATTATCCGATATGAGTATTGCTACACCTGCTTTTTTTTGGATGTTATTTGCTTGGAGTATTGTTTTCCAGCCTTTCACTTTGAATTTGTTTTTATCCTTGTTACTTAGATGAGTTTCCTGTAGGCAGCATACAGTTGGATTTTCTTTTTTAATCCATTCTGCTACTCTGTGCCTTTTTATTGGTGAGTTTAATCCATTTACATTTAGTGTAATTATTGATACTTGTGAGTTCCCTATTGCCATTTTATATCTTGCTTTCTGTTAGTTTTGTGTCTTGTTTGATCCTTCTCTTTCGTTTTTCTATCTTTTGTTTTTATTTGGTTGTATTCCATACATCTTTCCTCTGTTGCTATCTTTTTTATCTCATGTGCTTCTGTGGTGGTTTTTTCAATGGTGGTTACCTTTGAGTAATGAAAAGGGTCCCTACCCTGTTCATTGTAGCGAACTATTTTGTGAGTACTTTTGCACTCCATCGTCCTTTGCTACTGTTAATCTCCGTCTTCTCCCCCTCTTTCTTTTTGTTGTTGTCACAGTTTAAATTTGGTTTTATTGTGTTCTTCTTGGAGCTTTTACTTGTGGCTCTGTTTTTTTTTTTGTTCTTTGTATCTGATTGGAGAACCCCCTTTAGTAATTCCTGGAGTGGGGGTTTTCTGATGATAAATTCCCTCATCTTTTCTGTATCTGTGAATGTTTTTATTTCTCCTTCGTATTTGAAGGATAGCTTTGATGGGTATAGTATTCGTGGCTGAAAGTTCCTCTCTTTCAGGACTTTAAATATTGGGGTCCACTCTCTTCTAGCTTGTAGAGTTTCTGCTGAGAAATCTGATGATAATCTAATGGGCCTTCCTTTATATGTTGTATTCTTCTTTTCCCTGGCTGCCTTGAGAATTTTTTCTTTGCTGTTGGTTTGTGTCAATTTCATTATGATATGCCTTGGAGTAGGTTTGTTGGGGTTAAGAAAACTTGGAGTTCTGTTTGCTTCTTGAACTTGAGGCTTTAGTTCTTTCCACAGGCTTGGGAAGTTCTCATCAATTATTTGTTTAAGTATGTTCTCCATTCCATTTTCTCTCTCTTCTCCCTCTGATATACCTATTATTCTTATGTTATTCTTTTTGATGGAGTCAGATAATTCTTGTAGGGCTATCTCATTTTTTTTAATTTTTGAGTCTCTTTCTTCTTCTCTCTGTTGTGCCTCAAGTTGCTTGTCTTCTATTTCACTAATCCTCTCTTCTATCTGACCTGTTCTATTAGCTAAGCTTGTTACTTCGTTTTTCAGCTCGTGAATTGAGTTTTTCATCTCTGTTTGATTTGTTTTTATAGTTTCAATTTCCTTGGACATATATTCTTTGTGTTCATGGAGTTGTTTTCTGATCTCCCTATATTGCCTTTCTGTGTTTTCTTGTATATCTCGGAGGATTTTTAGGATTTCTATCTTGAATTCTCTGTCATTTAGCTCCAAGGTTTCCAATATATTAAATTTTTTCTCCATAGATTTTTCCTCATCTAGCTGTGTTACCTCTCTTTCTTTTGTATCCATGATATTCGATTTTCTCTTCCTTAATGGCATCTGAGGGTGATTTTGTTGATAGTATTAATGAGATTTAATAAAGAATAAAAAGTTAAAAAAAATAAAAAAATAACAAATCGAAAAGAGTTGTTTTTTTTTAAAAAAAATTAATAATGAAATAAAGAAAAATAAAATAAAATAAAAATTTTTTTAAAAAGGAAATTATTCCCCCCCTCTTTTTTTCCTCTCCTCTCCTCTCCCCTCTTTCTTGAGAAAATCTTGTGGTGGACTGTGAGTTATAACAAACAATGCCTGTGATGGAGGGCCTGAATTGGGGAAAAGTAATAAAGGGGCAAAAAAGAGAGAAAGAAAAAAAAAAAGAAAAAAGGAAAAAAAAAAGATAAAAGAAAAAAAGAAGAGCGTATGGACCCACAAAAAGCAAATAAGGAAAAAATTTGGGTCAAGAATAAAATGATTTGCTTTTAGGTGTTGGTTTTCTAAGAGTTATGATGAGAGGAATAAGAGGAAAATGGAAAAATGGGGGGACAAATTAAAAACTTACTATTGTATTTAGTGGAACAAGAACTAGATAATATGGAGAGCCAGGGATGGGAGCACTGCTAGTGAGTTAAAAAGGTGAAGTAAAAACCCCCCAAAATGCCACAAACATAGGTTTGAGTCCCAGATAAGATAATTTGTTTGTTATTGAGGTTTGAATGAGAGGAGATGTAAAGGAGAAAGGAAGAAACTAATATAGAGGGAGAAAAGAAAGAGAGAGAGAGAAAAAAAGAGGGAACCACTAAAAGAAGAAAAAAGAAAGGAGAGAGAGAGAGAGAGTTAAGGGTTTTGGAGTGCAACCCTCATAGAGAGAAAGGAAGAGAAGAGAAATGATAATGGGAGATGTAACACTTATGGGTAGTGTAGTTCAAGGAGAGGAGAGAGTAAGACCGGTAGAGAGTTAATCGGCCAAATTGGAGGAGGAAAAAAAAAATCTCAAGAATGAAGATAAGAGAAACAAACGAACAAATATAATAAAATGGGATAGGTTATAAAGTCTGCAGATTATTCTTGATTTTGAGAGGTTATCTTCTTGCTTTTTCTTTTCTCTCCCTCTTCCTGGTCGGTGACTCTGTACCCCGGGTTCTGCCCCTTTGGCACGCTCAGGTAGAGGTTTGCAGTTGATAAGTCTCTATGGCAATGTCATGTATTGTGCTTTATTCTCGTTGGGAGTAGAGGCTCATTAGCATTTATAGGCTCCGACAGTGAGAGAGTCCGTGTTCCTGGAGCCTTTCTCCTAGTCTTTCCTTCCTCAATTAGTAGCCTGATAGTCCAGGTATGGGGTTGCTGCTGCCTCTGCCTGGATAGTAAGAGGCTCAAATTGCTGGCAACTCCCCACTCTATTTCCACTCAGCACAGGGCTCTGGGTAAGGCTCAGTTAGTCAGAGCTGCTAGCATAATCAGGCGGGCTTTCCGCCCACTCGAAGACCTCTGGCTCTGCCACTCTATCCGGTAACACAAGCGGGCGCCCACTTCCGGGGCGCTTGGAGGAAACTCTCACTCACTGTCTGCAACCAGGATATCCGGCCAGCAGTCTCACGCTCTGAGTGAAACCCCCAACCGCAGGGAAAAGTTGCAGCGTTGGAATTGAGTCTCGCTCCGTCCCCGTGTGCGGCTTTTGCAAGGCGCTGGGGCGGCCCGAGATTCCGCTTTGGCCCACACAAAGGCCCCTGACTCTGCCCCTCTCTGCGATAACACGGGCGCGCACTGCCGAGGCACTCGGAGGAATCGCTCACTCCTTATCTGCGCGCGCAAACCAGGATATGAGGCCGGCCGGTTCCCTCTGAGTGAAACAGCCTCCAGCACGGAAAATCTCCCCCGTTGGGATTAGTTCTCACTCCCTCCCGTGCGTGGCTTTCCCAGGGCACTGGGGCTGCCCAGAGACTCTGCCCTCAGCCCACAGAAAGGCCTCTGACCCTGCCTCTCCGTGGGGCAACACGGGCACCCACTTCCTCGGCTTAGGAAGAAATCTCTCTTCCACTAACTGCGCACCGACCAGGAGACCGGGTAAAATGGCCGCTCCGCTTGTCTTTCTTTGTTTGGGTTTGGCGCGAGTGTTAGCTTGTATTGCCCGGGTTGCCACAGGATCAGATTTTCCTCGGCTTGGATCTCTGAGCCACAGCCTGGTTCGGCCGTTTTTGCTGCGGCGGCCTGGATCTATTCACCCCCTTTGCCCGCCTCAGTTTCTATATTCACAGTTACCAGAGAAAGCCGCCCTGTTTAGGTTAGTGAGGAAGGCGGAGCATTTCTTACTCCCTATTTCCTTCGGGGTTTGGTTATATATTTAGCCAATTTTTCACTCAATCATACCTTTGGGTGTATTGCGAAGAATCTGGAAGCTCCAAGTATAGGTTTTTCTGTTTCTGGTTGAAGATCTTGTTGAGTTTTGGGGGAGATTTATCGGTATCGCTTCCTACTCCGCCATTACTCTGACGTCATCCCAAAAGCCAACCTAATTTGAGGCAGCTTGAGAATGCTGCTCAAAACAATATTTAATAAATAGGGAACCTAACTGATATTTCTAAATTCAAATTTGGAGCTACTAGACCTGGCCTATGGTGGCACAGTGGATAAAGCATAGACCTGGAATCCTGAGGTTGCCAGTTCGAAACCCTGGGCTTGCCTAGTTAAGGCACATATGGGAGTTGATGCTTCTTGCCCCTCCCCCTTCTCTCTCTCTCTCTCTTCTCTCTAAAATGAATAAATAAAATTTTTTAAAAAATTTGAAACTATTATTATAACTTATAGACTACTATATATAATTGCATGTGACTGTAAGGGTTAAGACAAATTGAGTATTGATATCACTCAGGCAATTGTTATAAGAAGGTCAGAAAGTAAAACATGTAAGTAATCTGACATTTTCTTAATTATTAGGTATAAATCGAATAGTATGCTTTTATAACTTTGACATTCTCTGGAAATAAAATGGGCATGGTAAAATTTTTACCTAGTATTTATTTTCTTTTTATGTGTATGCTTTTTTAAAGTAATTTTATATTTATTTTGGATTTCTGGCTGCCTCTCTCTTCTTAAAATCTAATTTGGCACAGAGGTTGTATGAATTTTGTATAATCATTTTTTGTTTACTGTTAGTTTTCAATATGACTTTAAAAGACTGTAATTCTACAAACAAATTGAGCCTAAGATTAACAGGTAAATAGAAGACTTGAACAGCACTGTAAAACAGCTAGACTCAGACATATGCACAACACTCCTCTCAACAAAAGCAGACTATACATTTTTCTCAAGTGAATCTAAAATATTTTCCAGGGTGGATCAACTGCAGAAACAATATAGCACATTAATAATGAAATAAGAATTAAAATTTATATGAACCTCTCAAAAACAACTTTTCATATACTCACTTCATTTTCTTTACAGAGGCCTCAAAATATCCTCTGTTTATTGATGCATAATATTCTATCAGATTGATGCCCATAGTTTATTTAATAATGTCTTTGCTGGGCATCAATTTAGCTTATAATTTTTAACACATAAATAATACTTCACCAATTTCAATGCAACCTACATGAATAAAGTATAATTCTAAATTTTATAAATTGCTTCTATTGGGAAAAGAGCACACATTCTTCTTCCTTTATTATGATTCTTATAACATCAAATCATGGTGTGCTAGAAATGATGGATGGACAATTTTGCTGCACCTCAGAAAAGCTCTTAGAATACTGAGGACAGTGGAGCAGAAATATAAACTATTAATCTACACCTCATTTTGGGGGGTAAAATTTTATTAGTTTCTATACATCTGAAATGTAACAATACATATATGCATCTTCAATATGATATGTCTTGTATTTAATTAGTAATTTTTATCCACATGAAAAAGGAGCCTAATATTGCAAAAAATGTTAAGCAGTGTAGGTCTGTAAAAATAACCCAAATTCTCATGATAGATATATTCAAAACCTATCATTACCTGACCAAGGTGTGTGGCTTTTGGTGAACCTCCTTCTGTTTTTCTTTCTTGGCTGTGACTTCACAGCCTTCATGACAAAGTTATATATGCAATCCTTCATACAATTCCATGATTCTCTGAGAAAACCATATTCAGATAAGCCTCCAAAAGCATGGATAACCATATATTTATTAGAACAGGAATTTGGAAACTTTTATAAGGTGTAATATTAATCTTTTTATTTTTATTTTAATAGGATTCTTATTTTAAAGAACAGTTTTGAGTAAACATAAGTTTGACATATTGCTCAAGTTATATTTACATGTAGAGAAATATAGAGCTAGCCATAGAGCTAGAGATGTGTCTACTGCAGAAATATAAACAAAGTTCAGCATTGTTGGCTACCCTCCCTACTAGTTTTAAATAAAGTTCTCTATCATTTCTAAAGTTGAGGCAAAATCTACCCACCCCAATATATCCCTGTGTAATGTGGGATAGTCTAAAAATCTATCCCTTCCAATATCTATTAGAATATAAAACCCAGCCAATTCTTGGACTAATAATTCTCATTTGATTAAACTGACAATTGCTCCACATCTAATCTTTTTAAATTGAATTTATTGGGGTGACACTGGTTAATATAATTATACAGGTTACAGGTGCTCAATTCTACAACAGATCTCTGTGCACCATATTGTGTGTTCAGCCTACCAAATCAGGTCTCATTTTATCACCATTAATCCCCCCTATACCCTTCTTCACCTTCTGTCCCTGGAAATCATCACAGTTGTCTGTGTCATGAGTTTTTTCTTTCTTTTCTCTTGTCCTTTTTGCTAAATCCCTCTTACCCTTTTAGCACCACCCTGAACAGCTGTCAGCCTGCTCTCAATATTGTACTGGAAGAATTAGCCATAGCAATTAGACAAGAAGAAGAAATAAAAGGCATCAGTGTTGAAAAGCGAGAAGCAAAACTGTCATTATTTGCATGTGATATGATATTGTATTTAGAGAATCATGATTTTACAAAAAACTACTAGAACTGAGAAATAAATTTAGTAAAATAGCAGAATAAAAAATATCCAGAAATAAGTTGTGTTTTTATACACCAATAATGAATTATCAGAAAAGGAACCTAAGAAAACAATACCATTGGCAATTTCTTCAAAAAGAATAAAATACTCAAAATAAATTTAAGCAAGGATGAACAAGCCTTGTACTTGAAAAACTATAAAATCCTTAAGAAAGAAATTAAAAAATATACAAATAATATACTATGTTCATGGTTAGGAACAATAAATAACATTTGAAGGAATCATGCTAACTGATATCAAACTATATTACAAGGCCATAATCAAACAGCCTGGTACTGGCATAAAAATAGATATTTAGATCATGGAACAGAATAGAGAGCCAGAAGTAAACCCATGCTTATATAGTTAATTAATATTTGACAAAGGAGGCAAGGGCCTAAAGACAGTCTATTAATAAATGGTGTTGGAAAAATTGGACAGATATGTGCAAAAAAATAAAAATAAAACTAGACCACCTTCTTACATCATACACAAGAATAAAATCAAAGTGAATTAAAGATTTAAATATAAGCCTGAGCTGTAGTAGTGCAGTGGCATAAGCATTGACCTGGAATGCTGAGGTCACCAGTTCAAAACCCTGGGCTTGCCTGGGCAAGGTACATATGGGAGTTGATGTATCTTGTTTATTCCCCCTTCTCTCTCTCTCTCTCTCTCCACTCTAAAATGAATTTTAAAAAAGACTTAAATAATAGCTTTAAAACCATAAAAATCCTAGAAAAAATACAGGCATATTTAAAATATCAGACATTTCTTATAATAATATTATTTTCTGATATGTGTCCTCAGGCAAGGGAAACAAAAGAAAAAGTAAGTAAATGGGACTACGTCAGACTAAAATTATCTTGCACAGCAAAGGAAACCATAAACATAATGAAAAGACAACCCACTGAATGGGAGAACATATGCACTAATGATACCTATGATAAAGTGTTAATACCCAAAGTTTATAAAAATCTTATAAAACTCAATGCCAAACAAACAAACAAACAAACAAAAAACACCACTCCAATTGCAAAATAGGCAAAAAGACCTAAATAGACACTTCTCCAAAGACATATACAAGGCCATTAGACATATGAAAAGGTGCTCTACACCAGTGGTCCCCAACCCCCGGGCTGTGGACCGGTACCGGTCTGTGGGCCATTTGGTACTGGCCCTCAAAGAAAGAATAAATAACTTATATTATTTCCCTTTTATTTATATTTAAGTCTGAACGATGTTTTATTTTTAAAAAATGACCAGATTCCCTCTGTTACATCCGTCTAAGACTCACTCTTCACGCTTGTCTCAGTCACGTGATACATTTATCCGTCCCACCCTAAAGGCCGGTCTGTGAAAATATTTTCTGACATTAAACTGGTCCATGGCCCAAAAAAGATTGGGGACCACTGCCCTACATTACTAATTATCAGAGAAATGCAAATTAAAACCACCTTGAGATTTTACCTCACACCTGTCAAAATGGTTATCATCAATAAATCCACAAACAATAAGTGTTGGGGAAGATGTATATTATCAGTAAAGTTTCCAGTCAACAGTAGGCTGTAATTAAGTTTTGGGAGAGTCGAAAGTTATATGCAAATTTTTTATTGTGTGGAGATAAGCACTTCTCATGCCTGCATAGTTCAAGGGTCAATTGTACTTCTTTCTTTTTTTTCTCTCAGACTATCTACAGTCTTCCAAATATTTATACAATTTTGCAAAACAATGTCATCACATTTTCTGACATTTCTCTCATTCTGGATATTCCCTGACTAATACCTTTTAACAACCAAAACACACACACACACAACACAAGTTCTTTGATGTCTTATTTTAAAAAAAGACACAAAATTGGAAAGACCTGTACACCAATGTTCAGACATATGTAAATCCAATACTATACACTTTTTAATTTCATCTAGGGTTCCCATAGATAAATTTAATATGTACATAAATAAATAGAAAGACAAATAAAAAGATAGATATACGGGATGTTATATGATTAAGTGATTGATAGGTAAATCACACACACATACAGATATAGTTCAACGTTGTCTGCATGACCGTTGTGTGTCTATATATTCAGGTTTCACAGGCATGCAAGACTAAGCCTATCATAAAGAGACATGAGAACTTTTTATCTTCTAACTCTTCATGTATTATCATGTGTTATATTTCTCATTGAGTCTTTAGGTGAGAGTATAGACACCTGTGTGTACTAAGATTTCAAGTATTTCTTACATTTTTCATGTTGCTTGGTTATCAACCACCCTTTTTTTTTTCTAGCTCAGACTACTGGCTTCATGACTGTTAATGTCTTACTATCTTCCAGCCTCATGTTGTTGCCTGTACAATCTGGCTTTCTGACTAACATTCTAGTTCAATTAAGACAGACTCCTCTCTCCCATGACCCAAAACTTAGTAGAGACAAGGTTGCCAAATTTTATCATGTTGATTAATATCCAAGAATAACAGAATAAAATTGCTTCCAATAATTAACTGAAAATTAGCTACTACACGGGACTTCTTTTGAAATCAATGATTTTCTGAAATCCCTGAAAATCTTCCCCTGCCCAACCAATAGGGTGGTTTGATTGCACAGAGTGCATTTATTTCCACACCCCAGGAGTGTTTTCAAGTACCCTTAGACTTCCAGGAGTCTAGATAAAAGACAATGAGATGAAGAAAAAAAATTTTCATCTTTGGTTTTTCATCCAGATGTAAACAAGCCAAATATTTTAAAATAAAATAATTAGATAAATTTTAAAACTGGTTATATATTAAAAGTAACTAAAAAATTATTATTGTTGCCTGACCTGTGGTGGTGCAGTGGATAAAGCATTGACCTGGAATGCTGAGGTTGCTGGTTCAAAACCCTGGGCTTGCCTGGTCAAGGCACATATGGGAGTTGAAGCTTCCTGCTCCTCCCCCCTTCTCTCTCTCTCTCTCTCCCCCCCTCTAAAAAATGAATAAATAAATAAAAATAATTTGAAAAAAAATTATTATTTATTTCAGATATAATGCTCATGATGGAGTGGGGGTGCAAGATGATGAGTGTGGGGACAGATAAAACAAGACTGAGAATGGTTGATAGTATTTGAATTTGGAGAATAAGTGCATGTGTACATTCTATAGTTTTTAATTTTTATAATAAAAATGGTTTATTTCTTGAACTATTACTCAATTTTATTGATCTTTGTTTCTTATAACAAGATCTGCCTCTTTCAAAAATAAACCTGCATAATATATGTAAGCACAGATTCTAAAATCAGACTGCTCGATTTTGAATTCTGTTTCCCTCACTGCCCAGTTTGAGAACTTGAGAAAGTTACTTAAAAGTCCTCTTCTCATATTTAAAAGGAAGATACTAAAAATATTTCTATCTATAATCTGTAATCAATTAATCCACATAAAATAATTTGAAGAATATATGGTATATAGTAAACTTTTAAAAAATGTTAAAAATCAAATTGACCAATAAAATAATCAAATATTATGTTTGTCAAAATTCAAGTCATTACATCTTAGATGAAATATGTGATGCATCCAACCTCACAGTACAGGAAATCTGTCTAAATCCTATTCCTTTTCTTTTAATAGTAGATCTTCCAGTAGGATATAAAAGTTATTTCTGCTCATCCTTCCTGAAAATTTCAGATTTCTCAGTTCTTGATTTCTTGTGAGTCACTGTCTGAAACGGAACACACATCTATCCACATAGATAAGAAATAGATGCAGGTCAGGCACAGATTAAATGGTGCTTACAAAAGTTATGTTTCTCCAAATTAAAGATAGTGGCAAGTGATTCAAGACTGAATACAACCTTTATTACTGCTTCTCAAACATTTTTACTGAAGCTGATAGATTTTACTTCATTTTTATATAAATAAATGCACTGTTCAGGTAGTTCTTAAAGAGTGACTAAGTAGCCTGAGTAGAAAGTGTATTCTATTTGAAATATATTAAAGAGTATGAAGTGGTAATCTATGTTTCCAACAATTGTTATTCCTCATTCATGTTCTTAGATCATATTTTAGCCAAGCCTGTGGCTCTATCTTTTACTTTCTCGGTGACACACAAGAAGCTTCTTTAAAAGTCATTAATAGAAATTTATCTTGGAGATCATGATATAGGAGATATGTTTTTCCTGGACCTTTCTTTTTCCACCTTTCTATATTCTCTAAGAATCTGCTATCTAGATATTGTTCCTCATAAATGTACATGTAGTTGTAAGCCAGGTATAGGCATAAGCACAGGTATAAGAGGTAAAATGGACTCATAAGTCAATAAAAATGTATATTTTAGACTTAAAACAATTAATTGCTAGGCATACATAACATCTCTTTATGAATCATAACATTAAATTTTGTTTCAGTCAGCATTCACTAAATTAACACAGCAATGCATAACCATTCAAATTTCCAAAATGATGCAAATCTACTTATGTTTACATTTTTCTTGAATTCATTTGTATTTAATGTCTCAATTTATTTTAAACTGTCATCTATCTAAAAAATGTAATAGCCCTGGTCATATAGCTCAATTAACATAGTCCTGAAACACAGAGGTTGCTGGTTCGACTCCTGATCAGGGCACATACAGGAACAGACCAATGTTCCTATCTCTCTACCTTCCTCCCTTGATAAAAATATAAAAATCAATAAAAAATGTAAAAAAAAAGAATGTAATATACATTGGTAGAGAAGAAGATGTTATTTCACAACACAGCAATTAAATAAAACAAGATGGTATTAAGTAACTTCAAATGATCTTTTACAATTTTCTATAAATGTATTCACAGTTACCAATACAAAAAAAAGTTTTATGCTTGGATTATTGTAATTCTCAGCCAATAATTTGTACTTATATGAAAACACATCTTATGTCTTGGCTGAAAATACAAGTCAGTTATTTGCAACTCTAGTGCATACTTTATATTAGATCAACTGTGGAGCTCTTCTTTTAGTCCATTGTTTATTTTTTAACATTGCTTTTTAAAAATAAGTAACAGAAGAATATTTTTAAGCTATAGTGCATAAAATATGAAATTTCAGAAAAATCTCAGAAACACAACTCAATTTTGAGTATATATTTACACTTAATCACATATCCAAATCTTTACTAAAGCACATGAAAGACTTGTAGAGTAATTTAGAAGCCAATGTAACTGTTTTGAGAGACTAACCACAAATGACTAAGACAATTGGAAAGGAAGAATAAAGAGGGGATTTGTCCCACAGAAGATGTCATATACTGTATTACAGAACCAAAACTTTATTGCCCCTCAAAAAAATATGACACACTCACTCCAAGGTGTATAAAAAATATCAATTAAATAGATCACCCAGAAATAGACCCATGTACACTAAACACTGCATATGTAATAGAAGTCACATTATAAATCACTGGAAAAATGCTAGATACTTTTAAATATTTTTAAATCTTAAATAACAATACATAATAAAGTTAGATTTTTCATAGTATATACAGAAAAGCCCTAAAACTACAAAGATAATAGAAGAAAAATAAGGAAGGCACCTTTTAATTAGAGGGAAAGAAATAACTTTTATACAAGAGGGAGAAATAATGAATTGGATCACAGAAAATTTGAAAGTTTTAATTCAACAACAAAACCCATAGACACAGTTAAATATTGTATTTAAAGAAGATACTTGTAATTAAAAGATGAAATAAAAATATAAATATATTCAATGATTTGATAAAGCAAGTAAAAATATTATATAAAAACAAAAAGAATAAAAATAAAAATCAAAGTAGAAAAATTCAAAGAATAACAATTATATAAATAAATGTTAATCTTTGCTAGTATTCTAAGATATACAGACTGAAAAAAAATAAGAACTTACAACTTTAATAGTGACAAAAAGTCAAATAACATGATATGAAATAAAATACCATAAAATTTATCTGTTAGCCAAAATGTGAGAAAACAGGACTCCATGTGTACTTCTTGTGGGACTATAAACTGGTACAGAGGAGAGCAATCAATATTTACTAATCACTTACCTTTGCAATCCCACTGAGAAAGTCTTCCAAAGATCCAGAAAGGGAAATATACATGAAAGTAAATTTGCAGCAAGAAGTTAACTTAAAATGTGGCATATTTATTCACTATTATTAAGTTACACAAAATCCCAAGTGAATTTGCATAGGCCTTTTAAAAGACAGAATTAAGTTTATCAAGTAAACAAAAGAAAAAATATTAAAGAATATTAATATTTGTGAAATATAAAACATACAGATACTAAAAAGAGTCAACCAAAAGAAGGAAATAAACATTAGAATTGAAACAAATGAAAAAAAAATTGAAAAAATCACAAAGACAAAGGTCGGGAGTCATAAAATAAAATAATGTTGAACTTCTATATCACACATGTACAAAAATTAATTCAAAAATGGAAATTGGTTAAATATCTAAATTGTGAGGGAGCCAAAACTATTAAACCCTTAAAGGAAACAATATGTAATTTTTTGTGATCTTGAGTTAAGCAATAATTTCCTGCACCTTAATAACAAGCAAAGTGGGCAAAGGATTTCAAAAGTTATTTTTTCAAATAAGATATATAAGTAACAGGTAAGCATTTGGAAATAACACTCAACACGATTAGTCATTAGAAAATTGCAAATCAAAACCACAATGAGATACCACTTCACACCCACTAGAATGGCTATAATCAAAAAGACAAAAAGTAAGTGTGGACAAGTCTTGGAGAGTTAGAACTTTTATACACTGCTAGTGGGGATGTAAAAATATACAAGCGTTTTGAACAGTCTGGCAGTTCCTAAAAAATGGAATCACACAGTTACCACATGACTAGCAATTCCACTCTAGGCATAGACTCAAGAAAACTGAAAACATACATCCACCCAAAAACATGCACATGGATAATAGCCTAAAACTGGAAGAACCCAAGTATCTATTGATTAATAAATGGATGGGCAAAGTATGGTATATCTATTCAATACAATATTATTCAGTTCCAAAAAGAAATAAAACCTGATGCACGCTACACTATGGGTAAAACTTGAAAATAATTTGCTAAGTGAAAGAAGTCAAATGTAAAAGGCAACTGTTATATACTTCCATATATAGGAAATATCCAGAATAAGCAAATCTAAATAGAGGGCATGAACTGAGATGTATCTTCTATTTCTCATAAAATGTTAGTGAAAAATTAAATATTTAAACACAGGTCTATATAAAGATTGAAATCCTTTGGTCAATAGCATACAGAAGAAACTTAATAAGACATTTCCTGACTTACCATCAATAATTTCCACATCTCTAAAAAGGACTATTTTCAAATTTTTTAATTTTTAAATTACAGCTTGATGTACAATATTATATTATTTCAGGTGTATAACTTTGTGATTAGACATTTACATAACTTTTTAAGTGAACACCCTGATAGTACCCATCTGACACTACACATAGTTATTATAATATTATTAACTATGTTCTCTCTGCTGTACTTTACATCTTCAGATGAGAGGTCTACTGAGATGATGGGTAAAAAAGGTGAAGCAATTTAGAAGAGAACTTTTTAGGTGAAATGTTCAACATTTAATATATAGGAAGCACTATTTCTGGTATCATATCCAAGAAATTATATATGAGCTAGCAATATTTTCTAGTATAAGAGAATATATGCTAGTTGAGAGTATCTTTTAGGTAACACATCTCGATCTTAAACTAAACTTATTAAAATTCTTAATAATTACTTAAATTTCATCTACTATAATCAATATTAACACTTTTCTTGCTAAGGCAAGTTTTTTAACTAAGTATAAATTATAAAAGTTTCATAAAAGGCATAGTTATAAGTGGTTATAAAAAATCCAGATCCAGCCCTGGCCAGGTAGCCTAGTTGGTTAGAGCATTATCCTGATATGTCACGTTGAGGCTCCATCACAGGCCAGGGCACATACAGGAATCAACCAATGAATGCATTAATAAATGGGCAACAAACCAATGTTTTCTTCTCTTTTTGTTCCTTTTGCTCTCTTTTACTGTAATACATTTTAATAATAGAGATCCATGTAGAAAAGCCATTGGTAAAAATATTTCATTTTCTAAAACTTTTCACTCAAGTTTTTTATTCTATTAATTAATATTTTATTGGATTTATGAATAGTAATTGACTGGCTTATCTTTTATATAGACTAAATACCTTTTGGAAAAATTCTTCATTTTTCTAAAGAGGAAAAATATCAGTAATATTATAAAATTAGAGTTCAGTACTCTTTTCAGCAAAGAAGTTAAGCAACAATTTTGCAAAATATTTGAGAAGAAAGGGTCATGTGTAATAAAATATAAATGCACCATATTTTGTGGGATATTAGCTTAGTTAGGTAAAAAGTAAAATGTATAGATGCATCACCATGTTCCAATGGCAATCTATTGTTGGAGAGTAAACTTTGCAGAATCATTTGAGAGAATTAGGTTTAACTGAGGAAAAGAGAATGCATAACAAAAAAGAGAACTTCAAGAGCTAATACCAGCAGTAGACAGACATGAGTCAGAACTAGCAAGTCATTATGCAGAATGGGACAGATTTGGAAGACAAGAGTGAGTGACTAAGTTTTGAATGTTTGTTCATTTTAATTAATATAAGTTTAAATAGTTACTAACAGGCTACCATATAAAGCAGTGCAGATATTGCTTGTGCAGGATCAGAAAGCAAACAGTTTCTTCAAAGAAGAAAAAAAAGGTTTATTATTCATTGTTATTTATGTTCTCACTCAGTGACATTCTCTACCCTACAGTTTTCTGTGTTGTGTAGAATCTAAAAATAACATAAAAGCTGTCTGTTGAAGGCCCACAGTCAAGTCACATTTGAGAAAGCAATCAATGAACAACTAAGGTGTCACAATGAAAAACTGATGATTGATGCTTCTTATCTCTCTTCGCTCCTGTCTGTCTGTCCCTATCTATCCCTCTCTCTGACTCTCTCTGTCTCTGTGAAAACAAAACAAAACAAAAGATATGAAAGCTGAACTTATGTAACTCAGGCACTAAATAATTGGACTCAATTACCAATGGACTTTAGTTTGCTTGTGGTCTTTATCTTTTACATATTTAGAAACATTGAAGGTCTTTAAGCAGGATATGATCATATTTTTATCTAAGATATTGTTTTGCTTTCACTGTGGAGCGATAGGAAAGTCTTTGTGTAAAATGTCTAGCTTTCAGCAGATCAGTATTACTCAAGAAGAAATTACTCAGATCAGTATTTGTCAAGAAGAGGCACCCCTCTCTGATACAGCTGCATCAGACAATTAATTGAACGTCTCCACAATATTTTGCTATGGTTAGCCTATACCCAAATGAGAGTCCCTGCATCTGTCATTGTGATTATGTCCTGTGACACTCTAGAATCACCACTAAAAGACCACCTTCTCAAAGAAATTTATTCTCTCACACTGAACAAACCAGGTACACTGTGTTAACATTCTTCTGTAGCTAAAACTATTTGGATGACCCTAAAGCATGATGCTATCTCTAATTAAATGAGCACTTGTGGGTAAAATTATAGTATGCCTCAAAGAAATAACTCAGCTGGAGAAATAACTTTCCTAGCTGATTGCCACCATGAAAACCTAAATTTATTGTGCAGAATTTAAATAAGGACTCAAATGGAAAATTAACCTTAAAGAGCTTAAAATCTCATACAAAAGACATGTGTCTTAAAGGATGTTTGTTCACATAAAGAGAGTGATTCATAATGCAGCCTCTTCAAACTTTCCAAACTAGTTGTTCCATAGAAGACTCTTAAAATGAGCATTTATGAATACAGAGGCCAAAAATTAATTAGTGTGTAATTATGGAATCTCCACTAAATCAGACTGACAAACATTTGTGTAAATCCACCTTTTGGTATGACTAGGTTTTATTTTAGAAAACAAGCAACTCTCACAAAAGGTAATCTAGCACTTTGTGTATCTCTACACATCTGTTTTTCACTCATGGCCATGAGAAAAAAATAGAGCAACAAGAACTTGGGATCCTCTCTCTTCACTCTCCTGGGGCACCTTCTAAGGTGGTCTGTCCACCTTGACCTGCTTCAAGCTGGATATAGAAACAGCAACATTGAGAATATAACTCTTCAAAATGTGAGGATACGGAGTGAAATAAGTAAATCAGAAAAAACTAAGAATTATATGAACCCATGCATAGATGGGACATAAAAATGAGACTCAGAGACATGGACAAGAATGTAATGGTAACAGGGAGTGGGGTGGAGGGGTGGGGAGAGGGCAAGGAAGGAGAGGAAGGGGGGTAGGGGGAGGGTAAGGGCACAAAGAAAACCAGATAGAAGGTGACAGAAGACAATTTGACTTTGGGTGAGGGGTATGCAGCATAATTGAAGGTCAAAATAATCTGGAGATGTTTTCTCGGAACATATGTACCCTGATTTATCAATGTCACTGCCTTAAAATTAATAAAAATAAGATAAAAAAATGTGAGGAGACGACAATAAGATTATTTTATAGTATTAAAAGAAGCATAAAATAAATGTATCTTTGCCAATAATTTTAACATTGAAATGACCACACTACCATTTAGGATCTTTTTTATAATAAATCAGTTATTATTTTATCTATTCTACTCTATTTCTAAATTTCAATTCAACCACATCTACATTTGCTTTGAGTAATTTATTCTTTTTTCCTTAGTTTTTTAAAAGTAATTTACATTTTCTAATTCTTCTATTTATATTAATGTTAGTTTAGTTTAATAATGAAATTAATTTTAGTTTAATAATGAAAGCATTTAATATTACTAATTTTTCTCAGCACACTTGAGCCTCACTTATGATCATCAACAGAGTTCATTCTTATAAGTATTCTTTAATTTAATAAATATAGTCTTCTTGACATGAGTATTATTTTCTAGTTCCACTTAATTGATGTAATTTTTAATTATATATATTTTTGCTTTACTCTCTTTTTAGAACTATAGTCTGATAATATGGCCTATAAATTATCATTTCTTCTCTGTGTTTTTCCTAGTGGCTAAATTTTTAGAAATAATTCTCTAAAAATGCTCTGTAAAATGTGGGTGGAGCGCAGAGTGCATTCCTAGCAGCTGTGGCTGATGCAATGCTGTGAGAATACTCCAGCTCCCCGAACCCTCCTGGGCACACCCAGGAAGGGAGCTCACCTGCTATAAGGAAGTGATTTAGTGTCAACCAGGCAGCTCCCTGATCTTTTCAGCCATTGGCTTTGAGAAACACGCTGAAACACCCTATAGGCTGAACTTATGTATATAAGCAAGCTTGCTTCCTGAATAAAGTGGATCTGCGTCACTGAACCTGGTCCCCGGAATTGGGTCTTTGCGTCTCCATCGTCCTCACCCCTGGCAGGACTTGTCCACAACAAAATGCACTTTCTGGTTATTAGACTACAGACTCAATATATACCTATTAAATACATCTTACTATATTATTCAGATTCATGTTATTTTTGTGTTTGGTCTGTCAAATCCTGATTTGAACATTATGATTGTATTTAATCAATTTTTTTCATGTTTTTATTTTTTCCCAAAATGCTTTTCCTGATTGCCAATCATAAATAAATTACTTTTTTTTTTTTTTTGGCAACAATGTGGACCCACTTACTCCCTGCTCTCTGTTCATTTGTGTGATGGATGAAGAGGATAAATCCTCCTTGATCTGAGTCAGAGCTCCAGCTCCCATTTGAGCCTTAGCCTCCAGCAGATTTTGCCAAGTTTTCCTTTGCTACATAGTGTAACATTGTCTCTTGACCCACTGATGGGCTTTTTGTACACTCAGCTGTTCATACTCAAACAAACAATTCAAGCATACTAAGTAATTTTATTGCTCTATTCACTTTTATAAATTGAGACAAAAATGATTTTGTTAATTATCTCTAAATGTGAGTAATTCTCTAATTGTGATGGCTCTGCACAAAATCTGATTTGTCAAATCTTTTCCACTACACCCTGATGTGCACAATAGTAATTTAATTAACAAGCAGAAGTACTATGACAAAAATAATGAATTGGAAATACAATCCCAGCATTTTGTTTTTTAATGAATCAAAATGTATTCATCCTTGTACATATTTACAGTTCCAAAATTGAATGTGCCATAAATGGGGAAAATAAAAGTGAAGACGAGGGAACAATATCAGTAGGGTACATAGCAGGACCACTCTTCCCCTAATAAAATCAACGTAGCATTTTCTGTTAATTTGAAACTCTATTACTAATCACCTCTGCTTCATTAAAATGATGGGTAGCCAAAGCAGATTTCAAGGTGATGAGAGAGGCTGTAGGATGACAGTTACTGAACCAATGAGCTTGCTGGACTAAGCTTACCAAATAATGAAGGCTTTGAAATAAAACATGCAAATGGAAGTAGCTTCCTTTCAGAGACTCACTCAGATGTATTGAGTGTGTCTGTTCAGGCACATTAAGCTAAGTGCAAAGACCTGACAGATTGGTAAGAGCTTACATTTATTTCATTTTATTCTATATTTAAGCAAGGGCAAATGATTAATGTAATCTGCACTAAGCTTATTCTACATTTCACATTGCTCACTTTTAATTTTGGGGACAGTAATTAAAACTTTTCTCCATTGAGAAAACAAAGCTTATAAAGTGAAAGAAATATTTTTCAAATGGATAGTATGACATAAAAACATCAGACACTGCTCATAAATTTGCTTATTGACCATTTTTTAAATGTCCCTCTTGCTCACGATAATGTTGTTAATATCAACCCCTTTGGAATATCCCTTTCTGAAGTAACCCAACTTTTAAGTCTTCAAAATCATTAGATTAGTCTCTCCCCTCAGCCTACAATAAACATAACTTTATTAGATCTTTAAAAATAACAAGTTTTCTCTCTACACACATTTTGATCATTTTTCCACAGCCTTCAAAAATGTATTTCTTTTTTTTTTTTTTTTTTTTTTTTTTTTATTTATTCATTTTTTAGAGAGGAGAGAGAGAGAGACAGGGGGGAGGAGCAGGAAGCATCAACTCCCATATGTGCCTTGACCAGGAAAGCCCAGGGTTTCGAACCGGCGACCTCAGCACTTCCAGGTCGACGCTTTATCCACTGCGCCACCACAGGTCAGGCAAAAATGTATTTCTTCAAGTATGATTTGCCATTAATGCATCATTACAAAGAAAAAGATAAAGAAAATTATGAGTTTAGTGTTTAGGTAATTTTTTTACAGACTTCTCTTACAATATTCTCTATTGGGAAAAAGGTATGATGAACAGCTGAACATGGTTAAGTTAAACCTTAAATATATTTTGGGTTAAATTGCACCATCAATAATAAAAGTAGTTTGTTAAGCATGTTATACATTAGATGTTCAAAACAACACAATCCATGTAAATAAAATAAAAAGAATTAAATATAAAATATGTTCTTTGTGAATATATACAAGCATATATGTGTGTGTGCAATCTTATAATTTTTAGTTATTGTACTCTTCCATTCATTTATTATTTTAAAATATTATTTAGCAAATATCTACTATGTGCCACAGTCTGAGACTAAGCAGTGAACAAAAAAAGACAAAATCCTACCCTGCAGTGCTTAAAGGCTAGTGAAAGAAAGAAGCAGCATATAAAACATTATATATAATGAATAAACAATAGTAAGTTGGAAAGGCATAAATGCAAGGTAAGCAGGATATGAGTTTGCAGTTGCATATTATTTTTTTTCAATTACAATTGACATTCAATATTATACACGTGTACAGCATAGTGATTGTAACTTACAAAGCAATCCCCCTGGTATGCCTTGTACCCACCTGACACCATACATAGTTATTACAACATTCTTGACTATATTTCCTAAGCTGTACTTTACATCCTGGTGACTATTTTGTAAATGGCAATTTTTACTTCTTAATCTCTTCACCTTTTCACCTAGCTTCCCAAGTTTACAGTTTTAAATACAGGGTTCAAGGTAGGCTTTGTTGAGAGGGTTACATTTGAAATAAAATAGTTAGAACTTTAGGCTTCTGAGAGAGGCATTTTATATATATATATGAATGATCTTTAGGAGACTGTAGGTCAGATTGGGATTATTCCCACATTTCAGATACTCCTAAGAAAGTTACTGGCCTTTTCATACCTGTGGTCCCTTCTGCTGATGGCTCTGAGACTGTGGCAACTGGATAAGCAGTGGCAGCCAGAATTATGTCATTTCTAGATGACTGCAATGAATGGGCAAATGTTACTCCACTTCTAAGACGCTGTGTAAACACACTTTCCTCTTGGTAAAAACCTATTGTTCTCAACTTTGAGACCAAGAAGTTATTCAACATTTCAATGTAATTCCCCTGCTGTGGCCCAGAATTGGCCCTTCCTCTTGTCTTCTAACACAAAGTACACAGACTCTGGCCAACTAGCTTCCACATAAAAGTATACACATTGCCAGCGGCCTCAAGAAGGGACAAGATTCTTACCCCAAACCTGGAAATCATCTTGATTGTTTCATAAAATTAAACACTGTAAACTTAGTGTGTTTTATTCAAGAAATTCAAATAAACTTCAGTGAAAGAAAATACATCAATGTAATTCATCACATCAAAATGCTAAAGTAAATAAAAGTGTATGATCAGCACTATAAATGCTGTTAAGAGATCTGTTAAACTTCAATATTCCTTGATGATATATAAACTATGTTGAAAGAAAAAGCTTTTTGTGTATATATGTAGTGTGTGTGTGTGTGTGTGTGTGTGTATATATATATATATATATAAATATATGGAAGAATTCTTTGTTAAAGAAAGTACAAATAGCTATTTATAGCCAACAACCAATATAGGCCCTGGCCGGTTGGCTCAGTGGTAGAGCGTCAGCCTGGCATGCAGGAGTCCTGGGTTCGATTCCCGGCCAGGGCACACAGGAGAGGCGCCCTCCACCCCTCCCCTTCTCCTTCCTCTCTGTCTCTCTCTTCCCCTCCCACAGCCAAGGCTCTATTGGAGCAAAGTTGGCCTGGGCGCTGAGGATGGCTCTGTGGCCTCTGCCTCAGGCACTCTGGTCGCAACAGAGCGACGCCCTGGATGGGCAGAGCATCGCCCCCTGGTGGCCGTGCTGGGTGGATCCCGGTCAGGCGCATGTGGGAGTCTGTCTGACTGCCTCCCCATTTCTGGCTTTGGAAAAATACAAAAAGAAAAGAAAAGAAAAACAACACATATATATGTTTAAGGATGGCTAAAAATACCATCTTTACCTAAAATTATTCTGAAAGATCCAGCCAATAGATAAATATAGAAAAAGATCTGAGAATTGCAAACTTGGTAAACATAAGTGTGAGGTTGGTTGGCAATGGAGGAAGGTCACGTGAGGAACCAGGCCTGGGGACTTTGGTTGGAACCACCCACACCCATGCCCGCCAAAAGGAATGGCCCAGGAGCATGTTGAAAAAGAATGACTGTCTGTCAGCCAATGAAATTTTGCTATGTCATATCAACCCTCAACCACCATTTCAATGGTATAAATCCCCTCCCCCCCGGGGAGGGGGAGACTTGCGACTTCTTTGGCCCCTGTCGCGCAGACCAGAGAACCCATCCAGGATGCACTCTGAATAAAGCTTTTGCTAGTCTACACTTGGTGGCTATATCCTGCTTTCTTCCTCAGCAAAAATACCTTATTTACATTTGGTGCCAAATCCCAGGAGGAGCTTGAAGCCCTCTGGGGCTGCTCCTCTTCCTTTCCCTTTTAAGGAAGAACAGGATCTCTGACCTCCCACCCACTTCAGCACACAGTGTGATAAGTCCCCCGCCTCTGGCCTCCCCTCAGTTCTTTCCACCTCCAAGGCTCCTTGTCCATAATCACCACTGTGTCAGGGGCCTCCTATCTGTTCCAAGTGTGTGTACATGCCCATAGAGGTGACTCGAACACTTCCACTCTACCTGACCATCCGGTGGCCAGAGATTGATTTGCGAAACGTCAATTCTCATCTCTGCTCACTCCAAGGCTGAGGGCAGCCATAGAGGCCCAGGAATCTAAACCTGGCTCAAAAACACTCCTGGTGACAGAGGACAATCTGACTTTGGGTGATGGGTATGCAACATAATTGAACAACAAGATAACCTGGACTTGTTATCTTTGAATATATGTATCCTGATTTATTGATGTCGCCCCATTAAAAAAATAAAATTATTTAAAAAAAAAAAAAGAGAGACTAACTGGATGAAGGGTAGTGAAGCTGGGGAGAATGCGACAATTCTGACTGAGAATTAAGCTTGTATCATCTTTGGTGGTGGTGATGGAGAAAGAGGATATAGAAGCTATTTAAATTTTGTAATGCAATAAATGTGCCTCAAGTGGAGCCCAGAATCTATGTATAGAGCCTTACTTCCGTCTACCCATTACCTTGTGATTCTGATTAAAATAGTCTACATACTAAGATATACAAAATTTTAAGAATAAAAAACTGAATATATAATGCCAAATGTTTAGACAATAAAAATAGCTTTTAAAATGTAAAAAACAAAAACAAAAAACAAACAAATAAAACACTCCTGGGTGCCTTATCCAGAATCTCTCAAACATAGATCCCTCCCTAAAGAAGAAGAAACTGCTCTTCTTCTCCACCGTGGCCAGGCCACAATACCCACTGGATAACCAGACCAAGTGACCTTCTGAAGGGACTTTCAATCTTAACACCCTTACTGATGTACAGAACTATTGCCAAAAAACTGGAAAGTGGTCAGAGATCCCTTATATTCAGGACTTCTAGTCTCTGCGCTCCTGTCCTAATCTCTGTGCTGCCTGCTCCAAGGCATAAATCCTATTGGCCAGAGAAACTTCAACTAAACCCTTCGCTCCGAATCGTTCCTCCTTCGCTGACCCCCTTGAGGAACTCTCTCCCCTTCCAGTCTGACCCCCGGGGTACCCTTTTCTTGGGGGGCCCCTATCTGGTCCTTCTGCAGGCCTCTTCTGCTTGGGTTTCTTCCCTCCAGGAAGCCCCCTCCCCTGCCGGCCAGGGGCCCCTCCCTTCTCCACTGTGTTCTTAAGCCCCTCCCCTGTCAGACTGCCCTCCTCAGGCAATTGACCCTCAAGTAGGCTTGCAGGGCTTCTGACCCCAAAGCCCAGCCCCGGTCTTCTTGCAGGAAGGCCTGTCCCTGTCCTGCTCTGGCTTCGATGTTTCCGGCTGGATCTGGGTGCGGGGCTCCCCAGGAGCACCCTCCTCTTATTCTCAGCCCCAAAACCCCTATCCGACCTGATTAACATGACATTTAAAGTTTTTAATGGTCAGGAGGAAAAGGCTAAGTCTGTTCGCCAGACCCCCATGCAGCAAAAGATAACACTCCAAACCCAGGCTCTTGTGGCAGCCCTGAGGCCGGCAGAGCAACAGGGGCAAGGCACAAGAAGTGCCCAACCCAAGTCTGGCCGCAAAGAGGAACCCCACCAGGAGTTTGCTTTAAATGCAGCAAAGAGGGTCACTGGGCCCAGCAGTGCCCCTGCCCGAGGCCACCAACTAAGCCCTGCCCTAACGGCAAGCAGCCCAGTCACTGGCGGAGCGATTGCCTCTTTTGGGCAACAGGCTCTTCCTTGGCACCTCTATGTGGAGGACAAGCCACCCAAATGGGAGGCCAACCCAGCCAGGTGGGCCCATCACTTGAACTCCTAGGCCTCATGGATGACTGACGCGGCCTTGAACTCGAAGACCTTCATCACCCTCGCCGAGCCCTGGGTAATGCAAAAGGTAGTGGGTAAGTCCATCCCATTTCTTGTGGACACAGGGGCTACCTTCTCTGTTTTGCCATCACACTCTGGACCTCTAGTTCCCTCACGGGTCTCGGTTATGAGAGTGAATGGGACCCCTTCTTTTCCTCTTCACACACCACTCCTGACATGCAGTTTGGACGGAATCCCCTTTTTACCCTCCTTCTTAGTTATGCCATCATGCCCTGTACCCCTCCTGGGTCAGGACATTCTACAAAGTCTCAGAGCCACTATCCAGTTGACAACATCTTCCCACTTACTTCTACCACTCCTGACTGAAGGCTCTCCCACTACTACAGATCACCCTAACCCAATCACATCCCCTATTCCACCTTTTTACTGACAAAAAAAAAAAAAAAAAACCAGCAATGCTATTGGTGTGTTAACTCAACCTGTAGGGCCTACATACCTTCCCATAGCATACCTCTCTAAACAACTGGACACCACTGTCACAGGCTGGCAGCCATGCCTCCGGGCACTGGGCACAGCAGCTGAACTCACCAAGGAGGCTACTAAGCTCACCCTTTCCCAACCCATCACTGTATTCTCCTCCCACAGGCTCACTGACCTGCTTTCACACAAATCTCTTTCTCTGTTAAGTTCTTCTCACCTACAAGAGTTTCACCTCCTGTTCATCAAAAACCTTTCAGTCACTCTTTTACCCTCTCCCCGACAATGCAGCAACTCTACTGCCAGCTCCAACAACATTCCGGAACCTACCACTCTTTTACAGAGCTAGTAGATTTCCTCAACAGACCCTGAGATGGATTATCAGATTCTCTTTAAAAGATCCAGATCTAATACTCTTTGTAGATGGGAGCTCTGTACAAGAACCCGATGGATGATGACAGGTGGCCTACACAGTGGTCACCACCTCCTCCACCCTAGAAGCCCAACAGCTGCCAGAGGGCATCACCTCCCAGAAAGCAGAGCTGATTGCCCTCACTCGAGCACTCACTCTGACCCAGGGAAAATGCGTAACCATATATACTGACTCTAAATATGCTTTGCTTATCATCCACAGCCACTCTGCCCTCTGGAAAGAAAGGGGCTTTCTCACTACCAAGGGCTCCCCCATAATCAATGCTACCCTCATTTCTAAACTTTTGCAGGCATTACAGCTTCCCACTGAGGTGGCTGTGGTACACTGTAGGGGCCATCAAACCTCTCAGGACCTGGGGGCCTTGGGAAATGCTTGGGTCAACACAGCGGCTCTAGACCTCATCCTGGGAGCCTCCCCCTCTCCTCTCATATTTCTCTTCATCTCCTTGAAACCTTCCTATACTCCTGAAGAAGAACAGGCCCTCCTCAGAAAAGGTGGAGACATGTGCAACCAGGGATGGATATTTCTCAGAGATAGAATTGCCTTACCAAAAGGACAGGTTGAAACTCTCCTTGATGATATCCACTGTTCTTTACCCATAGGGCCAAAAGCTCTCTATCGATTCTTACAACCACTCTTTTTCTTCCCAGACTTCCAGCAGACTATCAAAAAGGTACACGCAGCATGCAGTATCTGTTCCAAAGCCTCTACACAAGGGGACTTCGCCCCCGCTTCCCTACTCATCAACTGAGAGGGCACGTGCCAGGCCAGGATTGGCAAATTGACTTCACTCAAAAGTCCCCTCACAGAAAACTCCGTTATCTCCTAAATTTTGTTGATATCTTTTCAGGGTGTATAGAAGCCTTTCCCACTTCTCGAGAGATGGCAGACACCATTGCCTTCATTCTCGTTGAAAACATAATCCTGCAGTTTGGACTACCGACTACCATTCAGTCAGACAACGGCCTGGCCTTCGCTGCCCAAATAGTCCAGCAGATCACTATCTCAACATCACCTGGAAACTCCACATACCTTATCATCCTCAATAGTCAGGTAAGGTGGAAAGGGCCCATGGCATCCTGACTGACTAAACTCTCCATTGAGGCCAGACTCTCCTGGCCAAACCTCCTCCCCCTGGCACTCACCAGAATCAGGGCAACCCCGCGAAACCCCACTGGACTCAGCCCCTTTGAGCTGGTTTATGGTAGACCATTCCTAATCAATCACAGCTTACCTGTCAACCCCCCTCCTCTTGCCACATACCTCCCTTTCTGTCTTTACTCCGCCATCTTCTCAGGGAACATGCAGACCAGACCCTTCCTCCCATAGGGGGTCCAGATGAAGCACACCCAGTGGTTCCCCTCCAGCTAGGAGACAGTTCTTCTTAGGGAGATCCAGCCCAGCTCCCTACAACTCAGGTGGACGGGACCCCATACGGTAATACTGACTACTCCTACTGCAGCTAAGCTCCTGGGGCAAACACCTTGGTACCACGTCTCTTGCCTCAAGCTTTCCCCAGGCAGGACTGCTGGCAGTCGGAACCACTGGGCCCCACCCATCTTCGGCTCACCAAAAGGTTGGGCCTTGCAGATCCTCCTGTTGTTCCTGTCCCTCCCACCAGGAACCTGCCGCCAGAGTGAATTAAAGCAGGGAGCAATGCTGTTACTACATCAATGAGGCTGGCCTGAGGGAAGAAAACATCAATGTCCTCAACTGTCTGCAAGAGAAACTGCGCAAGGACCTCTCTTCCTACAACCCACTTAACTCCTGACGGCAGTCACCCATCCTCACCTGGACTGCCCCTATCCTAAGTCCTCTTCTAATTATCAGCATATTTATTACTCATGTTTACTCCTTTTTTCTTAGATTCTTATAGGGCTGCATCCACAAGGTTTCTTGAGTCACAGTCAACCAGATGCTCCTACACCCATATATGCGGCTCTCCTCAGAGCCACCACCTTCCAACCTCCCTTCCCCATGATGCCCCTAACCAGCAGGAAGTAGCCAGATGAATAGTGGCGCCCCTATCTGACATAAAAGGTTGGAATGTGAGTTTGGTTGGCAATGGGGGAAGGTCACGTGAGGAACCAGGCCCAGGGACTTTGGTTGGAACCACCCACACCCATGCCCGCCAAAAGAAACAGCCCAGGAGCATGTTGAAAAGGAACGACTGTCTGTCAACCAATGAAATTTTGCTATGTCATATCAACCCGCCACCACCATACCAACTCTATAAATTACCCCACCCCCTGGGTTGGGGGGGGCTTGCGCAACTTCTTTGGCCCCAGTCTTGTGGACCAGGGAGCCTTGTCTGGGATGCGCACTGAATAAAGATTTTGCTAGTCCACACTTTGTGGCTATGTCCTGCTTTCTTCCTCAGTGGAAAATACTTTACAATAAGATATAGTAGTATTCAATATTTGGTGGTATAATTATATACAAAAATGTCAAAATCATAAACTTACAAAATATGAAATTGCTTCTTCCCCTACATTTTCTTTGCTCACTTTAAAATTTGTAACGTTTGAATTGTTCTTATTTATGTCTTGATTTTCCCTTCTCTGTTTTTTTGTGTCTTTAATTCTATATCATTTCAAATATTTAACTTTATTTTCCAGACTTTTAAAAAAAATTTTGGTAATCATATTATTAATTTTATAATGTCCCCCTAATCATGGAATATTTAAAGTTTATATGTTTGTGTGTATTATTTTTACAATAATTTAATTTTAAATATACTGATTTCCATTATAATTTCTTAGACCCATGGATAGAAATATATCTCATAAATTCCAAACAAATGGGAATTTTCTAGTTAGCTTTCATTATTATTGTCTAGACTGCAAATATAGTAGTCAAAGAAAATAAATTTGTCTTATTTTATTCTTTCTAAATTCTTGAAATTGCTTTATCATCAGGAATAATGTCATTTGGTTTGGCATAAACCCATATGTTATTTTAGGGTATTTTTCTCCTGAAATTTTGTGATGAAAAATTTTATGTAAGTCAGTCAAATCAAGTTTATTCATAGGATTGATCAAATCTCCTATATGCTTACTAATTTTTTCATCTGTATATGCTATCTAAACTAATATATTCATATTAAATCTCTCATTAAAATTTTTGGATTTAAAATTTTTTCTTTTATTTATTTTAAATTAGCTCTGTAAATACCAGGCTATACTATTGGGTACATTTATTGTACATATTTGTTACTGCATCTCGTTTTCTTTTCCCATCATTTTTCTCTAGTTGTTTCTATGTCACATATAGCCTGGCAGTACTTTATTTAGTTACACGACATATCTCTTAGTTTCTGCTATAGAACTTCTCTTTTGCCATCAAGTGGCTCACCTGAATAGGCAAAACATTTTGGTGCATAGGCAAACATGGAAGCAGAAAAAAGTTTGTATCTGCAGAGTAATCTGTTGACAATAGTTCAAAAATAAATTTATTTTTAAATTAAGTGAGAGGCAGGGAGGCAGAAAGACAGACTCTCACATGCACCCCAACTGGTATCCACCCAGCAAGTCCCCTACAGGGCAATGTTCTGCTCATCTGGAGCTTCTCCACTGTTGCTTGGCAACCAAGCTATGTTAGCACCTGAGGTGTGGCCAAGGAACCATCCTCAGTGCCCGAGGCTAAACTGCTTAAACCATTTGAACCATGGCTTTGGAAGGGGATGAGAGAAGAGAGAAGGTGAAAGGGTAGGGGTGGAGAAGCAGATGATCACTTCTTCTGTGTGCCTGACCAGAATCGAATCTAGGGCTTCCACATGCCAAGCAGATGCTCTACCACTGAGCTAACCATCCAGGACCAGAAATAAAGTTCTAACATAGCAAAGTCTATTACTAATTTGTATTTTACTTTTTCCTGAGCAGAGCAATGATTTTAAAACAGTGTAATTTTATTGACTCCATCACAACTTGAATACTATTTCTCATGTATTTTAATTATATATATATGTATTATACATACATAAAGTCCCTCCAAATTTATATCTCTATCTATATATTTAGATACACATGATATAAAGATATCCCACTAAAATTTTTGAACATTTTGTAGAACTTGGCAAGCTGATTGGAATTTTAGCTGCAAGTGCAAGGTGTTAAATACAGTCTCAGAAAAGCACATGTTGGGAGAACTCCAACTGTAGGAACTAAAACATTATGTTATGAACTCAAGGACAGATGACCAAACTGATGAAAGATAATGAAGAAACCTGAAAAAGACCCATACATAGTAGTAAGCAGAGTTCATACTGCAGATCAGCAGATCATTGAGGGTAGGCATGGGAGAGGGGCCAATAATCTTTTAAATAAATGGTAATGAATCATTGGGAAGTCATTTTTAAAAGATGAAAGAAATTGCATCTCTTCTTACACACGATGCACACGCACATGCAAACTCTTTCCATTGTATTAAATACTTTAATATAAAAGGGAACCCTATATAGATTTTAGATAAAATATGGAAGTGTATGGTCATACTAGCTGTAAGTAGTCACCTTAAGTCCTTGATCACTGGTTGCTACTCTAAAAAAAAGGGGGGACTGTAGGTTAACTATCATTTTTGTTCTTTTTTAAAATGTTATTTTGAAATAAAGTTGGTTTGCAGAAGTTTCCGTCATTAATAGAAATTAGGAATTCAGTATATGGAGAATGAATAATAAAATGTACTTTTTCCTGCTGAACCATATAGGGCAGAAATTTCCTGTGGTATTTACGGTATGGAATCATAACATCAAATACATAAAATCTTAAATATCTCTATCATCTGAGAAGCCATAAACCTGACTATTTTTTGTACCCTCAGGGATATAGAAGCAGTAGTAAGTGTATATCCACCAAGGAATATGTCAACTGCATCAGAGCTGTAGGATAATCCCCAGAGAAGAATAAAATCTTATGCAGACTAAACAAAGGACCCTTGAGTAATTCTTAGAAATATAGAATATGGAAATATATAAGATAAATTTAGCAGCAGTGACTCTAAAGAGCTGTTCTTTCAAAGTTATTCTGCAAAGCTATAATATATATGTTTCTCATTTTAAGAATAGATAATATTTCTTGTATCAATTAACAATGCTTGCTCTGAGTTGATAGCAAATGTTTCAAAGAATCTGTGGTCTTTTATTAAATAAAATTGTTTTTTTTTAAGTTGGACAGTTATTTGCCTTGAGAAGAAAGAGAGTTTTAATAAATCCTAATGAACAAAGAACATTCATAAAAGAAAAACAGCTAAAATGTCTGGGAATTTTAAAATTCTAAAATTGCTTGTTAAATTACAGGAATGGATTCAGACAGTCCAGCATTAAAATCTTAATTTTGTCTCTAATAAGTTCTATGAATTCAAGGTAACCTAACTTTTGGGAGGAACGATTTTATACAAATGTAAAAACAGAAAAGAAAAAGAGTATATAGTGTTAACTAAATGACAGAGATTTTTTTCCCTTGACAGTATTATACATGACAAAGGAATCAACTGGCATTCTTGGCCCTGGCTGATTGGCTCAGCGGTAGAGCGTTGGCCTGGCGTGTGGGGGACCCGGGTTCGATTCCCGGCCAGGGCACATAGGAGAGGCGCCCATTTGCCTCTCCACTCCCCCACCCTCCTTCCTCTCTGTCTCTCTCTTCCCCTCCCGCAGCCAAGGCTCCGTTGGAGCAAAGATGGCCCCGGGCGCTGGGGATGGCTCTTTGGCCTCTGCCCCAGGCGCTAGAGTGGCTCTGGTCACGGCAGAGCGACACCCCAGAGGGGCAGAGCATCGCCCCCTGATGGGCAGAGCTTCGCCCCTGGTGGGCCTGCCGGGTGGATCCCGGTCGGGCGCATGCGGGAGTCTGTCTGACTGTCTCTCCCCGTTTCCAGCTTAAAAAAAAAACTTAAAAAAAAACAAAAAACAAAAAACTGGCATTCTTGTTTAGACCTCACTGTCTGTGACCTTGATTAGTATGAGTTCACTGGTGAGAGAACTATTTTGACTGCTAAGGAGCGAATTTTCTGAATCAGCTTCTCCTGAAGAAGAGTGCTGTTATCATTGTTCTTCAATTGAATACAGATTTATCAAATGCCTAATATATATGAGTTTAAGAATTAAACAAAATATACATAAAGAAATTATTGTAATGGCTGGTTAAAGATAAAACTTCTTAGTGAAGTGCTCCATAAAGTTTATCTTTATTTTGGCTGTGCACAAAATTGACTGCCAGAGCACAATAAAAGTCTAAGGTATGTGGCATAGCTGATAAAAAAAAAAACTACAAGGACTGTCAGGGAGATAAGACCAACCCCATTAGATTTATGGCTTAGAACCAACAAAGACCAACATGATCCAACTTGCCAACTAACAGTGCCACCTAGCCTCATTATATGCTGATTGTAATAAAGTGGCATACTAAAGGACACACCCCAGGACACCAAGATCCTAAAAGGAAAGCTCATCATAGGTCAGAAAACTACATTCCTTTCACAAAAAATCCTGACTATTCCATCCCTTATTCAATGCCTACCCCTTAACTAAATAAGCCTCAAGGAAAGAAGTAAATCCCATTAAAGAGAGGCTGCTCTGCCAGTGGGGTAGCCACTCTCTCACCAGCTGCTTTACTAACAAACTCTTTCACTTTAAACTCTATGCTGACTCATCTTTTAATTCTTTCCTGTGCAAAGCCAAGAACCCACAGTGGGTCGCAGACATTTGGGCCCCATAACCCCCAAAACACCTGCATCAGTAAGGGTGAAGGGTTCTGAAAAGAAGTATTGCAAGTTAACATTTTTGCTTTTTTTTTCTTTTAATTAATATGAAACATCACTTTCACCATTAAGTGTAATATTAGCAGTAAATTTTTAATAAATATCCATATTAGATTGAGGACTATCCTTTCTGTTGCAGGTTCATCGAAGGATTTTATCATAAATTTGAATTTTGTTAAAAGGTTCCTCCACATTTATTAAGATGATTATGAGATTTTAAAAATTTTATTAACATGATGTTTAACATGAACTGATTTCAGATGTTAAAATAAACTTTGCATTTCAATAATAAACCCCACTTGCTCATAGTGCATTATTCTTTTTATATATTGTTGCATTCAGTTTGATAATATTTTATTAAGAAATTAGATCTACATTTATAAGGACTATTGATTTATGGGTTTTTTGCTCTTTTATTTTGTTTCTTGTGATAACTTTGGCTTTGGTAGTAGCCTCATAAAATGAGTTGAGAAATGTTCTTTCCTCTTTTATATTCCTGAAGATTTTTAAAGATATCAATGTAGGGCCAGAGGCTGGCACTATCGTGGCCATGCACATGCAAGTTCTCATTGAATTCGGACAAATGGTAAAGAAACAGTGGAGCCAAAGATGGTGGACCATTCCTTTATTAAAGTCTCACACCGGCCGATGAGCAAATACACAGGGGTTTCAAAGCCCCTGAAGCAGTCTCTGGTTCCACACCAGGAGAATCTTCACCTGTTTCTCCTAGAATCAAAGTCCCCACTAGTCTCAGCAGAGCTAGCAAAACTCCTCAGCTCTGGTTCCCCATCTGCACACTTTCTCTCTCTCTGCCAATGTGGCTTCTTCTTCAGCACTCTGCGTTCTCTCCTCTCTCACTCTACAAACATGGCTTCTTTCTTTTTTTTTTTTAATTTATTAAATTTAATGCAGTGACATTGATAAATCAGGGTACATATGTTGAGAGAAAACATCTCCAGATTATTTTGACATTTGATTGTGCTGTATATCCCTCCCCCAAAGTCAAATTGTCTTCTGTCACTTTCTATCTGGCTTTCTTTGTGCCTCTCCCCTCCCCCAACCCCTGTCTCCTTCCTCACCCCATCCCCCTGCCCCCCACCCCCCCACCCCCATTGCCATCACATTCTTGTTCATGTCTCTGAGTCTCATTTTTATTTCCCATCTATGTATGGATTCATATAGTTCTTAGTTTTTTTCTGATTTACTTATTTCACTCCATATAATGTTATCAAGGTCCATCCATGTTATTGTAAATGATCCGATGTCATCATTTCTTATGGCTGAGTAGTATTCCATAGTATATATGTACCAAAGTGGCTTCTTTCTGCTGCTTCTTCTGCTCTATCTGTACAAACTGGCTTCTTTCTCTTCTTCTTCTTCTCTCTCTTTTCTAAACTTTCTGGTGCAAAAACCTCTCCTCCAGCAAACATTAGCAAAACAATAGCCCTTCCCAAGCAAGAGGGTAATTTGCACTTTCACAAACCACTTATACCTGGCACTGCCCAGCTCCTAATGCAAACTATAAGAGAGCAAAAATAAAAATCGTATTTTACAAACTTATTTAACCAACAATCAATATTACTTCTTTTTTAAATGTTTGATAGTATTTACTATGGAATCCACTTGGACTTAAACTTTTCTTGCAGGTTGAGTTTCAGGTCCAACACCTTAATGTGACCATGTCAAGAGAAATCTCAAAGCTTCTTGCTTCACATTGTTGTCTTGCAAGTTATTTTAAATTACTAATTCAACTTCTTTACTTGATTTAGATTTTTTGCAATATTCTGTTATTTCTTGAGTTAGTTTTGGTAACTTGTATTTTTCAGGAAATTAGATCACTTAACCTGTTGTCAAATTTACTAACATATTCATAGATTTCTTTCCCTTTATCATCCATTTAGTCCCTTAAAATTTGTAGAGATGACCCCCCTTCACTGTTATTATTATATTCTCTCTTTTTTCATGACCAAAGATTTATCATATGTTTGTTTTTTGAAAGATCCAGGTTTTGACTTCATCGATTTTCTCTATTACGGTATTTTTCTATAATCTATATCAAGGTCAACAAACTTTAAGTCACAGCACAAATTTATCTTGCTGCCTGTTTTATAAATATTTAAAGTTTTATTGGAACAAAACCATGCCCATTTGTTTAAATATTAGGTATGGCAGCTTTTGCTTTACAACAACAGAGTTGAGTAGCTATGACAGAGACCATGTGGTCTGCAAAGTTTAAAATATTTACAATTTGTTCCTTTACAGAAAAAATGGCTGGCCTTTGTTCTACATCATGGACACATACTCTTCACTGTTTTTTATCTTCTAAATGCTTTTATTTTTCTAGGTCGCTAAGGTTGAAATATAGAACATTGATTTAAGCTTCCTTTTCTCTAATGAAATCATTAAATGCTATAGATTTTTCTCTAAGCATTGTTTTTTTGTTGCTTATCATACATTTAGATATGTTGTGTTTTCATTTTTATTTAATTCAGTATATTTTCTCATTTTTGATGTGTTTTTAAGTGTAAACCATATGTTATTTAGTAGCAGAGTGTTTAATTTTTATACACTTAAGGATTTTCCAGATTTTTAAAATAAATTTCTACCTTAATTCTGTTGGGATTAGAGAACATAGTCTACATTATTTTAATTCTTTCAAATTGATTAAAACTTGTTTTATTTCAAACATATTATCTACCCCAGGCAATTAACTTGCATAGACTCAAATACTGCAAATTTTCTACCTTGTAATAAGGAGCTCCTGTTATCTCTACATAGATTTATTTTGTTTGTTTTGAGATTACATAGATATTTGGACCCGTTCTCTAGGGGTTTCTGCTGAACCTGTCTGTACTTTAGCAATCAGTCATTGATTCACAGAGATGATTCTTAGACATCTGAAGTCTATAAGACCACTCTGTGCCCTCTGATCTTATGTAGGTTAAGGAATACATTAAATAGCACAGCAAAATTGCAAGTCTCCATAGGCTTTTGAGATATACTAGGCTCCCAAATATAGTTTAACAGTCAGAAAGGGATATGTGGATACTTCTAATGGTTCTATTACTTCCAAAAATGTCCTTAGGAAACAACATTATAAACACTGCTCTTATTCAATGCTCCGACAGTTTTCTAAGAGTAAACACTTTTCAAATTGTTGCCTACTTCTGAATGTTTCTCAGAAAAGGTTGCTTTCAGTGATTTTACTTTGTACCTATTTTTTGTCAAGGAAAATATCCTAAACTCCTAATGCTGCCTTTATTATAAAAATAATCCCATGCATTAAAATTTTAATTTTTATTATTACCTAAATAAAATGTACAGTTTCCAGTTTTTATCATATAGATTTCAATTTTGTGGTGAAATTCTGAACATTTTCTTGTACATATTAATATCAGCATTTTTATATCCATATTGATAACTCCAATAATGGGGCCATGGATATATGTATCTTCCATTTTTGTTGTTGTTGTTGTTCTTTTTTCCTTGACATGTCTGTGAATTTTTTACTAAATACCAGATATTTTGTGTATAAAAATGTAAGTTCACTCTTCTGATTGGTCATGGCAGGTTAACCACCTTAATCAAATGAGGGACTGACTGAAACTGCTGGACTACAGATTTTATAAAGAACTGCTTATTCTGCTCCTGAGGGGAGGACCTTAAGGATTTTCAATCCTCTAGAATTCACTGTGGTCTCTCCTCCTCGAAAGTTCTGAATCCCAGTATTGGGATCCTCAGAATTGGGAAACTGCTAGACAGTCTATTCTGATTTTTCAAAGACTTTTCTTCTAGCTTACTTGCAGAATTGTTGAGTTTCTATTTAAGTGACTTGCCCTCACTTTTAGGGTAAAGACTTGCAAGGGATCTTAATTGCGAACCTGTAAAATTTACTATAACCCACTTTCTTATATGTCCTAAACTCCAACATTTGTTTCCTGAGCTTTGAGAGACTGCTAAAAACTACTCTGGTTTCCAGTGTTTTTCCATGTATAACTTCCTAGTCTTTTGGCTTTCTCAGCTGAAAAATTTAACAAGTACTTTAAGCTCATACTGCCAGACTGTTAGGCTTACTTCTTTGTTCCTCTCCTCTTTCTGAGAGCTTAAGTCTTCAAACTCTTACTGTCTTGGCAATTCCAAATGTGAGTTTTTAAAATCTCTGGCCACCAAACCTGATAGAAGATCTGCTGGTTTCTTGGCCTAGAAGTCAAAGCCATCTGCTTGATTTGCAGCCTCTGACATCATGCCAAAAACTGGCAAATTTTCGTAAGGAAGGTTCTTAAAGCCTATCAGCTCCTCTTTCTGTAGTTTTCTTTTCAGAATCCTGAATCCCCAAATCCTGGTTGCCTCAGTAACTCTCTAATGCTTTGAAACATTTAAAAATATTTTCTCCGTTCTTGTTTTTTTCTGTCTTCTTATAATTCAAGCTATTTTATCATCTAAGAAGTGGAAATTCAGCCTGACCTGTGGTGGCACAGTGGATAAAGGGTCCACCTGGAACACCGAGGTCACCAGTTCGAAACCTCAGGCTTGCCTGGTCAAAGCACATATAGGAGTTGATGCTTCCTACTACCCCCCCTTTCTCTCTCTCTCTCTCTCTAAAATGAATATTACAAATTTTTTAAAGTGGAAATTCTAAGCATGTATTAATCAATGAGAATGGAAGGTGACTTCTGTGGCAAAATTGTTTTAAAGTCTTGCATTTATATTATTTTGGTAAATTTTTGAATCAGTCTGTCAAATTCCTTAAACTAAACTACTCATTTCTAGTGGATTTGTTTTGAATATTGATCATTTATGAATCAGTAAATTATAAATACTGGTAGAGTTTCCATTTATGAACATATTATGCATTTATTATTCATCTGACATAAATTTTATGTTGGCTAAGTATATGTTATTTATAGTACTTTTCTTTCTATAGTTTCAAGGTGCTATTCTGTGGCTTTCTAACTTACTCTTTTATAGTTTTAAAACAAGATATATAAAGTGGATGCTCTTTTTTTGTTAGCAGCCAGTTCAATCTTTATCAAAGCTTGTAGAGTAGTTCCCCTTTATTCATGGTTTCACTTTCCATGGTTTCAGTCAACTGGAGCCCAAAAATGGTAAATGAAAAATTCTAGAAATAAACAATAAATTTTAAATTGCATGCCATTCTTAGCAAGATGAAATCTTGGGTTGTACTGTTCCTTCCCAGCCAGGAAGTACATCATCCCTTTGTTCTCTGTACAGTGTATGCACACTATATATGCCAGCTACACCCTAGTCAGCAGCTATCTGCTTAGTTATCAGAGAGAAAGAGAGACAACATTCACATAACTTTTAGTAAAGTATTATATATTGTTCGACTTGTTCTATTTTATTATTTGTTAATCTCTTACAGTGCCTAATTTATAAATTAACTTTATCATAGGTATCATGGATATGTATAGGAAAAGCATAGTGTATAGTACTATCCACAGTTTCAGGTATCTACTGGGGGTCTTGGAATGCATTCCCACCGATAAGGGAAGGATTACGTAACGTTAATTTTCTTTCATATTAGAATTTAAGAACTTCTTTAAGATACCGCTTTTTAAATATTTTTTTCTTTGAGTGATTAAATGAGACATTTTTAAACTGAAGATTCCAGTCATTATTCTGTTCAGGCAAATTTTCTTTCATTTCTTTTAGTATTACTTTTCTTCTGTTTGTTGCATTGTTGTTGTTTTTTTAATATTTCTGTCCTTACCATTTATTGATAATTATAAAAATTTTTAAATATACAAAAACTTAAAAGAAGTATGTAATAAACCCCAATTTAGCATGCATATTTTAAATTAAAATTCAATATTTGCTTAAGTTATTATTATAATAATTTTTATTAATGAAGTAAATTTATAGGGAAATGGACAAATCTTAAGTGCACCATTCAAATACCTTTATTGTATATCATTAGTCAGGGTCACATTCCCATAATCTAAGATGAATGTTTTTAACTTGTTTTCTCTCCAAGAAAATCTCTTTGCCTCCATCCTTACCTTACCCTCAGTTAATGAGTAAAATAAATAATTATGTACCTCTCCACAGCTTGCCTTGAATATTTGAATATACTAGAAATGTATCAAATCCTTCTAAAAAGTTAAACTATGAAATAACTATATTTTAGTAACATGGCACATGTAACTGACTTTGGCAAGAGCAGTTTCAGTGGAATTCAGAGGGATTAAGAATTAGGTGCAGGGACCCACTCAGAGCTATTGTACTTGCTTTTCATTAAGTTTGCCTTGGATAAGAAGAAAAAATACACATGGCCTTAGGGATGGAGAAGATAGTGGAAGGTTTTTCTCAAAGGTGGAAGACATATTACAGCATGTTGATACAGATGATCCAGGAGAGAGTGCAGAGTAGACAGAGGGAAGGAATAAAGAGAAAGGAAGCCTTGGAGGCACAAGAGAGAAGACATACCAGCCACGAGTAAGGTTTGCCTTTGATGGGCTTCAATGCAGCTAATCCCTAGAATAGGTACAAAGAAAATAATGGATGGGCAGTAGAGAGGTTTACACACCTGATGCTGGCTGAGATAAATAAGTATGAGGGGCATAATGAGATTCACCTTGAGTTGCACTGTCCAATATGTGCCCATTAGCCACATGGCATTTAGCTAAAATGAAAATTATTTTAAATGAATAAAATTAGAAATGTAGTTATTCAGGCACACTAACCACATCTTAGATGTTCAAGAACCACGTGTGGCTAGTGGCTACGATACTGGACAATGCAAATATAAAACTTTTCTATCATTGATGAAAATTCTATGAGACTGCATTAGCCTAGGTTGTGTCTTGTGAAACACGGGGCTGACAGTTCAGAATTTAGTCTGAAATGTAAAGCTGGTAGGTAGGAGGATATGTGGAGACTTTTACTCTTTGCTCTCAAGTTCAGGTGAACTGGAGAGGGATGATCTTGCTGGGTCTGAAAGGCAAAGGCCAAGTTCTCCTTCAGGTAACCCGTTGTCCACCTGCAGAACTGGTAGCCTGGCATGTCTTCCTTTACAACAGTGCTTGGTGATAAGTGAGACAGGTTACCTTGCTGCTGCCTCATTTTTCATTTCTTCAGCAACAAATGAAAATAAACTTTCTTGTTAGTTTGTCTCATGTGAAGGTAATATTTCATTCTTTTCATGTTTCATTACTGTAAATTCTTATTTGCATCATTTAAAACTTTTACATTTCAAGTATATTTTTGCATAAGGATGTAAAAGACCTCTCAATATTAGAATTTTAACACTATATGTGTTATATTAAAAAGGTTTTCTTCTAGCTTGTCTTCCTCCTGTGTATGTATTGATCAAAAATGTTCTAATATTTTTAAGTGGGCTAAGGTTCCTTTAGTATTTTCTGTCATTAGTATGAAGATTTATATCTTCATATTAAAATATCTTTTTTTCTGGTATATATATTTTAATTTAAATATTTAATATATGTATTTGCACAAAGAAACTTACATAGATACATGTGGAAGTATTTGGTATAAATTGTGAAAGAAACTATAATTTTATTATTTTTTATAAAACTGGATGTCATCTTAACATTATTTCTTGAATATTTATTTAATAATATTTAATAATGTCTGTATTTTAAATACAATATACATAATTCTTATATAAACTAGTGTCTGATGCAAGATGTTCTCATTTATCCACTGAGATAGCATTTCTAGAATACATACCTGACTATTTGAATAATTTTATCTTTTAGGTACATTGTAATATGTGATAATGTAAGTGTACCTTTGTTATTTTTTATAATTTTCTTGCCAATTCTCACATATTTATTCTTCCAGATGAATTTTATAGTTGTTGTGTTATATTTCAAAAGTATTATTTGCATTGGGATTATTATAAAATTATGGGCTAATTTGTGAAAAACTAACTTTTTAAAAATATTTTTCATTGATTTGAGAGAAAAAGAGTGAGTGAGAGATGAAGGGAAAGAGAGGGAAGGGAAAGAGAGATAGAAGCATCAACTTGTTTTACTTATCAGCTCATTTCACTTAGTTGTGCACTCATTAATTGCTTCTTGCATGTGCCTTGACCAGGGATTCAACCCCCAACCTCTGCTTCATTGAGTCAACATTTCATACTCTGAGCTACCTGGCCGGGGCTGAAAACTAACTTTTTTAACAATATCTTATACTTTATTCTAGGAACACTATACATTTATTCATTTGAGTACTTTTAATAATTCAAACTAAACTTTTTATTAATTTATTCACATAGTATCATCATATCTTTTATGTTTTAATTATACTTTTTAATTTTATGATTTTTACCTTTATGACATTTTTCAACTATTTTATATAACACATATTCATTATTTTTATTTACTTAGTTCATAATTTTTAATATTAAATTTTAATTATACCAGAACTACATGAATGCAACCTTTATAAAATCTATGAAACATTACAGATGAAGTTAAAGTCCTGCTTGACTGCCATTCTCAGTCCCAGTATTGTATATATGAGATAAAAATGATCATGCAATGTTTACAATGTTCCTCTTAAACTCATGAAATATATGGTTTTCTAAATGTGTACACATTGTTGCAATTGACTCAGTATGCGATAGAAATAGCAATAAAACTAACTTTTAAATTAAATAAGAAGTGTTGAAAAGTAAGCTTCTTCCTAAAAACAAGTAGGTCCCTTATGTTTCCTGAATGAGTTGTTTAACACTTTCAATATAGTTTATAATTTGGAAGACCATGGTAAAAAAAGAAACTATACTTTAGTAAACTTTACCATAGTAAAATAATAAAAATAAATATACAATGTTACTATATAACTGACATTAAAAAACTCTAAAATATAGATAAAAAAGAAATATCTATAGTATAGAACTACAAGGTGTAATACCTTATAAACATAGAAGCAAAATTTGAATGGCTCAAAGTTAAGAAAAAGTTTAATAACTTTAACAGATGACAGTATAAATACATATTTAAAGAAAGAACACATTTTATAATCAAGGAAAATATCTACAGAATATTATTTAGATGTTACTTTTATCTTAAATAAATATATAGAGACAAATTCACTCTCAGAAATAAAAAGAAGGAAAGATGCATTAATGGTTAGAAAGAAGAAAAAGAAAGAAACAGAGAAAAAGTCAGGAAGGAAGAAAGGAAGGGAGGGAGGGAGGGAGGGAGGGAGGGAGGGAGGGAGGAAAGAAGGAAAGGACAATAGGAAAAAGGTAAGAAAGAGATAGGAGACAAGAATCAAACTAAAACAGTATTACTTTGGTTAAGAACCTTTTGGTGGTATGATGCAAATATCTACAAAATTAGTCTAAATAAGAACAAAGAGAATTTATCTATTTTTAAATTAAGTTTTGTAAATTTTTGCTTTTAAATTGTAGAAATTTCTTATATATTTTGGACATTAACACTTTATTATATATATAATTTGCAAATATTTTTACATAGGCTGTTTTTTTACTTTATTGTTTTATTTACTGTGGAGAGCTTTTTCATTTGATATAGTCCCATTTGTCTATTTTTGCTTTTGGTGGTACAGCTAAAAAAACAGTACCAAGGCCAATTTCAAGAAACATTTTTTTTGCATGTTTTTTCTAGGAATTTTATAGTTTCCGGTATTACATTTAAAATTTTAATCCATTTATAGTTTATTTTTTGTGTATGGTGTAAGATATAGTTTCAGCTTCAGTCCTTTGCATGTGGATATCTAGATACTCCAAAGCTATTTATTAAAAAGACTTTTCTTTTTCCATATGTACACTTTGTCTCTCTGTCAAAGGTAAGTTTACCATAAATGTGTGGTTTTTATTTCTGAGTCTCTATTCTATTCTGTTCATTATATGTTTTTGTATGCTAGTACCATACTGTTTTGATTATCGTAGTTTTGTAGCATATTTTCATCAGGAGGTGTGGTTCCTTCTGCTTTGTTTGTTATTCAAGTTTCTTTGGCTATTTGGGGTCTTTTATGTTTCTATATGAATTTTAGAATTGTTCTTATATTTCTGTAAAAAAGGCCATAGTGATTTTGCTAGAAATTGTATTAAATCTGTGAATTGCTTTGGGTACTATGGCCATTTTGACAAGTTAAATATTTGCCTACAGTTGACTAGCCAAGAAAAATATGGCACACATATACATATATATAAATACACACACATATATAAAATGGAATACTATTTAACCTTAAAAAAAAGAAAGAAATCCTGTCATTTGCTATAATATGAATGAAATTGAAGGATATTATACTAGGTGAAATAAGTCAGACACAAAAGAACAAATACTACATTACCCAATTAATATAATAAAAATGAGAGTCAAATTCATGAAAGCAGAAAGTATCAGGGTCTGGAGGGAAGGGAAATTGAGGAGGTGCTTGTAAAAGGGTAGATAGTTTGTAATGCCCGATGAATAAGTTCTGATGATTTATTCTGTAGCTTAGTACATATAGTCAAACAATGTTAAATGTGCTAATCACACAAATATATACACACACACAAAGAGGAAGCCAATTAAGTTTTAGAGGTGATGGCTAAATTTATAACCTTTTTCATAGTGATAGTTTCACAGCTGTCTACTTATCTTCAAACTCATCAAAACATATATGTTAAATATGCACAAAATTTTTGTATGTCAACCATATCTCAATAAAAATAAATTGTTTTAAAAAGAAGAAAGTACCCTTTGATAGAGAGAACTTACAAGTATAAATGTGTATAAATATGCAAGAATATCCAATGGAGCCAAACAGCAAGAAGTAAAATCTCACCTCACAAAAAACTGAAACCTAAAACTGAATACTCTATGTTTAGTAACCAAGTTCCTTCTCTCTCTTTGTTTCTTTACCACTCTCTGAGGATGATGTCTCTTTACTCAAAATGGTCTTCATAGTAGAGACAATATCTGGTTAGCTTCTGAGTCCAAATTCCAAACATGGCCAGGATACATAATTCTTGCCAATAAATTCAATCAGTGGCTGGTGACCCACCCAGCTGGTCTCTGAGGCTGAACAGATACTTTAATAAAAGAGTATGAAAACATTTAGAAACATTCAAATTAAAATTAGGAATAAATCAAACTTTTGTTCATATTCATGAAATTCAAATATTTTACCAGTTGTTCTGCCTATAATGTTTTATATCTAAACATTTAATGCATTTTTCAGCTCCAGGATACTTTTTTTTAATATTTATTTTATTAGTTTCTCCGTGTCCTATTCTCTGTTTATTTTCTTTTTATCTTGAGACAACCAAAATAAATTTACAGAAAACAATACCTTAATGTTTATCCAAGAATTGACATTTTAATAAAAAAACAATGTTATGAGTAAATGTAATATTCATCTTGTCATTTATACCTATCCCATTTCCTTTCCAAGAGGTAAAAAGCATCATAAATATGTGCAAATCTTTCTAAGCTTTTGTTAAAATTTTTTACAACTGTAAGAATGTTTATGTTCTGCAACCTGTTTTTCATTGATTTAGTAATATTGATGCATAGAGATGTAGATTATTCCCTGTTTCTAGAGCACATTTTATTATTTATCTTTCTAAGGATAGGATTTCTATTACTTCTATTTTTTTATTGTAAATGATTAACCAGTAAATATATTTTAATATCTTTCTTGGTATACATACTTTCATTAAGGTATTTTAGCAGATCCTGTCAGTGCCATACCCTTATTCTTACTGTTCTCCTTTGTATAGACTGTGTCCTGTGAACCTTTCCTTGTGTGGACAGAGGAAAGACAGTTTCCAGAATGGGAGCATGCTCAGCCAACACACAGAGAAAGTTGGAAATTCATAGAGTCAATGCTCCCGGAAGTAGTCCTCTAAAAGTGATGGACAGGAAGTTGGAGGTAAATGAGCTTGGTTACACATCTTTGACTAGAACAATTTTGTGGGTTTGTTCTATACTGTCTCCTACAGTCAGGTGGAGCTCCAAGTGCTCACAGCTACAACTTCTTAGTAATCTGTCCTTTAATGACTTTTTTCCCTATCTCATTTTTCTAGTCATTTCTTGAAACTATCTCACAAATAAACTATTTGCATTGAAATCTTAGTCTTTCATTCTGCTTTTGAAAGTATATAAACCTAGAAACTATATATAGGAGTAGAATTTGGGGAATGTAAGGTCTGAACATTTTGGTTAAATGTAAAGTCAAGTGGTGTGTATGAATATAGTATTGTCAAGTTGATTTCCAAAGTGATTGTATTAACTAATTAGGATTCTTATTGTCACTGAATGAGAGTTTCTGTCACCACCTGATATTATCATATTTCCTCTTAATTTTTACCCATCATGTTTTTCCCCATGAGTAGGAAATAATATCTTATTATTTTTAATTCCATCATTATCAGTAAGTCTCTTCTTTTCTATGAAATGAGTTTATGCATACATGTTGAGTTAACTAGGTCTACCTTAAAATTAATCATATTTATCTCTTAACTTTTTCCCTGGAAAACCATGAAGAATTCACCAATTTTCTAATTCATTAATTTGGTTTTATCACAAAGTCAATATTCTATTCACTAGATTTTATTGCTTTTCCTCTTTAAGTCCTGTTTATATCTTTGTGCAATAATATTCACCCCAAGATACAAAGTACATTTTTTTCTTATTTTTTTCACTGCATCATACAGCATGCTTGTGATACATCATGCATCACATAGTTGGGTGACGTGGTGAAAGCTTGCTAGTTTAATAAGACATTTCATTGTTTGAATTAGTACTGTACATCTTTTGGTGTAAGTTTTCCTTTTCTAAAGTAAGTTTCCTAGCACTTTAGAGGAAGTCTTGTATATGCATGCCAAACTTAAGAGAGATTTTTTTTTTATATTAGATAAATCACTGTCTAAAATTTTGTTATGAGGATAAGGGGAAAGCAAGAATATTTTCTCTGACCTAGCCAGATAGCTCATTTGATAGAGCATCATCCTGAAGCACAAAGGTTGCCAGTTCAATCCCCAGTCAGGGCACATACAGGAACAGCTTGATGTTCCTGCCTCTCTCTATCTCTCTCTCCCTCTCTCTTCTTCTCTCACTAAAATGAATAAAAAAATAAATAAAAGAATATTTTCTTTAATTGTAAGGATAAAGTTGAATGTGTATGATATGGTTTTTAATCCTGTCAAATGTGGGATAGGAATCCCAGTGAATATAGGTATGTGGGAGATTTTCTACATAGAAAGTGGTTTCTTCCATGTTGGTTATTGTATGTAGTTCATCCTGAGTTGGGACACAATCCCTGTCTCTAAGTAGCAAAACTGTTCTCATAACCTTATTGATAGGACTCTCTTTCTTGATTTCTGGTCTTAATATAGACTTAGTTCAATTTACCTCTGTTGTGTTGGTTATTTTTCAATAAGGAGTTGGGAAACAGAGGTATAAATGTGTAAGTTCAGAAAGCAAACTTTCAATAAATGTAAACTTTTTAAAGCAAAGTTTCAACAGTAATAAAACAATGTTAAATGCATTCAGAACTCTCTGAGAAAGGGTACTGGGTAGATTTATTCTGCACTGTTCTATTCTAGAAAAAGTGATTAGCTCTTAATTCAACTGTAATCTATTTCAATTATACCTAAAATTCTAACAATTTACTATAAAGCTTTAAAAATTATGCTTTTCTTTTTTATAACATTGCCAGTATTAGCCTCTTTAAAAATTCCATTTTACCTTGCATTTGATATTACCTTATTTCAGACTAGTTATAAATGATGCAGCCTCAACAAGTTTTTAAAAGCTCAAACATACTATGAAATGGTAAAGAACAAAAATTAAAATTTATGTTCTAATTTTCTTTTTCTTTCTTATTCAGTATGCTATGGAGACCTTAATATAAATAATTTTAAAATATGCCTCTCTATTTAATAAAACTTTATTGTCTATTTAATGACTTTTTGTTATGCTGGTGAAATATTATCAAAAATCAAATGTTTATTGTAGGTTAGAATATTTCTATATGACAGTCACATTCAATCTCTATGGTAAATTTAATAAAATTACTTCTCTTAACAATTTAGGAATAGTCAGGGTTTAGATCAGGGGTTGGGAACCTATGGCTCGCGATCCAGATGTGGCTCTTTTGGTGGTTGCATCTGGCTCACAGAGAAATCATTAATAAAAAAAAATAGTAACATTAAAAATATAAAACATTCTCATGTATTACAATCCATTCATTTCCTACCGCTCACGTTCATGGTTGAGGGTGGCTGGAGCCAATCACAGCTGTCCTCCAGGACAACACCAAATTTTTATTGGATAATGCGTAACATACACGAATTGTTGTAGGGCTCTCATGGAATTACATTTTAAAATATGTGGCGTTCATGGCTCTCTCAGCCAAAAAGTTTCCCCACCCCTGGTTTAGGTAATAGCCAAAGAATAACAACTGAACTATTCTGTGAGGAAAAGTTGATCTTAATGAAGATAAAAGAAAAGTAAATTTCTCCCTGTGCCCCATGAAATGCGGTCTTTGGAGGCCACTCTTTGGATTTGGGCATGCAGAGGTACCTCTCCTCTGTCTCTCCTCCCTTCATGCAGCTGGTGTTATAAGAAGACATAAGGGACCCTGCTTGGAAGAAATGTCATGTTCTCCACTTGCCCCATCATCTTCCTTATAAGCCTAATTAATGATTTTTTAATAAAATTATATGAAAAATATTACACCATATGAGAATTTCCCTTGACCATTATGCTGATCCTACCAAGAGGGCCAAACAATTTAGTCATAAGAACTAATTTTATTAGATTATATTAAATTTTATTTTAAAAATAGGCAAACTCCCTTTTAGCCTTCTGCTGTTGGTATCTCTTTCTTTCCCAGGCAACAGTCTTCCACCTTCCTCTAGCAAGAGTTATACTCTCTCCCAGAGTGAAACTGTGCTGTGTAGTTTAGGAGAGACTAACTTCACTTCCTGCCAAAACACAGAAGTAAGAATGTAACCTTGATCTCATGTAGCTGACTTTAATCAGAATGCCCAAATCTCCAGTCCAAGGAATGGTAAAGGAATAGAAACTTTTTATCAAAAGAAGGCAAATGTTTATTCTCCTCACCCAGGATACTTCTTATGCCAAGATTTAAATGATATTACAACCAGTCTTAGGCTGCCCAGAGCCATCATGCATATCACATGGAGAAGGCTTGTCTGAGACATGGGGCTTTAATGATATTTTTTTTTATTTTAACCTGAAATTTTAATTTTTTATTTAATCTATTGGGGTGACATGGTTAACAAAATTATATAGATTTGAAGCATACAATTCCATAATAAATCATCTGTATATTTCCATTGTGTATTTGCCATCCAAAGTCAAATCTCCTTCCTTTAAAACTCCTGTATCAAGTGAAGCCTGAAGCTCACAAATGTTGGATGTTTTCTTAGTTGGAGCCAAAAAATTGTATCCTTTAAAATTAAGTCAGTTTAAATTACCTAACTCTCTTACTTAAACTAGAAGGGTCCTAAAACATAAGCCTCCAATATTGGCCTTACAGAGAAAACTATGTATACATATCTATGGAAAAATCCCAAGTAAATGCACCAGAGTTCTATAATTGAGTGTATTCAATATTTTATGTAGCAAACAGTGACCTTTCAAAACTAAAATTTCATTCACATTATTCCCCCTCTTAGAAGTTGCAGATCTTCTCACTTCCATTAAAGTAAGACTCAGTCTTCTTCCCACTCTTGTCTACCTCTGCTACCTTATCCCCTTTCCCTCTTCACAGCTGTTCTCTCTGTCTATTTATTCTTACTTTGGGGCATATAGGATTGCTTTCAATTTTTTATATGGTCCCTCTCATTTGAAAAGTTCAGCTCAACAGCCATTTCACCATTAAGTTTATCTTCAACAACCTTACCTAAAATTAAAAATGCACTTTCTAACTTCTTACTTTATTTCTACATTTTATTTTTACATTATAAAATGATCCTTTTAAAAAAATATGTTGTTCACATTGCAACTCTGTTTGCCCTTGTATGAATGTGAGTTTCATAAAAGCAGAGATCCATTCAATTTTTCTTATTGCAGTGTCCTTGGAGATTATAACAGTGTCTAGTACAAAGGCACACTAAATTTAAAATTGTTGCATTGATAAATGTTTAAATAACATTTTCTTATTTTTGATCAGGTGTATTCTAGCTTTATTCTTCTGTACCTACCTTCTCCCTCCTTTCTGTCGGGCTCCTTTCAGGATTTTCTACATTCCATGTACCTATCTTACCTATCTGTCATCTAGTTGTCTATCATTTATCTACCTATTATCTATCTATCATCTATCTATCTATCTATCTATCTATCTATCTATCTATCTATCTATCATCTATCTATCTATCATCTATCTATCAATCATTATCTCTATCATCTATAGTTTCATTACCATTTGCTCAGTCATAAGTAGCTTTTGGGTTATGCAGCCTTGACTAAAGCATCACCAATTTTGAAAAAAAAAAGAAGCTATTAATTATCTAAGTAAATGTTTTCAATTTGAATTTTATCTTTTGGGATGACAATCTTATTCTATTCACCATGTCTCTGCTATTCTTCCACTGTTCTTAATCCTTATATATTTTCACTGCTATCTGGGTAAATTTTGTATATATAATATATAGTACTAATTTATATATATTAGAGAGGCATAGATATATATCACCAGTTCACATCATACTTTTTTCTTCACTTGTATCTCATCTGCTGTTTAATTCATCATTTCAGTCAGAATTTTTTTTCATTCATTATACTGTTTACATTTAGAACTTTCATTTTGTCTGTTACAGTCAATTTTTCTGAGTTTTTCTTTTGTAATTTTATTTTCTTAAGCAGTTCATTCCCAGATGTTTTATATTTCAATTGTGAAAATTCTGTCTTTAGAGATTTGACTCTGCTACTGCATGTTTCTGTTGTTTATAACTCATGATAATTTGCCTTCTCATATGTTGGGTGTTCTTTATGTTGTTGTACTTGGTCATCTGAAGCAATCCCCTTGGCTCTTAACTAAGACTTTCCATAGAGAAGTTACCCTCTGCCTTAGATTTCCTCTGCTTCTCTCAGTAGAAAGGAGTGTATTGATCAATCTATCTTCATCATAAGATAGATTATGCTGCAATGCTAAGCAACTCAAAATTCTCAGTGGCTCAGTAAAGAAAAAAGACTTTTTCTCCCTTAGATCATAAGTTTATTGTAGGTTTTATGAGCCACCTTCTCTGCTTTACACTCACTGAGGGGCCCAGGTGGATAGAACAGTGCCTTTTTGGAATATTGCTGGTCATTGTAGACAAGGTAGAAGAACATTCTTTTTTTTTTTTACATGTAATATTTTATTAGTTTTCATGATTAGACATACAACCTGCAAAGGAATCACCCCAATAAATCCAACACCCATCTGAAATCATCCACAGTTAATACAATATTACTGACTGTATTACCTATGTTGCATTCTACATTCCCACGACCATTCTGCAACCACAGATTTGCACGTGTGAATCCCTTCACCTCTTTTACCAATCCCCTTGTCTGACTGATGGTGACTGAATGGATAACAAAACAAGACCCTTATACATACTGTCTACAAGAGACTCACTTCAGATTACAAGACACACACAGACTGAAAGTAAAGGAATGGAAAAAGGTATTTCATGAAAATGGAAGTAAAACAAAAAAGCTGGGATCCAATACTTATATTGGATCCACACAAAAGAGATGTTAAAACACAGGCTATAACAAGAGACAAAGAAAGACTCAGCAATTCCAATGAGTTTTTATCTGAAGTATTTATTAGAAGAAACCCAAAACACTAAATCAAAAAAACGTATACACCCACATGTTTACTAGAACATTATTTACAATAGTCAAGATATGGAAGCAACCTATATGTCCATCAATAGATGAATGGAAGTGGTGCTTATATACAATGGAATATGATTTGACCATAAAAAGAATGACATCTTGCCATCTGTAGCAACATGAATGAACCTAGAGGGTTTTTGTGCTAAGTAGAAGAACATTCTTGAGGGTCTCATGCCGGCATGTAGAAGCTCTTGCCCAGAAGTGATACTTCGCCATGTCCACACAGATCGTTACCCAGAACTAGAAACATGTCTCCCATGTTGTAAACCACAGAAAAAGCCAAAAACAATAGTCCCACCAATGACTACAACTGGGGTGGTGTCACCAAGCCCAGAAACACTTTGACCACCAATTTTCAATGACTTGTCCTTCTACTAATTCAGAAATTCCTGCTCTTTATGCTTCTGATGTTCCCAGGAGCTACCAAGCTCTGGCTCTTTGCCTTTTAAGATCATGTTCTTGTCGTCCTTGTTTCCAGGTCTTGAGTATTCCCACCTGACTGGGGGGTGTTTCCTGCAGCATTTCTGGGCACAGAACCCCTGGATCCTGATACCTAGATCTCATCTGTCTCCTCTCCAGGGTTCAATTTCAATTCTGAGTTTCTTTATTTGTGTGACCCACACAAAACTCCTCTACTTCTTGTGAGGACAACTTCACATGGCACTGAGGCAAAGAAAGATTGGGTCGGATAGAATAAGAAGTTCTTGCAAACATCTGATTGGCATCCCAAAAATCTCCTAGGTTGTTAAAGAAGCTGTTAACTTGTTTGTTGCTTTTTTGCTTTATTTTTAATTCTAGACTTACATTTTCTTAAATTACACTAATACTAATATAACAGTTTATGTTTCCTTCAGGTCTAGTAAGTTTTTTAGTTTGTTTCTTCAAGTGGCAAAAATATTTCAACAATCACATTAAGTAATCACATAGTCTATAACATCTGAAATTACTTGTTTCTATTTATTTCACTTTTTCTTATAAATTCTTAATGTCCTTTAATATTATATTATATGTTCCCTTGCCTTGTATAAAGGATATCTTTAATTTTGCCTCTTACATCTTCAGAAAAAGCTAGAGAAATATCTTCAAGAATTAGATTATACTCTAATTATCTGGTCCTTTAAATATCTACTTTTTATTTTTCTTTCTTCTTCCATAATTAAAAACATTAGCCAAAATCTACTTTTGCTTTCCTTTGTAAGGTATGTAATTAGAAGGGGCTTTTACCTCAGCATATTATACCCTCCGTAATTCTGAGGACAAGCTTACTCAGAATCTATTGTGAAATAAGATATAATTCTACCAAAGGACATAGTACTTGAAGGTATCCTTCTCCACATTTAATGTGATATAGAAATTTTTTCATTGTTCATATCAACCCCTGAAGAAATCATTAGAAAAGGAGGTAAGATTATACTGCTTAATTTAGTGAAGCACATGGCTATGTGGTGCATGGTGAATTATCTGAAAAAAATTAAGGCTCTGGCAGAAAGAAGAAAGGAGGGGTGGGCATAGATATTGGCACTCTTTCTCTACATCTTTTTAGGTTTCTTACATATAAGCAAAATTCTGCTCTGTATCCTTCTTGAAAATCTTCTTTCTTATTGTTATAGTAATATAGGAAATCAAATATATAGAAATAAGTTAGGATATATTATTAAAAGCCATAAAGACAAGTGAATAAGGCTATGCCCTCTGGGCAAGGCTTAGTCAGTATGTGTGAAATTATATATAGATAAAAAGAGCTCCCTGTGAGGAACTCCCTAAAAGTGGCTTGATGTGATAATCCCATAGATCAATACCTTTTAGAAGGCATATACCGGAAAGGGTACTTAAGCCAACAGGGTTCCAGCTGCAGTCACTTGTCCAAACTCCAACACTGAGCACAGACTGTCTCCATCCTGTTCTGACCACGGACCAAAGGATAACCAAGAGGAACACACTGACGGGGCCCCATTAAGCTGTACCCAGGCACACCATAGGATCTGTGAGAAATAAACTGCCTGTGATTCTTGCAACTAATTTGTGTGTCAGTCGTGTCTTTTTTTTTTTTATTGGTACTGGCAATTGATCTCAGTACCAATAAATAGAATCCTCATAGCTGCCTCAAGAATAGTCTCAAAGAGGTTGCCAATCCTGCCATTAAGCAGCAGTGTACTACTTTACAGGGAAGTCAAATCAGGGAAAGCTGATCAGTGTAGACCTTGGGCTCTACTGGGACATTTATTTTATGATATGTAAGCATTTCTCCATGTTTATATAATGACTACATACAAGTATATGGAGGTTCCAAAATTTATTGAATAATGTCCTGTATATTGAGTTGATGTCTTATTGATAAGCATTTAGATATTCTTGCCATGTCAACTGTAATATGCACAGACAACTGCAGAGTGAATGCTGGATAGATACATTAATGATAGAGAAAGAGAGAATGATAGATCATAGATAGATAGATAGATAGATAGATAGATAGATAGATAGATAGAATTATAGTAATACAGTTGTCTCTCGCCAAATTGCAGTTCACTTCTTGTAGTCTCACTGTATCGTGGATTTTTACATTATATATATCTAATTTTGTGGTGCAGATTTTTCACTATGTAATGGGATTTTGCAGTATACAGGTATTTTTATATATTTATTGTTTTAATTATTTTTGCAGTAAAATAAACAAAGTAAGTGTAGGAAAGGTTAATAACTGCAAAAAAGGTTTAAAAGAGTGTAGAGAGGTTTTATAAAGCCTTAAAATATATATAAATAATAAAATAAATATAAGATCACTACTTCACGAATTTTTGCCTATCACGGGGGTTCTGGAACCTAACCCCCATGATAGATGAGGGACCACTGTATTAGAACTTTCCTTTTGAGAACACTTATAGATAAGTTAAATGTATACTTATTTTCTTCTAAGTTCAGCACTAGCTGGAGCCTATGCATTTTGCTATGTGTTGTTATTTTCTCTAATTGCTAAAAAAGCTATAATTGCAGTTTTGATTTCCTCTTTGACACATGGTATTTAGAAGATTTTTAAATTGCCATCTTATTGCTTTTAAATGTTAGTTAAACATTTATGCTTTTCTGCTTATTTTTAGTTTTATTACTGCAAGTATAGAGGCAGAGAAAATGCCCCATATAATTTATGCTTTGAAGATTTTATTGGCATTTTCTTTGTGGCCTAACATATGTTATGTTGAAATTATCAATTGGCACAGGAAAAATGTGCAGTTTTAATTTAAGATTTAATTTTTAAAAGATTTAATTAAATATATCTTTAATTTGTATGGAAATGATATCTTTTATATTTTTAAAACTTCATTTGAAAAATTAGAAAATGTCCTGCATTATGTATTTGGATATAATTTTTTAGCAAATAAAGATTCTTGTCAATGGTATTTTGTAGTAAATAAAGTGATTGTCCTGTTTATTACTTCTAGCTTGGGATTTCACACATCTGTTTTTATGGAGGATTCAAAAAAAACCTCAACAAAAGAGAAGAATACAGCTCCCCCTTTGAATCTAGATAGACTTACCACTGCTTCTACTAATAGAGTTTAATAAAAATGAAGCTACGTGACTTCTGAGCTACATCATAAAAAACCATGCAGCTTCAGCCTGGTTCTCTTGAAATACTTGATTTTGGAACTCTCCCTCTTAGAACCCAACCATCCTACTTGGAGAAGCCCAAGCCACATGGAGAGACCGCACAGAGGTGCACCACTGACAGTCCCAATTGCATCCAGTCTTTTAGTTATCCCAGCCCAGCCTCTGCAGGTGTGAGGGAGCCTCGAGGTTATGTCTGCCCCCAGGCACATGATTAATGTCCAACTATTCAAGCCACCCCAGTTGAGGTCCCAGACAGCATGGAGCATAGATGAGTTATTCCAGATTCTTGACCCCAGAATCTGCAAAAGTGCCAAAATGTTAGTTGCTATTCCACTAAGGTCAACAGTAACAGGCATAAAATTTAATCTTAAAAACCCAATTTTGTTATTGCTTACATGAACTTTATAAAACCTACTTATCTTTTTATAATTAATATTTGATCATTTTGAGCATATCTTTTGACAGTATCATATAATTCCTGATTTATAAAAATTATTATAAATTTTTTCATTTAGGATCAATAGTCCTGAAATTTGGGGGAGGGTCCATACTGTTTCTTATATCTGTTTAATTTAGCCTTTGTCCAAAGCCCTTTGAAATATGTCACGTTCACTTTTGTTTTACTTAGAATTTTGGTTTTATGAGAAAGAGAACATATATTTTTCTCCTTCATTTTCAGGTTGTTTTCCTCCTCCAGCTGCCCTAATAATACGATCTGTTTTTTTCAGATCTTGACAGCAGCACTCCCTCTATCTTCATTTAGACCTGGTGCCATAGTGGCTGCTGGACACACAGCTGGCCCTTTCACCATATTTTAGTCCCAGAAAGGCTATAACTGGAATGGCTAAAAATACTTTTATATCCAAGAATTGTTAAATATCATGGGAATTTGACAGGTTATAATATAACAGGGAATATAACAGGTTTAATACTATTCTGAACTGAATTTTTAGATACTTCTGATTAGTTCTTTTATTTATTTCATGATTTAAAGTTTATTAGCGTCACTTCTATTTTTTTAGTCAGTGATAATGTATATGTTTTGCAATGCTATTTGTTTCATTAAGATATTATAATATAATTAGTATAAAATTTTATATAATAGCCTCTTGAGAATTACAATTAATTCCTCATTCTGGATATTTTTAATTAAACATTTTATTGGTTATTTTAAAAACTAATTCTTTTCTGTACTCATTAATTCTATTTTGTTTTTTTAATTAATTTGTTTCTCTTCTTATGTAATCACATCTTTTGATTTCTTGGTATTGTTTTGCTTTGCTTTATAATTACATAATTTTTATTGTCTTACCATCCAAAGTAAAACTATTTTTATACATTAGTCTTCCTCAATGTAGCTTCTTTTTTGTTCAAGATTATATTTAATATTTTTGCTTATACTTCCTTTTATGTATGGGGAAAACATTCCTGAGCTTTACCTGTGATGCCTCATCATCCCCTTAGGTAAGCAAGACTGAGGCTAAATTCAGGAATTGTGATCCTGCTTTCCATATTTAGGGATCTCGGATGACCTGCTAGGGATGGGTATTGTGCACATGGTCTTGGACTGCAAGTAAAACACTTTATGATATGAGCTGTTTGCCTGAGTGTGCACAGAACTTTGGGAGCCACAGGGCTGCTTATTTGAAACCGTTTACTATTCACACTTCTTGACAAGATGTTCTCAATGACCTGAACCCTCTAGTGCAGGTGCCCTTCTGAGGAGGTTTTCCATATAGTGGCAGCAGCCTGGAGGGACTTCATTCAGCTTGAAGCAGTGTCCTGCTTAACCTGTTCCCCTAATAACTCAAATAATTTTTGCATATCTAGCACCAATGTGCTTGGAGACGAAAAATGGAGACCCTGAAGGACTACTTAATATCATATTAAATATGAAAGGACTCTCTGAGGGGAACTTTATACAACTGTGTAATAGAACACATTGTCCTCAAGCAGTAATTTAAGATGTGATTGGAAGATAAGACCCTTTCTTTAATTACTCTCTAAGGAGTGTTCAGAAAAGCAGAACAAGTTCACAACACAAACAGCATCTCAGGGTTAATACTCTAACTGTTGCTGAATTAATTGTAGAAAGTAAGAATGATCTGGGGACTGCATTGTCATAACAGAGGGGGTCTGAAAACAACCTCAGGAAGGCTGTAGAGAAGTAGCCAGTGTGGTAATGTCTGGAGCTAGTAAATTGTAAAGTCAGTAGCCGCAGCCACCAGGCTACCGGCCTGTGCAGGTTCGCATTTGATTCGGACAGATGGTAATGAAACAACAGAGCCAAGAACTGGTGGGCCATTAACTTTTAATCCTAGCTTGCACCTGGCGGGCAAGAAATACACACAGTGGGAAAACACTTCCCTTTCCATTTAGAGCTCCCAAAACCACTGACTTATCCGAGTTTCCTAGAATCAAAGGTTTCTACCTCACCAGCCTTATTCACCTCTGTTCCTCATTTCCTTCTCTCTGCACAAACTGGCTTCTCCTTCAGCATTCCACCATCTTGGCTGCCTCTCCTCTCCTCCACATGGCCTTTCTCTGCTCTCCTTTCTAATGCTAATCTCAGGAACTGAGAGAGAGCAAGCTCCCCAGTCTGCCCCATTTTATAGTGTAGAAATCAAAACCTTTAATTCAATATACAAATAAGGAAGTCTCTGAAACAAAGTCACTTAGTCTTAAAACTAAGCCTTAGGGTATAACAACCCTGCCTACTTACAACCTGTCCCCCAAAACCAATGCAAACTATAAGCAAGTAAACCTTTATATCATATTTATAAACTTATTTGACCAACATAAATATATGAGACCTTGTGGTTACAGCTAGAGACAACACAAACATAAAATTAAAGGATAACATCCCAGAGTTCATTAAGCATACTGGAATGCAGGAGGAAGCCACTTAGCCACTGAATGAAAACAGCATATCATTAATCCAGGTCAAACTGGGTCAATTTATGGACTAGAGCAGGCATGGCCAACATACAGCCCGCGGGCCAGATCCAGCCCGCGTAATTAGTTTATGCAGCCCACAATTAAATTTTTAATATTCTCTGCTACTTTAAAATCTCAGTTACTCAGAAGCTGAAGCATCTTCGATTATTGGAAATTGAGATATTTAAAAAGATAGTGATACGCGAAAAAGAATTCCACTTGTGACTAATCTAGGGTTAACTTCCAATAATTGGCTGAATGAATTCACAATACTTTTTTAAAAAATTCCATTATAAAGATTTACAACTTTTGTACTTGCCTGTACTCAATATGAACTGTTTGACATTTAGCAGCAATGTGAAACCCACATTCTTTTAGGCAGAGTTTGCTAGTGTGTGCCCAAGATCAAACAATTCGTTACTTTTGTGGTCAAGTGTGCTGAATCAAGTGGCATTGTAGCATAAACAATAGCTGCAGTTGATAACTGAAAATGTGTTCAGGCTGTTTGTAAAACAAATAATTGTTTTATTTGCAATATAACCCCTTCATGCTCATTCTGTTAATTATATATTGTTTTGTTTGATTGTGATAGTTTGGATATTTATATGGTATGTAATTATATTTGTATTAAAATATATTTTTATTAAAATAATATTATATATTAAATTTTTTTCACTCACATTTATTCATAAACAAATTACATAATAAAATTCTGTTTACTTAAACAAATCATTTTTGTATTTAACATTTTTTTAATTTATTTACTTTTTTAGATTTTATTTATTCATTTTTATTAGAGAGAGAGGGGAGAAAGAGAGAGAGAGAGAGAGAGAACAGGGGGAGGAGCAGGAAGCATCAACTCCCATATGTGCCTTGACCAGGCAAGCCCAGGGTTTTGAACCAGCAACCTCAGCATTCCAGGTCGACACTTTATCCACTGCGCCACCACAGGTCAGGCTATATTTAACATTTTTTAATTTTAATATTTCGTGTGGCCCGTGAAAAAAGTTTTCTTTCTAATCTGGCCTAGGGGCAAAAACTGTTGGCCATGCCTGGACTAGAGGTAAAATAAATGTCAAAGGTCAAGGGCAATAACAAAGTTCTGTTTGCCTCAGGTTCTGTATCTTTAGCAGAACTTTCCTTCCTCAGGAGCCATGCTAACAGTCACTTAGATTCTTTAAAAAATTCAGTTTCTCTATGTTACTAGCTACCCTTTATAGGCTCAACCTGTTGTACATCAAATAAGTTTGTAAATATGATATATATGTTTGCTCACTTATAGTTTGCATGGGGTGTGGGAGACAGACTGTAAACTGGCAAATTTATTATAGCCTAAGGCTTAGTTTTAACACTAAACCTTTCCCACCCTTTTAATACTAAGATCTTTTCAAAACTAAGCTTTTCCCCACATCCTTGACTGTTGCATGATGTGGGGTGGTGCACTCTTATGAGGAATCCCATGTATGCCTCAGATAAGTGGCTTTGTATCAGATACTTCCTTATTTATATATTGGCTTAAAGGCTTTAATTTCTACACTATAAAATGAGGTAGCCCGAGGACATGCTCGCTCATATCCTGTCATCGGTGTTGGAGAGGAGAGGCAGCCAAGATGGTGAAGTGCTGAAGGAGAAGCCAGTTTGTGCAGAGTTTGTGTAGAGAGGAGATGGGGAACAGAGGTGAATAAGGCTGGTGAGGTAGAAACCTTTGATTCTAGGAAACCCGGATGAGTCAGTGGCTTTGGAAGCCCTGAATGGAAAGGGAAGTGTTTTCCTGCTGTTTGTATTTACTTGCCTGCCGGGTGCAAGCTAGGATTAAAGGTCATGGCCCACCAGTTCTTTGCTTTGTTGCTTCATTACCATCTGTCTGAATCAAACCTGAAATCTGCACAGGCCCAGCAGCTGTGATGGTGGCCATGGCTACTGGCCTTATACCTATGAACAGCACAGAATGAACATTTCCAACATCACAGGAAGTTCTATTGTATAGAGCTGCTCTTCAACCATGATCCACAAGAACAAAAGATCATTTACTGGGTTTGTAATGGTGTAAGGCCAGTGGCTGTCAATGGCCATGCAGATACAGGTTCACATTGGATTCGGGCAGACAGTCAATGAACTGTGGAGCCAGAAAATGGTGAGCCACTTCATTTATTAATGTTTCATAATAGCGAATGAGCAAATAGACAGGGCTCCCAAGTCCCTGAGCATTCTGGACACATCCGGACTCACAGGCCCCCATCAGCCTCAGCAGGGCTCAGACAAAACTGGGCCGGCAGAAATCTCTGGGCTCCCAAGCCCCTCAGCTTTCTCTCTCTCTCTCTCTCTCTCTCTGCAGTCATTCTTCAGCAAAACAGGCCTGGGGGAAAAACCCTTCTCCAGCAAACAATAGCAAACAATAGCAAACAATTGCCTCTCCCTAGCAGGAAGGCAATCTGCAATTTGCAATCTGTGGCCCTGAGGACAAGCCCCCACAGTCTTTCACAGACTATAACACCAAGCTGGCACAATACAAGCAAGTAAACTTAAAACAACATTTTTTACCCAACAATTGGAACTACCATTCATTTAATCTCTTTTATTTTTATGTTTGTGTCTATTTTTAGCCCATAATTCATTAGTGCATAATGTATATGGTATAGTAATATAATGTTATAGTAATTAAATATATAGAAATATAGAAAAATATAGATGATATATAGAAATGAATTAGGATATAATATTAAAAGTTATTAAGGCAAGTGAATAAGGCTATGCCCTCTGGGTGGGAACTAATCTAGTGTGTACAGATAGGATAGGCAGACTATGCCTTTGTGCAGGGCCCAGTTAGTGTGCGTGTGAAGTTATACGTAGATAAAAAGTGGCTTGATGTGACAACTCTGTAGATTAACATAAAAAATGGGATCCCTGCTAAGAACTCCCAAAAAGTGGCTTGATGGGATAATCCCTTAGATTAACACCTGTTAGAAAGAGTATGCCAGAAAAAGTTACTAAAGCCTAGAGGTCCCCCTGCTGCAGTTAGTCATCCAGACTTCAACATTAAATGTGGACGGTCTCCACGTCACTCTGGCCAAGGACAGTAGAAAGGAGCACATCAATGGGGCCCCATTAAGCTGTACCCAGGCACACCATAAAGATGTGTGAGTAATAAATTGCTTGTGTGATTCTTGCAACTAACTTGTGTGTCAGTTGTATCTTTCCTCCAGCAGCAATTGGTCTTGGTACCAATAAGTATAATTCCCCATAGCCACCTCAAGAGTAGTCTTGAAGAGGCTGCCAGTCCTGCTGTTAAGCAGGAGTGTCCCACTGCACGGGGAAGTTGAATTGGGGACACCTGATCAACGTAGAGCTTGGACTCTACTGGGACAGTATGTAAATTCTGAAAACTTATATTAATATTTACATCATGTCTTTACTTTTTCTCTTTAACAATTGCTATTATTTAATTGACACTTTCCTCATTTATCTTTTCTATTATTATTCATGATTTCTATAATATCTAAGCTCCAAGAAGGAAATAAATTTGGTCTGTCTTTGTTATTCACTGAAAATTTTATAGCACATAGATGTTCAATAAATAAATGTTGACAATTCATGGCCAACCCTTTGGATTGTTGAGCTTGTGCACTGAACAGAAACAAAGCATTTATATTACTGACAGGGGAGGTTAGTGTATTTATTTTATACAGTTAACAAAAAATGAATTGTTCTATTGCAGTCATTATATTGAAGCAAATTTCTGACAAAGAGGTAGTCAAGGAGAGGCACCTTTTTCCAATTTGCACTAGAGATAAATAAAAGCCAGCATCTGTGGTACATACCTGTACAATAGAATTTTTTGGCATGAATACATCTTAGGCAAATTTGGAATCCCCATTCTAGAGGATAGTAATCTATCTGGAGCAATGGCATTTAAAAGTTTTACTCCAGAAGAGCAAGATGGAGGTACCCATGTAAAGAAAGACTGTAGAGTAAGACTTCAACTTGTGTACTAATAATCAAGGTATTAAATTGGGGCTGAGGATGGAGAGTTATTAACACACCTCAGGGGATAAAAACAGGTTTGTTCTGACCCAGTCAGGCATCATAAAACCTGATGATCTTGCCATCTACCCACCATGTAATAAGTTCTCAGTAATACCTGTTGACTCAAATTTATTACTCAGATGTACATTTGATTGTCATTATGACCAGTTATTCTAAAACACACAGTGAGTTAACAAAATACTGTAAGAGTAACCATGTGTCAATAGACAGTGGCGTTCTCTGTCGATTTGGGTGTGATTTATAGTTTGTCAGTATGGCATAATAAAATGAAATTTGGAGTAAAAAAACATGGGTTATAATCTGAACTCTTTCTTATTTAAATGAGAGCATGGCTACCTATTTATTGTCTCTTTCTATCAGTTTCCGTATTTATAAAATGTTATTAATTATATGAAATTATACATCTCTCACTGGGCTATGAGGGGTTCTCTAGAACAGTCTCTGGCATATGGTACAGGCTCAATGAATGAGGATTTCCTTCTCTTTTCTTGTTCTTAAAATTCCAATTTGAACCTAAAGTCCTCCTTTTAAATTTTCAATTCCCTTCAGAAACAATGGTAATTTTAAAAAGCATAGCAATTCAAAGTTACCAGGTAAGAGGCCCATGCTGAATGCTTTATGTATTCTTTTTTCTTTTTTTTTTCTTTTTCCATTGATGAGAGAGACAGCCAGAGAGAGAGAGAGAGAGAGAGAGAGAGAGAGAGAGAGAGAGAGAGAGAAGCATCAACTCATTGTTTGTCTTAGTTGTGCACTCATTGATAGCTTCTCGTTTGTGCCCTGACCGGGGGTCGAACCCATGACCTCTAGTGCACCAACTAAATGCTTTATGCACTGAGTGACCTAGCCAGGGCCATACATTTTTTAAAATAAAAGTGCATTACCATGTTGCAGTTATTTGCAGCCCCCTCATGATGCCATAAACCCCTCCCTCATGATGAGTTCAGCAACATTGAGAATTGCAGGAGAGAGTTTAAGTTTCTCCATCTGTATGAGAGAATTTTCACTGCCTTGTCCACATCTATTTCTTAATACCTTCAACCTAACTATAATATCTTTAAAGGCCCTTAAAATAAATTTAATGAACACACTAGTGGCAAGCTAAGGGGAGGAGAGGGATAAGGAATGTGTGTCCAAAGACAACAAACTACTCTCAGCCCAGGTCCAAAGAGCAATTCAGCAGAAGGCCTATGTGAAGAAGTTTATATTTCAAAATACACATTTCACTACCTTGGTAATTTTGTTGTAAGCCAGCTCTGAATTTTCATGTTTCTCTGACATGTTGCCATGACCTAAATTTATTCCTGTATCTCAGGAATGATAATTTCTCCCTATTTATATATAAGCAAAAAGAAAAAACTAAGAAATTTTAAAACGTCAGAAAGCATATTGGCAGAGCATATGGGATGCAAGTGACCTGGAACTCCAAGAACAAAATCACTGCATCTTTATTCTTCTGTGGCGCAAATAGAAGACAAGAGAGGACTAGCACATGCTGCTAAATGCTGTTCTTTTCGAGAATCACAGCTCCGTTCTGACTCTGCTCTTTGTCTTTTGCTCTGGGGCTGTTTTTGTACAAAGAATGCACTGAGAAAAAGAAAAGCCTGATAAATAAAAATCCAAAGATTTCTAATGCTGAAAGAAGTCATACTTTCCAATTCATAAAAGTGACAGATGGAATCATATTTTTGTGTGCGAACCTCAGAGTTTAAAACTTCCTCATTTTTACACCTGCTGCTTCCTCTGTTGTGATGTTAGGCGAAAGGAAAAGCAAGTATATGGTCACACGTTCTGTCTGACAGCTAGGAAATACTGCTATGACATGCATTACAAAATTTTCCTGAAAGTACACACATTCTACTTGAATTTTATATATTTACAGAGCAGCAAGAAGGCATCAACTGCAGCATTGTAATTTTTGATGCTGCTCTTTAAAGAGCACTGTGGGCTTGGCCTGGGGCAGCACGGGGAGTGCTTGGCTGATGAGGTTGGATGAAGTGAAGCAGTATGTTGCCTTCCCAGGAAGAGCAATTTGATATCCAAATATCAAATTGGATATCTTATAATAGACTTTTTTTTTTCAAATGGCCCTCAGAGTAATCTTACTGGTCCTGGGGGCAAGAATATCTTCTATATATCTAACTACTTTTTAAAAATCCTTAAACAGCAATTTCTAACTTGATTACTAGGGATTTCCCCAGATTTGATGCTGTATGAAATCATCACTATGAGCAAATATTAAATCTGTTGTGCAAACGTGGCTATGTACCAATATTTAAGGGCATTCAAAATGACCAAGATGGAGACTTTGAAGGTAGTACTCCCAAAAAGAGTTCCCTATTAGTTAAAAAATGATTTCATTCTTAATGACATAAAGAACATTGATTGAATTATTTCTAATGTCTATTATGGCAAGCCTAGAGATAGTAGGCTTGTTTTCAGAGGCTTTAGCAATCATATATGTATTAACCTGTCTGACTTCCAGGCCAGAAAGGACCTACTGAGATGAGTCAGAGCCAGTGAATGGAGCACAAAGTCCTAGAATGAGTACCATGGCTCCTAAAAGCAGGAAGATCTAGGGGGTGTATCCCGGATGAATTGAGAAATTCAAATGGCATATTTGGAAAAAAGTTTTAAATAGCAGAATTTTAGCAAATTTGGGACAGAAACCACATCAAGAGTGAATTAGAACTGGTTCAGAATTACAATAACTTTCTTGACAATACAGCTTCTTTTCTTTGTGTGTGTGTGTGTGTGTGTGTGTGTGTGTGTGTATAACTTATTCTTGCAAGGTATCTGTGTGTACTGTGGAGAGAAAAATAAGAGATAAGTAAAACAATCTAATTTTTAAAAGGACTTGAATAGACAATTTTTCAAAAAAAAAAATAGATCCTGACTTGTGGTGGCACCATGGATACAGTGTCAATACTCTGGGCTTAGCTGGTCAAGGCACAAATGAAAAGCATCTATTATGAGTTGATGCTTTCTGCTTCTTTTCCCTTCTCTCTCTTTCCCCTCTTTCTAAAACCAATAAATAAAATCTAAAAAAAAATGACATGTACATTGCCAAAAAGTACATGTAAAGATACTTGACATTACTTACCATCAGGGAAATGCCAATCAAAATCACAGTATCACCTCACACCTGTTAGATTGGCTAGCATCAAGAAGACAGAGGGATGGAGGTATTAACTAACTTTATTGTGGTAATCCTTTTGCAATATTCACGTGTCCAATTATCATATTGTACACCTTAAACTTACCATATGTTATATGTCAATAATATCTCAATAAAGCTGGGGAAAAAGTAGTATTACATTTGGATTCACAATTTCCCAATATTTTCTTTTAACACACACACACACACACACACACACACACACACACACACACACTCAAACACAGATACATACAGGCTGCCTAGCTTACCCCAGGCCAAAATAGATAACCATAGTCGTTACCAAATCCATTGGAAGTAAATCAGAGTCTCCTTATTTTTTAGGGGGAGAAAAATCTTAAAATATTTATAATTTTAAATGATGTCATAGATGTAAACATTTTGTGTAACAATAATATAATGTCATATTTGGCTGATACTATCAGTTATAGCTCCTGAGGCTTTTCTTCACCTTCACTAGCCCAAAACTTATCCCTCACAAGGATTAATTTGAAAGATTTATAAAAAGTTTTCTTTCATTTAACATTCCACTCTTAAAATTGACTCTCAACATTGTAGGCATATTTTTTAAATTGTTCTAATCTCCATCTTAACCTTCTACCAAGCACTTAGCACTTAACTCTATACATGCCATACTTCTGGCTCTATATATTTATAGGGTCCTTTTAAATGTCACCTCTATAAGAAAATTTTTCTAGTCCCTCTATCTAAATTATACCCACACATCATTATTTTCTATCATGGCAAAATGTGGTTTATACATTTCTAATCACATGGAAACAATTGAATGTGCAACGTGTTACAATGGTCTGGAAAATTCCAAAAATTCAATTATCATGTAAAACTAAAGAGGTGGAGGGAGAATATTCTAGAGTAAATAACATTTTTAAAAATAACAAATACAGTATATGATCTTTTATAGATTCTATAAAATGTTCTTAGGAAAAATGAGGAAATTTGAACATAAAATATAATTAGATATTAATATATTAAAGTTATTTATCTTAGAAGTTATATGATATTTAGGTAGACATATAAAATTATTTTTAGAAGATTATATTGCAGTATTTAGGGATGAAGTATCAAAATGTCTACATGATGCTGAAATTGTTCAGTGAAAAGCAACTGGGTATGTGCTATATACATTTATAATATGTAAATATAATGTATAATATGTATATAGATATAGAGAACATATATGTATATACAAAGAGAGAGAAAGAATATCACATAATGTTAATGACAGAAATTTAAATGAAGATTCATCTGGTTCATCAAACTATTCTTACAACTTTTATGGGATTTAACTATTAATTTATGAACTATTCAGCAATCTGTGAAAGGATATAGTATTTCTCTCCCAAAACTATACATAAGATAATTGTAAAAAGAGTGACTTTTCTGTGTATTTTGTGAGGAGCAAACTTGTTACACCATAAGTGTATAAGTTATGCATATAAAGGCGAGGTGATTCATTTTGATATAATTAGAAAAAGCTGAACAGTTTTAGTTTTTTTTTGCTATTTTGGTAACCAGTATATTATAGCATGAGTCTGACTGTTGTCTTAAAGTGTTCACTATAATGTATTCTAATAAAAACAAAGTAGAAAAATTTTTATAAAGAAAAGAATGTTAATTTTAATTATTGCAATCAATTAGGCCTTCCAGTCTTGAAAAATAAAGCTTAGTGGGCATATTTGCCATGTGCCTATGAATAAATCATCCTAGATTCCCGAACTGCCATCTTGTGGACACTTTAATAACTTTCCCTTATCAAACTAATCACATTTATCATGGCCATACTGTGCATTCAGCTACATCAGCAAGCTAGTATTTTTCCCTAGAAATAGATTGTCCTGTCTCAACTCTTCATCCCACATTGTGAGGTTTTATAATCTCGGTGATATTTTTTTAAGATAAATGCTAATGGTATCAATATTAATAACATAAAAACCTAACACCTATAAAAGTATTCAATATGATTTATTCATTATCTAATATAAAATTTAAATGTGCCCTTTTATATTGTGTGTATATACTAATTATGTTCACATTAGAAGCTTATTTACAGATAGAAGACTAAAAGAAATATGATTGTCATATGCATATATAAATACACTTAGAGATAATGATAGGTACCTTACAAAGAAAATAGCATTGTGTAAGAACATGACTTTTACATCTTTGGTTAGTTTCCCTGTGTTTATCGTTTGTCTTTACTTATCTATACAAAGAATAGATTTAATCTGACATAAATTTGTTTGGGAATAATGAATTGAAATGCTGTCCCTTTTTTCCTCCCTTCTATCCCTCAGTTCCTGTGATAGCTCCCTCAAGGAAGCCAGGGAATTTGGACTCTGCACAGCACTATTTGAACATTGTAGAGAGCAAGAGAGAGAATAACATAGCAGTATTACTGATCTGGAGTTAAGATTGTATGACTTTAGCAAATGAATTTCTTTCTCCAGACACCTACCATAGCATTTATAAGCTTACTATGTGTATGAGTCATTCATAGTTTATTCCATAACACTTACTGACCATCTAAAAGGTTCTAGACACTGTGAAGACAGTGGGATTACAGTGGTGAACAATTTACATGTGATCCCTGCTTGGAACTTAACAGATGACAATGTAAAAAAACCAAAGTGCAGTCATCAACTTTGGAACCAGAAAGAAAATCTGATGTGTTTATAATTTTTTTATCTAAAAATGTTTGGAAGGAATTGGAACTTTATTAATATTTAATATATGAAGTAATGTTACTATATACATAAAATTGTTAAATAAATATATAATTTTTGAGGTAAAGACTCACAGTTCCACTGACAAATATGTACAATCATAATTGTTTGGAGTCTACTAGTCAACCATGCTTGAACCATATACATTATGCAATTTCATAGCATGTGAAATACCAACTGGAAATGAAGTATGTATTTATAGCTAGCTATACATGTTTTCACATCTATATATGACTGATTTCAGCAGACCTAAGCATTAGACAAAAAGTGATACACTATAAGAGGACATTTTAAAAATTTTATATATATAATTTTTGTGACAGAAACAGAAAGAGTCAGAGAGAGGGACAGAGAGGGATAGACAGACGGGACGGGAGAGAGATGAGAAGCATCAATTCTTTATTGCGGCACCTTAGTTGTTCATTGATTGCTTTCTCATATGTGCCTTGACCAGAGGGCTACAGCAGACTGAGTGACTCCTTGCTCGAGCCAGCGACCTTGGGCTCAAGCTGGTGAGCCTCGTTTAAAGCAGATGAGCCAGCATTCAAGCTGGCAACCTCAGGGTCTCAAACCTGGATCCTCTGTGTCCCAGTCCAATGCTCTATCCACATATTTTAAATTTAAAGCTATAAAAATTAGTGTTATTGTTGACATAAGCATGCAGCTAGATATTGATGGGGAAAGAGAGCAAAGGGAATCAGACATATTTATTAAAACCTGGGAAGCCTACTGTAAGGCCAGGGGCCACCACTACAACTACAGTTGCCTGGCCTGTGCAGGTTCACATTTGATTCGGGCAGATGGTAAAGAAACAATGGAGCCAAGAACTGGTGGGCCATTATTCTTTATTTTAGACTCATACCAGTCAATGAGTAAAAACAAACACATAGGGCACCAAAACCCACTCACATGTTCCTTTGGTTCCACAACTAGGTGAATCTTTCTGGTTTTCCTAGATTCAAAGGCCCCACCAGCCTTATTCCTTCTTGTTCCCCATCTCCTTCTCTCTGCAGGCCTCCATCTTGGCTGCCTGCCTTCTCTACCACCATGTGGCCTCCTACCCTGGGACAATGTAGTCTCCTTCTCTCCTAAAATGGCCTCCTAACTATACCTTTTAAAACCTTTTGGCATGAAAACCCCTCCTCCAGCACACATTAGCCTAACCAAGCCCTTCCCAAGCATGAAGGTAATTAATATTATCACCTAGGTGATGGCCATTCATGTGGGCAGCACCATTTTTAACAAAGTAAGCAAAACCAAACAACACAAATTTTATAATTTACTTGCCCAACACCTACCTCAGTAAAAAGCTTCAACATTCCATTCTCAATTGCATATTTTAGGAATCCACTGTGCCCTTAGAGCCCATTGTACCATTGAGGCTCTAGGACTTGAATCGGGTAAGAAAAGAAAAGGTTTTCCCAGCCCCCAGGGTAAAACCAATTCATACCCAAACTATGGGGGAGGGAGTGCTTCTGAGCTTATTTTTTAAGCAAACACAATGCAAACTAGAATGGCAATGATAGAGTCTTATCTGTAGCCTTGAAGAAGAATTTGACTGGTTAGTGGGAGGAATCAATGCAAGTCCATGAAATTTTAAAGAAACTGGTTGGCATAAAGAAAAATTAGTCCTTCCCAGTCCATAAATATATATATGAACTTAACAGATATCTCATCCTTTTGCCCCTTTTGCTGTTTTGCCCTTATTTCTGCTTTCCTTCTGAAACAAATGCACTAGCCACATTAGCAGCCATACCACATGGGCTGGCAGCCTGGCAATCCTCCAAGTATAGGCTTTGAGCAAAAACTAGACTGGACTGGTCTTTGATATAGGCTAAATATGGCAGAATATCTGGACTTTAATCTTAATACTGGGCTTATTGAAGTCAAGAGTAGACTTATTTCCTTGTCAGAACAGATGGAGATAAGACATTGAAAACTTGTGAACAACTATTTCAACTTCAAATAAATCTTACTGCAAAAGTTTAGGCTTCTCCGAGCAGTTGAGGAAGGAGGGGAAGGCCCCCTCTTCCCTGAGAAGGAAGAAATGAAAAAAATACAAGGGAAAGGAGCCAGCTGGGGTAACCAAGCCAGCCAGTGATAAATTATCTATACCCCATAGTTACAATACAAAACAAGAACAGCAAGATCTGTATGTAGCTATGGCCAGTGATCTGGAAACCTATTCCCCCTTGCTTACCCCACTGAAGCTTCCCCTCCTTTCTCCTTGAGTCCTGGGAAACCTGAAACAAAGAAATCACATGCCCATTGCTTGGATACTGTAAAAGTATATAACCTATAAGAAAGTAAACTTCGGGGAACTCATGTTTTGGAGCTACAAACTTCATGTGCTCCATCAGCTTTAATAAATTCTACTTCCTTCATCAAGTTGTCTAAGCATTTTTGTCCTCCTTTGATTCCTGCAATACAGTTTTATAAAATACTATTATACAACACCTTAAACAAACCCCACCAGAACCAGCATCAAAAGCAATATCAATATGATAGTTAAAATTGATAGCTGAAAAATCCTTTAAGCTCTTAATTTTCTATAAAAAGCAACTCTTACTAATATGTTACTAGGAATTATTAACCTTGGTAAATTAGTTCTGGCTAAGAAAGCAGTCAGAGCCAAGACAAATGCAAGCAAAAGTTGGTTTTGAAAGTCACAGAGGTAGAAAAGGTGAGCCAGCTGGATGGCATGGGCTCAGACAGTGAGGTACACAGGTAAAATAAGGGTCCTTGGAGCTTATTTATTATAAAGGCCCTTGTTAGGTCTCTTAGGCTCTTCACCATGGTGACATTCTTATCTGACCTATCGTTCCTACTCTGATCATGCCTGTCTAGCACTACTACATTCTCACATATTCAAAGACTCAAAAAACATAGCAGATACTCAATTCAGGTCTTTTAAGCATAGCTTGAAAAAATAAATTTTTGAATACATATTCTAATTGTTAGTCAAATAAGTTTGTAAATATGATATATATGTTTGCTTGCTTATAGTTTGCATTGGGAGTGGGAGACAGGCTGTAAGTTGGCAAGGTCCTCATAGCCTAAGGCTTAGTTTTAAGACTGAGCCTTTCCAACCCTTTTAATACTAAGATCTTTTCAACATCCTTCTAATACTAAGATCTTCTCAAAACTAAGCTTTTCCCCATACCCTTGATTGTTGCATGATATGGGGTGGTGTACTCATATGAGGAATCCCATTTATGCCTCAGATAAGTGACTTTATATCAGAGATTTCCTTATTTGTATATTGGCTCAAAGGCTTTAATTTTCTACACTATAAAGTGTAGCAGACTAGGGGCTCTCACTTGCTCAATTCCTGCCATTAGCATTGCAGCCAAAATAGCAGAGTGCTGAAGGAGAAGCCACTTTGTGCAGAGTTTGTGCAGAGTAAGAGATGGGGAACAGAGCTGAATAAGGCTGGTGAGGTAGAAACCTTTGATTCTAGGAAACTCAGATAAGTCAGTGGCTTTGGAAGCCCTGAATGGAAAGGGAAGTGTTTTCCCACTGTGTGTATTTACTTGCCTGCTGGGTGCAAGTTAGGATGAAAGGTAATGGCCCATCAGTTCTTGGCTTCATTGTTTTATTACCATCAGTCCAAATCAAATGTGAACCTGCACTAAGCCAAGCAGCTATGACGGTGGCTGCGGCTACTGGCCTTATGCTAATTGTTGGGCAGATAAAATGTATTATGCTCACTTTGTTAAAGATGGTGCTGCCCATGTGAGGCTGTCACCCAGGTGATATTAATGTGTGTTGGGGGTGGGCTGTGGGCAGGTAGAATCCTTGTAGCCTGGGGCTTGGTTTTGGGATTAAACCTTTCCTACCCTTTTTGATGTGGGGTGGTACAATCCCATCATGCCCCAGATAAGTGACTTTGTATTAGAGATTTCCCTATTTTGTATATTGGATTAAAGGTTTGAATTTCTACACTATAAAATAGGGCAGAACAGGAGCTTGCTCTCCTTGTTCCTGAGATTAGTATTAGAGAGAGGAGAGCAGAGAAAGGCCACATGGAGGAGGCCAGGAGAAGCAGCCAAGATGGCAGAGTGTTGAGTGAGAAGCCAGTTTGTGCAGAGTTTGTATCTGGGATAAGGAAGGAGATGGGGAACAGAAGTGAATAAGTCTGGTGAGCTAGAAACCTTTGATTCTAGGAAACTCGGATAAGTCAGTAGCTTTGTGAGCACTGAATGTGAGTGGATTTTGGAGCCCAGTGTGTTTTTGCTTGCCCGCCGGGTGCAAGCTAGGATTAAAGACAATGGCCCACCAGTTTTTGGCTCCTTTGTTTCTTTACTGACTGTTCGAATCCAATGTGAACCTGCATGGGCCAGGCAGCTGTGATGGTGGCCCTGGCCACTGGCTTTACACTAATCATCACAAAAAGTTAAAATAATGAGATAAATCACAGGAAAGTCATAATATAATTTTGAAATAAATTCAAACCACTTAAAAGTAGAGATAATTCAAAGTCTTACAAATGTGGTTATAAAACTGAAAAGAAATTAGCTAAAGAGTCTTCTTTAAAGATATATAGATTGAACAAAATATGTGATAATTTATAGAAATAAAACCCAGATTGCATTAAGAAACACTTGAAGTTAAAAGAAAAGAGATAATGTGTTCTGGATTTCAAACTTCAACTGGATGACTAAAAAGATACCCTTGATGTAAAGAACTTTAGAAATAGATTGTCTCAATGTTAATATTCTTTTTGTAATATCATACTGTAGTTTTGTACCCAGTTAGGCAAAACTGGTTAAGGGGTACATGGGATGTCTCTGAATTATTTTTACAACTGTGTGAATCTTCAATTATCTCAAAGTAAAATGTTTAATAAAAAAAAATGTGTGTGAGTGTTTTCTTGGAGATGGCACCCTTCTAGTTGCTAGATGAAATGCTGTAGATTCATGAATTGCCTAATAAAGTCAATTAGATTTTCAAATTTACTCAGTTAAATTTTGGTTTCTTTACTTGGGTAAACACCCCCTCTTCAAGATTCTACACTTCTGAGTTCCTCTCTGCCTCTCTGTTTTATATAAATTGTAATGTAAGTGCTGGACATTAAGCTTTTGATTGCTGAGGTGTCCATTTCATGACATCCATTTTGAATAAATATATTGCCAACTGTATGACACAGCTACTAGCAAAATCAACTAGATAGGAAACTAAGCTCCCACACTCATGGAGTTCTCTTTTCAGAAAATCCTGGGTGACCTAGAGAACTGACACTATTGCAGGAGTCAAAGGAGAACAAAAACACCCAGACAACTTGATGAAGGAAGCAGGATTTATTCAGCCAGCAGAGCAGTGTGTCCCCAAAAGAGGCACCAAACATGTGCTCTCACAGTTAGATTTTGTACATCCTATACACCTTTACAGCTTTTCCTTTAATGTGACAAATACCTGATTCCTATGACTTTTTTGTTTGCAGTCTTTCTTGACTTTTATGTCTTAGGAAGGGAAAAGGGAAAGGTAACTGGAGGGTCTGTCTTGATAATCCCATTACTCAAAATCCTATCACTCACTGTTCTTAGTGGAGCTGCAGTTCATTTCAAGGAACTGATAACCAGAGAAATCCACACCCAAGGTTTGTTATTTTTCAAACATTTCTGTCTGGCCTTGTTCCCTCAGTCAAGAACACTGAGGTCACAGGCTGGAATGTAAAAACCCAGACTTTACAGGTCCCCCTCTCCTCTGCATTCTTCTGGTTTCTTCTCCTTCATTCCTTCCTTTGAGACCTCCAGAACTTTTTATTATACTGGAGTCTCACACAAACCTTTAACTTTTATGAACTTTCTTTACTATTTATATATAACAAGCTTTCACAAAAACTTACTTTTTCCTTTTCCTTTTAAAAGTACTTCTATACTTTATACCTTTATTATTAAAACTACACATTTCTTTTCTAATTAATCAGAATTCTTAATTCCTAAAAACCTTAATCTTTTTTTTTTTTTTTCTGAAGCTGGAAACGGGGAGAGACAGTAAGACAGACTCCCGCATGCACCCGACCGGGATCCACCCGGCACGCCCACCAGGGGGCGACACTCTGCCCACCAGGGGGTGTCACTCTGTTGAGACCAGAGCCATTCTAGCGCCTGGGGCAGAGGCCAAGGAGCCATCCCCAGCGCCCGGGCCATCTTTTGCTCCAATGGAGCCTTGCTGCGGGAGGGGAAGAGAGAGACAGAGAGGAAGGAGAGGGGGAGGGGTGGAGAAGCAGATGGGCGCTTCTCCTGTGTGCCCTGGCTGGGAATTGAACCGGGGACTTCTGCACGCCAGGCCAACGCTCTACCACTGAGCCAACTGGCCAGGGCCAAAACCTTAATCTTTAGTGAGGACTAAGTTAGTAATCAATATTCCTCTTTTAAAATATACTTCTTCTTGTAGTTGTCCTTTTCCAAGTAGCCTACTGGACACATGATCAATATTCACAGGTTATTCTACAGGGGTAGCTATAAGCACATATATACTTTTTATTTACCTTGTAGCTTTTCTTGCAACCAAGGGACCTGCACCCCCTTTCTGTATGACTCATAGTGGTACGTGCATCAAACCTTAAGATGATTTATTCTGGCTTTCCTTTGACCTTAGTTTCCTTCCCTCTCCAGAGTCCAATTATAAGGAGTCCCATGGCGAGATTCCTCAGGCTTTAGTAGAGCATGAACCAGCCAGCTTCTGGTTGTGGCTGGAGCAGGGCATGTTGTCCGCCTCAGGATTAACTTACAATGATTGATAGGGTCAGTCTCTGCTGTCCACAAGGATGTCTCTTCTGGGGCTGCAGGCTTCAGCTGGGTGTGGTGAATCCAGGAAGGTAGCCTTCTACCTCAGCAGCAGTGGGAGTGGTCAGGATCACAATGTAGGGTCCTTTCTACCTGGGTTGGAGGGGATTTAGATTCTAATCATTGATGCACACTTGATTTCCTGGAGAAAAAAAAAATGACAGGGGCAAACAAACTGATCGTAGCCCTACCTAGCACCTACTTGGATATGGCACCAACCACCTTGCCTGAAGCTTCTAATTGTCTACATAGTTCTGTTTCTTTTAATTCTCAAGGAGTCCTTGGCAAGCTACGTAATATTGGGGGAGGCTTATTGTATAATACCTCATAAGATGAATACCTGGTGTTCTTGGAGGGGGTGCACTGAATTTTAAACATAATTAAAGGTAAAGCTTGCACGCATTTAAGACCTGTCTCCTGACATAATTTGCTAAGCCCTAACTTCAGAGTCCTATTCATGTATTCCACCTTTCCCGAGCTCTGAGGTCTGTGTGCCGCATGAAGCTTCCAGGTGATGTCCAATGCTTGACCTGTTTTTTTTACTACCTTAGCCACAAAGGCCAGGCCGTTGTCAGAGCCTACCTAAAGTGACAGTCCAAACCATGGAATGACTTCTCTGAGTAGTGCCTTTGTTATTTCTCTTGCTTTGTCAGTCTGGGTGGGATAGGTTTCTACCTATCCTGCATGCTGGTGTCCCTGGCAGTGGATTACTGCTATCTGTTTTGGCTTTCAGACTGCTTCCAGCAGCTAAAGAATTTCTCCTGGATATTTGAGGTCCTTGTCCCCAGCTGTCAGGAGCCCTTTTTTCTTATATATAGCTGCATGGACTTGCACAGTAAGACTAAGAAAGGCAAAGCAGGGATCAGTAAAAACATTCACTTTATTCCTTTACTGAGCTCTATCTAGGTCCCAAGTAAGAGCAATCAGTTCTGCCCTCTGAGCAGAAGTTTCTTGGGGCAGAGGCCATGCCTATACAGTCTCTGTTAAAGTCACTAGTGCATACCCTGCTTGCCTTTCCCCTGGTGAGTTGACAGAGCTGCTTCTATCTACATACAGCTCCTAATCTGAGTCTCTTATGAGTTGGTCTTACAGGTCTGACTGGCTAGCGATTGTGCTACTGCTTTCGCTTCTCAACTGGGAGCAGCATCGCTGGGTTTAAAGTACACACCTCTATTGCCAGCCTTGAGTTTTCACAGAATAAACTCTAGTATTTGGTGAGATGGGCATTTGTGAGCCAATGGTGCCCTCTTGTATTCAGCAGAGCTACCACTGTATGAGGCACCTGCATCTCCAAGCCCTGTCCCAAAGTCAACCTGTCTGCCTCCTGTGCCAACACCACTGCAGCTGCCAAGCACCATAAGCATGGCTGCCAGTCCCCAGTAATTCCATCCCAACTGTCTGGAGAGGAAAGCCACTGGCCCAGACTACAACTCTAAGTCCTGGGGTAATACATCCACTGCTATCTTGTTCTTCTTCGAGATGTACAGCACATAAGGTTTCGCTAGGTTAGGAAGACCTAGTGCTGGGGAAACTTGTGATTCCTTTTTAAGAGTTTGAAAAGCGGGAGATGACGTCAGAGTAATGGCGGAGTAGGAAGCGATACCGATAAATCTCCCCCAAAACTCAACAAGATCTTCAACCAGAAACAGAAAAACCTATACTTGGAGCTTCCAGATTCTTCGCAATACACCCAAAGGTATGATTGAGTGAAAAATTGGCTAAATATATAACCAAACCCCGAAGGAAATAGGGAGTAAGAAATGCTCCGCCTTCCTCACTAACCTAAACAGGGCGGCTTTCTCTGGTAACTGTGAATATAGAAACTGAGGCGGGCAAAGGGGGTGAATAGATCCAGGCCGCCGCAGCAAAAACGGCCGAACCAGGCTGTGGCTCAGAGATCCAAGCCGAGGAAAATCTGATCCTGTGGCAACCCGGGCAATACAAGCTAACACTCGCGCCAAACCCAAACAAAGAAAGACAAGCGGAGCGGCCATTTTACCCGGTCTCCTGGTCGGTGCGCAGTTAGTGGAAGAGAGATTTCTTCCTAAGCCGCGGAAGTGGGTGCCCGTGTTGCCCCACGGAGAGGCAGGGTCAGAGGCCTTTCTGTGGGCTGAGGGCAGAGTCTCTGGGCAGCCCCAGTGCCCTGGGAAAGCCACGCACAGGAGGGAGTGAGAACTAATCCCAACGGTGGAGATTTTCCGTGCTGGAGGCTGTTTCACTCAGAGGGAACCGCTGCCGGCCTCATATCCTGGTTTGCGCGCGCAGATAAGGAGTGAGCGATTCCTCCGAGTGCCTCGGCAGTGCGCGCCCGTGTTATCGCAGAGAGGGGCAGAGTCAGGGGCCTTTGTGTGGGCCAAAGCGGAATCTCGGGCCGCCCCAGCGCCTTGCAAAAGCCGCACACGGGGACGGAGCGAGACTCAATTCCAACGCTGCAACTTTTCCCTGCGGTTGGGGGTTTCACTCAGAGCGTGAGACTGCTGGCCGGATATCCTGGTTGCAGACAGTGAGTGAGAGTTTCCTCCAAGCGCCCCCCAGAAGTGGGCGCCCGCTTGTGTTACCGGATAGAGTGGCAGAGCCAGAGGTCTTCGAGTGGGCGGAAAGCCCGCCTGATTATGCTAGCAGCTCTGACTGACTGAGCCTTACCCAGAGCCCTGTGCTGAGTGGAAATAGAGTGGGGAGTTGCCAGCAATTTGAGCCTCTTACTATCCAGGCAGAGGCAGCAGCAACCCCATACCTGGACTATCAGGCTACTAATTGAGGAAGGAAAGACTAGGAGAAAGGCTCCAGGAACACAGACTCTCTCACTGTCAGAGCCTATAAATGCTAATGAGCCTCGACTCCCAACGAGAATAAAGCACAATACATGACATTGCCATAGAGACTTATCAACTGCAAACCTCTACCTGAGCGTGCCAAAGGGGCAGAACCCGGGGTACAGAGTCACCGACCAGGAAGAGGGAGAGAAAAGAAAAAGCAAGAAGATAACCTCTCAAAATCAAGAATAATCTGCAGACTTTATAACCTATCCCATTTTATTATATTTGTTCGTTTGTTTCTCTTATCTTCATTCTTGAGACCTTTTTTTCCTCCTCCAATTTGGCCGATTAACTCTCTACCGGTCTTACTCTCTCCTCTCCTTGAACTACACTACCCATAAGTGTTACATCTCCCATTATCATTTCTCTTCTCTTCCTTTCTCTCTATGAGGGTTGCACTCCAAAACCCTTAACTCTCTCTCTCTCTCTCCTTTCTTTTTTCTTCTTTTAGTGGTTCCCTCTTTTTTTTCTCTCTCTCTCTTTCTTTTCTCCCTCTATATTAGTTTCTTCCTTTCTCCTTTACATCTCCTCTCATTCAAACCTCAATAACAAACAAATTATCTTATCTGGGACTCAAACCTATGTTTGTGGCATTTTGGGGGGTTTTTACTTCACCTTTTTAACTCACTAGCAGTGCTCCCATCTCTGGCTCTCCATATTATCTAGTTCTTCTTCCACTAAATACAATAGTAAGTTTTTAATTTGTCCCCCCATTTTTCCATTTTCCTCTTATTCCTCTCATCATAACTCTTAGAAAACCAACACCTAAAAGCAAATCATTTTATTCTTGACCCAAATTTTTTCCTTATTTGCTTTTTGTGGGTCCATACGCTGTTTTTTTTTTCTTTTTTCTTTTTTTTTTTCCTTTTTTTTTTTTTTTTTTCTTTCTCTCTTTTTTGCCCCTTTATTACTTTTCCCCAATTCAGGCCCTCCATCACAGGCATTGTTTGTTATAACTCACAGTCCACCACAAGATTTTCTCAAGAAAGAGGGGAGAGGAGAGGAGAGGAAAAAAAGAGGGGGGGAAAAAATTTCCTTTTTTAAAAAATTTTTATTTTATTTTATTTTTCTTTATTTCATTATTAATTTTTTTTTAAAAAAACAACTCTTTTCGATTTGTTATTTTTTTATTTTTTTTAACTTTTTATTCTTTATTAAATCTCATTAATACTATCAACAAAACCACCCTCAGATGCCATTAAGAAAGAGAAAATCGAATATCATGGATACAAAAGAAAGAGAGGTAACACAGCTAGATGAGGAAAAATCTATGGAGAAAAAATTTAATATATTGGAAACCTTGGAGCTAAATGACAGAGAATTCAAGATAGAAATCCTAAAAATCCTCCGAGATATACAAGAAAACACAGAAAGGCAATATAGGGAGATCAGAAAACAACTCCATGAACACAAAGAATATATGTCCAAGGAAATTGAAACTATAAAAACAAATCAAACAGAGATGAAAAACTCAATTCACGAGCTGAAAAACGAAGTAACAAGCTTAGCTAATAGAACAGGTCAGATAGAAGAGAGGATTAGTGAAATAGAAGACAAGCAACTTGAGGCACAACAGAGAGAAGAAGAAAGAGACTCAAAAATTAAAAAAAATGAGATAGCCCTACAAGAATTATCTGACTCCATCAAAAAGAATAACATAAGAATAATAGGTATATCAGAGGGAGAAGAGAGAGAAAATGGAATGGAGAACATACTTAAACAAATAATTGATGAGAACTTCCCAAGCCTGTGGAAAGAACTAAAGCCTCAAGTTCAAGAAGCAAACAGAACTCCAAGTTTTCTTAACCCCAACAAACCTACTCCAAGGCATATCATAATGAAATTGACACAAACCAACAGCAAAGAAAAAATTCTCAAGGCAGCCAGGGAAAAGAAGAATACAACATATAAAGGAAGGCCCATTAGATTATCATCAGATTTCTCAGCAGAAACTCTACAAGCTAGAAGAGAGTGGACCCCAATATTTAAAGTCCTGAAAGAGAGGAACTTTCAGCCACGAATACTATACCCATCAAAGCTATCCTTCAAATACGAAGGAGAAATAAAAACATTCACAGATACAGAAAAGATGAGGGAATTTATCATCAGAAAACCCCCACTCCAGGAATTACTAAAGGGGGTTCTCCAATCAGATACAAAGAACAAAAAAAAAAACAGAGCCACAAGTAAAAGCTCCAAGAAGAACACAATAAAACCAAATTTAAACTGTGACAACAACAAAAAGAAAGAGGGGGAGAAGACGGAGATTAACAGTAGCAAAGGACGATGGAGTGCAAAAGTACTCACAAAATAGTTCGCTACAATGAACAGGTAGGGACCCTTTTCATTACTCAAAGGTAACCACCATTGAAAAAACCACCACAGAAGCACATGAGATAAAAAAGATAGCAACAGAGGAAAGATGTATGGAATACAACCAAATAAAAACAAAAGATAGAAAAACGAAAGAGAAGGATCAAACAAGACACAAAACTAACAGAAAGCAAGATATAAAATGGCAATAGGGAACTCACAAGTATCAATAATTACACTAAATGTAAATGGATTAAACTCACCAATAAAAAGGCACAGAGTAGCAGAATGGATTAAAAAAGAAAATCCAACTGTATGCTGCCTACAGGAAACTCATCTAAGTAACAAGGATAAAAACAAATTCAAAGTGAAAGGCTGGAAAACAATACTCCAAGCAAATAACATCCAAAAAAAAGCAGGTGTAGCAATACTCATATCGGATAATGCTGACTACAAGACAGGAAAAGTACTTAGAGACAAAAATGGCCATTTCATAATGGCTAAGGGGACACTGAATCAAGAAGACATAACAATTCTTAATATATATGCACCAAACCAAGGAGCACCAAAATATATAAGACAGCTATTATTGATCTTAAAACAAAAACTGACAAAAATACAATCATACTTGGAGACCTCAATACACCGCTGACGGCTCTAGATCGGTCATCCAAACAGAGAATCAACAAAGACATAGTGGCCTAAAACAAAACACTAGAGCACCTGGATATGATAGACATCTACAGGACATTTCATCCCAAAGTGACTGAGTATACATTTTTCTCCAGTGTACATGGATCATTCTCAAGAATTGACCATATGTTGGGCCACAAAAACAATATCAGCAAATTCAGAAAAATTGAAGTTGTACCAAGCATATTTTCTGATCATAAAGCCTTGAAACTAGAATTCAACTGCAAAAAAGAGGAAAAAAATCCCACAAAAATGTGGAAACTAAACAACATACTTTTAAAAAATGAATGGGTCAAAGAAGAAATAAGTGCAGAGATCAAAAGATATATACAGACTAATGAAAATGACAATACGACATATCAGAATCTATGGGATGCAGCAAAAGCAGTGATAAGAGGGAAGTTCATATCGCTTCAGGCATATATGAACAAACAAGAGAGAGCCCAAGTGAACCACTTAACTTCCCACCTTAAGGAACTAGAAAGAGAAGAACAAAGACAACCCAAAACCAGCCGAAGAAAGGAGATAATAAAAATCAGAGCAGAAATAAATGAATTAGAGAACAGAAAAACTATAGAAAAAATTAATAGAACAAGGAGCTGGTTCTTTGAAAAGATCAACAAAATTGACAAACCCTTGGCAAGACTTACCAAGGAAAAAAGAGAAAGAACTCATATAAACAAAATACAAAATGAAAGAGGAGAAATCACCACGGACACCGTAGATATACAAAGAATTATTGTAGAATACTATGAAAAACTTTATGCCACTAAATTCAACAACCTAGAAGAAATGGATAAATTCCTAGAACAATACAACCTTCCTAGACTGAGTCAAGAAGAAGCAGAAAGCCTAAACAGACCTATCAGTAGAGAAGAAATAGAAAAAACCATTAAAAACCTCCCCAAAAATAAAAGTCCAGGCCCTGACGGCTATACCAGCGAATTTTATCAAACATTCAAAGAAGACTTGGTTCCTATTCTACTCAAAGTCTTCCAAAAAATTGAAGAAGAAGCAATACTTCCAAACACATTTTATGAGGCCAACATAACCCTCATCCCAAAACCAGGCAAGGATGGCACAAAAAAAGAAAACTACAGACCAATATCTCTAATGAATACAGATGCTAAAATACTAAACAAAATACTAGCAAATCGAATACAACAACATATTAAAAAAATAATACATCATGATCAAGTGGGATTCATCCCAGAATCTCAAGGATGGTTCAACATACGTAAAACGGTTAATGTAATACACCATATCAACAAAACAAAGAACAAAAACCACATGATCTTATCAATAGACGCAGAAAAGGCTTTCGATAAAATACAACACAATTTTATGTTTAAGACTCTCAACAAAATGGGTATAGAAGGAAAATATCTCAACATGATAAAGGCCATATATGATAAACCATCAGCTAACATCATATTAAATGGCACTAAACTGAAGGCTTTCCCCCTTAAATCAGGAACAAGACAGGGTTGTCCACTCTCTCCACTCTTATTTAATGTGGTACTAGAGGTTCTAGCCAGAGCAATCAGACAAGACAAAGAAATAAAAGGCATCCATATCGGTAAAGAAGTAAAGGTATCACTTTTTGCAGATGATATGATCCTATACATCGAAAACCCCAAAGAATCCACAAAAAGACTACTAGAAACAATAAGCCAATACAGTAAGGTCGCAGGATACAAAATTAACATACAGAAGTCAATAGCCTTTCTATATGCCAACAATGAAACAACTGAGAAGGAACTCAAAAGAATAATCCCCTTCACGATTGCAACAAAAAAAATAAAATACTTAGGAATAAACATAACAAAGAATGTAAAGGACTTATATAATGAAAACTATAAACCATTGTTAAGGGAAATCGAAAAAGATATAATGAGATGGAAGAATATACCTTGTTCTTGGCTAGGAAGAATAAATATAATCAAGATGGCTATATTACCCAAAGCAATATACAAATTTAATGCAATTCCCATCAAAATTCCAATGACATTTTTTAAAGAAATAGAGCAAAAAATCATCAGATTTATATGGAACTATAAAAAACCCCGAATAGCCAAAGCAATCCTAAAGAAAAAGAATGAAGCTGGGGGCATAACAATACCTGACTTCAAACTCTATTATAGGGCCACGACAATCAAAACAGCATGGTATTGGCAGAAAAATAGACACTCAGACCAATGGAACAGAATAGAAAGTCCAGAAATAAAACCACATATATATAGTCAAATAATTTTTGATAAAGGGGCCAACAACACACAATGGAGAAAAGAAAGCCTCTTCAATAAATGGTGCTGGGAAAACTGGAAAGCCACATGCAAAAGAATGAAACTGGACTACAGTCTCTCTCCCTGTACAAAAATTAACTCAAAATGGATCAAAGATCTAAACATAAGACCTGAAACAATTAAGTACATAGAAGAAGACATAGGTACTCAACTCATGGACCTGGGTTTTAAAGAGCATTTTATGAATTTGACTCCAATGGCAAGAGAAGTGAAGGCAAAAATTAATGAATGGGACTACATCAGACTAAGAAGTTTTTGCTCAGCAAGAGAAACTGATAACAAAATAAACAGAAAGCCAACTAAATGGGAAATGATATTTTCAAACAACAGCTCAGATAAGGGCCTAATATCCAAAATATACAAAGAACTCATAAAACTCAACAACAAACAAACAAACAATCCAATAAAAAAATGGGAAGAGGATATGAATAGACACTTCTCCCAGGAAGAAATACAAATGGCCAACAGATATATGAAAAGATGCTCATCTTCTTTAGCTATTAGAGAAATGCAAATCAAAACGGCAATGAGATACCACCTCACACCTGTTCGATTAGCTGTTATTAGCAAGTCAGGTAATAGCAAATGTTGGAGAGGTTGTGGAGAAAAAGGAACCCTCATACACTGTTGGTGGGAATGTAAAGTAGTACAACCATTCTGGAAGAAAGTATGGTGGTTCCTCAAAAAACTGAAAATAGAACTACCTTATGACCCAGCAATCCCTCTACTGGGTATATATCCCCAAAACTCAGAAACATTGATACGTAAAGACACATGCAGCCCCATGTTTATTGCAGCATTGTTCACAGTGGCCAGGACATGGAAACAACCAAAAAGCCCATCAATAGATGACTGGATAAAGAAGATGTGGCACATATACACTATGGAATACTACTCAGCCATAAGAAATGATGACATCGGAACATTTACAGCAAAATGGTGGGATCTTGATAACATGATACGAAGCGAAATAAGTAAATCAGAAAAAAACAGGAACTGTATTATTCCATACGTAGGTGGGACATAATAGTGAAACTAAGAGACATTGATAAGAGTGTGGTGGTTACGGGGGGGAGGGGGGAATGGGAGAGGGATAGGGGGTGGGAGGGGCACAAAGAAAACAAGATAGAAGGTGACAGAGGACAATCTGACTTTGGGTGGTGGGTATGCAACATAATTGAAAGACAAGATAACCTGGACTTGTTATCTTTGAATATATGTATCCTGATTTATTGATGTCACCCCATTTAAAAAATAAAATTATAAAATAAAAAAAAAAAAATAAATAAAAAAAAAAAAAAAAAAAAATAAGAGTTTGAAAAGCAACCCTGGCCGGTTGGCTCAGTGGTAGAGCATCGGCCTGGTGTGCGGAAGTCCTGGGTTTGATTCCCAGCCAGGGCACACAGGAGAAGCGCCCATCTGCTTCTCCACCCCTCCCCCTCTCCTTCCTCTCTGTCTCTCTCTTCCCCTCCCGCAGCGAGGCTCCATTGGAGCAAAAGATGGCCCAGGCGCTGGGGATGGCTCCTTAGCCTCTGCCCCAGGTGCTAGAGTGGTTCTGGTCACGACAGAGCGACGCCCCAGATGGGCAGAGCATCTCCCCCTGGTGGGCGTGCCGGGTGGATCCCGGTCGGGCGCACGCGGGAGTCTGTCTGACTGCCTCCTTGTTTCCAGCTTCAGAAAAATACAAAAAAAAAAGAGTCTGAAAAGCACAGTCCTGTTCTGGCCTCCAGTCCATGGGCTCTTTTTCTCCCCCCATTGTTACTTCATAGAGGGATTTGGCCAGTACTGCGAAGTTGAAGATTCATAAATGACTGAATCCTACTGCACCCAGGAACTCCTAACCTCCTCTCCCCCATTGAAGAATAAATCCCAAGTATTTTACTTGCCTTTGGACTTCTTCTTTGAGACTTTGTATCTATTCTTCTCTAGATGGCATAGAAGTAGTCTACGGCCATACCACCCTGAACGAGATTAGTGCCCAATCTTGTCTGATGATGTAGAAGCTCGTCCATTTCTTGAGCACATCCTTGCAGAGTCTCGTGACCCAGCAACAGGTCCATCCACGTACTGGAGGAGGATGCATCCAATGTCCTGTGCAGGAAACTGCTGGAGGTCAAGAGCAAGGGCCTCTCCAAAGATGGCAGGGGAATTCTTGAACCCTTGTAGAATCCTAGTCCAGGTGTATTGTCCCTTTGTCCCTATAGGTAGGTCCTCTCAGTAGAAGGCAAATAGCTTCTGGCCACCAGGAGCCAGTCTTGTACTAAAAGGGCATCTTTCAAGTCCATGCAAGTGAACCAGGAAGCTCAAGCAGAGAAGTTAGGGGTTTGGTACTGACAGATGCAGTCACTGCTGCCTCATTTATTACTCTCAAGTTCTGTACTGGCCGATCATTAGTTCCTGGTTTTCTGATGGGGAGCAAAGGAGTATTCCAAGGATGAATGGCACTGAATAACAGTGCCATGCTCCTGGAGTCTCTGCAATGCACCTGGATTCCTTCCAAGGCTTCCCTAGGAATCGGTGTTACCTTTGACTAACAGGCAGTGCTCCAGGCTTTAACTCTATCCATAAAGGCACTTGACTTATTGTCAGCCATGGGGGTGGGGGGTATCTTCTGCCTACACCTCTGGCCATTTCTGGGTTAGCCTCTGACTGGGTGGCTTCCCAGGCTCAGTAGCAAAAATTCTTCATTCCTCCTCTCTGGGCATGGTTAGAGTTAAAACAAGGCTAGTCTTAGGCACCTGCAAATCCAGCTGGCCATCATCAGCAGAAGAGATAGTAGCCCTCAGTTTGCATAGCAGATCATGCCCCAGCAGGGACACTGGACAGTCAGGCATGTATAAAACTGATGCATAACCTCATAACTTCATTGTACACTTATGGGGCAGGCAGAATGCCTGTTCTGCCTGGTTTCCTGTGGCTCCTACAGTCTTCACCCTATGGGTAGAGAGTGGTGCTACTGGCTGGGTCACCACTAAGTGTTCAGCCTCTGTATCAGTCAGGAAGTCCACCTGTTGGCCCCCTACCACCATATGGGCCATAGACTCATTGGGGGCCCCTGAGTTTAGTCGCCCTCAGTTCAAGAGGGATTGCCCAGCTACGCTGAACAGTGTATGTTCCCCTTTGGAGGCGGCCAGCAAACATGTCTCCTCCTTTTCCCGCCTGGGACAGTTATTTTTCCAATGACCGGTTTCCCGGCAGATGGCACACTGATCACACCGCAAGGGGCACTGCCTGACTGTACATTTTTTCACTTGCCTGTCTTCTTCCCATTTTCAAATGGGAAGGCTTTCCTTTGCCCTTGTACATAAGGACGGCCACTATGAGCTGTCTTTTTCTTCTTTCAGCATTTATCTTCCTGCCTGTTTGCAATCTCTTTATTGACATAAATCTTGTTGGCTACTTCACTGTGTTTCTCACTCCTCTCAAAGGCATCTGTGCTTTATGCACTGTCTGAGCACAGCCTCCTTGCTAGGGGGGAAGCTTGCACTTGTTCTAGTGGGACAGTAAGAGGCACCTCCCACGCAGGTGAGCTTATGCTGAGGCTTGGTAGACCTGGTAATGATGGGCCTAAGTCAGTAGCAGTCTCTGGGGTGGACAGAAAGCCAGGTATGGAAGGATAAAGCCTTGCCAGTATGCATGGTAGGGGAGTCAAAGTTTCTGCTTCTTCTGGCTCACTAGGGGTTAAAATTTCTGGCACTGGCCTGCAGCAGTGGCTTCCCAGGATTGGTGAAATGCTTCCATGCCTTTGGAATACTTGACCTCTAAGCCAAGGGGGAGGGTGCCAAACTAGTGTAAGCCAAGTGTCTATGTAGGAAAACTGATTGGGGTGCCTGGATTTCTAGTGACCACCTGCTATACCTTCTCCTTCCCTACCAACATGGCTTTTTTCTCTGCCTCTTCTCCAGCAAACATTAACAAAACAATAGCACCTCCCAAGCAGGAAGGTAATCCTCAATTTGCAATCAACTGTCCTGCTCTGAGGGCAAGCACACATGTGGCTGCCCAGCACCATTTTTAACAATAAAAGTGAGCAAACTCAAAAAACACAAATTTTACAAACTTATTTGCCCAATAGTAGGCTATTCTAGTTCACACAAAGTCCTCAATTTCTCCTGGGACATAGTAACCTCATATTCCACTGAGAACCCTTTCTTAAAATTCCTGACCACCGTGGCTAAAAGAGTTGGTTTCCCCTGAAACTCTCCTATGCCTCCCATGACAGATGACAATTATGCCACATGAAGGAGTTGGGGAAGGGAGGGGAAATGTGGAGTGGACCCAACACTCACTTTGGCCCTGTGGAGAAAGTCAGAACCCTCTTCTGGTGTCCATTTCATTCACTCCACACTCTGTTTCACACAACCTCCCACACACCAGTGGAGGGTGATGAGTCACCAATCATAACCCAAACTTGTGGGGCCCATTCCCTACAATCTGTGGAGGGTGATGAGTCACCATTCCTAATCTGAACACATAGGGCCTGTTCCCCTCCACCAGAGAAGGGCAATGCAGTCACCACTCCTGTGGGGACCACTCCCCAAACCTGTGGAGGATAACTAGTCACTACTCCTAACCCATGGATGGAGTCACCACTCCTAACCTATGGGGGGCAATTAGTGACTCTCCGGAGGGTGATCAGGCCTCCCTTCTGCCCAGTTGGGGCAGGACCCCAGCCAGCTCCCTTTGTCTAGTTTTCCTTACTGTGGCTCTGACACGCTCTTGTTTCTTCGTTCCCTCATTGTCTGGTCTTTGCTAGGACTGCTGAAGGGGATCCCCCTTCCATCCTACAGAGGCGTCCCCACAGGGAAATCCTCAGCATACCTCAATATGCTGAGCTGCCTCAGCAGGAGCATCTGCAGGGCAGCTCAGGGGCTCCTCAATAGGGTGCCTTGTAAAGCCAGTAGTCACTGCCACCATCACAGCTGCCTGGCCCATGCAGGTTCGCATTTGATTCAGACAGACAATAAAACAACGAGCCATTAAGTAAGAACTGGTGGGCCATTACTTTTAAACCTTGTTCACACCTGGCGGGCGAGAAATACACACAGTGGGAAAACACTTCCCTTTCCATTCAGGGCTCCCAAAGCCACTGACTTATCTGAGTTTTCCTAGAATCAAGGGTTTCTAGCTTACCAGCCTTATTCACCTCTGTTCCCATCTCCTTCTCTCTGCACAGACCCTGCACAAACTGGCTTCTCCTTCAGCACTCCACCATCTTGACTGCCTCTCCTATGCAATTTCAGAAACCAAGAGAAAGAGAGAGAGAGAGAGCCCCAGATCTGTCCCATTTTATAGTGTAAAAATCAAAACCTTTAAGCCAATATACAAATAAGAAAGTCTCTGATACAAAGTCACTTATCTGAGGCATAAATAGGATTCCTCATAAGAGTGCACCACCCCACATCATGCAATAGTCAAAACTGTGGGGAAAAGCTTAGTTTTGAAAAGATCTTAGTATTAAAAGGGTGGGAAAGGCTTAGTCTTAAAACTAAGCCTTAGGCTATAAAGACTTTGCCTCCTTACAGCCTGTCTCCCTCACCCAATGCAAACAATAAGCAAACAAACATATATATCATATTTACAAACTTATTTCACCGACATTCCATCCCTTTTGCTTGCTTCACAATCTAAAGCACAGGTATACCTGCACAAGGAAATTAGGCACATTACATAAATTACAACAACATGACAAATCATACAGTTTCAATAATTACAAAGATACATTTTACCAGTCTCTGAGCACTTTACCAAAAGCACAAAATGTCCTCAGCCTTCTTTCTAGCCATATAAAAAGCTTCCTGGGGCAGGGGGAGGGCCTCCAGCAAAGCCACCCCCTGCTCCCATCAGGGTATTTCACATTGTCTAAAATCCATAAATTCATCCAGCGAAGGAGCCAGTGCTCATTCCGGTCATAGTCCAGAAATCAGTCCAAGCACATGGAACCTCAGCCCCCTCCATCCCTGCCATCCTGGCAGGTCTTACACTGTCCCAAGGAGGAGCATGTGGCAATGGCAGTCAGCATTTCCATCTGTGCTCCTGAGAGCGTGATGGCAGCCATCCCTATGTCCCAAAATCGCAGACCTACAGTAGATACTCCTTGCTGCTGGGCTCTCACCTTCTGGAGACTGTGGATCACAACTCCTGACTGATTCTCCTCATCCTCCAAAGAGGAACTGAAAACACCAGCTCCCACTGCCAGACTTGAGCCCCAGGCCACTGCCGCTCCACAGGACTTGCAGCAGCAGCCCTGGCCTTTGACATGGCCTCCCGCCGCTGCTGGCTCTCCACAACATCCAGGGCAATCTGCAACTCACAAACCTGTGATTCTTTCTCCAGTGGCTGCTCTATTTCCAAGTGAATCTCACAAACCTGGCCAGCCTCCTCCAGTGCTTGCTCTAGCTCCAGGGTCAGCATCTCTTTCTCCCACATTTGCTCCACTGGCTTTACATTTGGTGGTCTGTGGCAGGATTTGGATCAGTTCGGTATGGAGCCACCACCACCTTTGAGTGGTGGAGTAGAGGACCATTTGCTGTTATGGTTCCCCATGGTTGTCCTTTTGGGGACCATAGACTGGCTGACTTATAGCCATACATGAGTGTAAAGCCAGTAGCCACAGCCACCATCACAGCCACCTGGCCTGTGCAGGTTTGCATTTGATTTGGGCAGGCAGTAATGAAACAATGGAGCCATTAAAAGTAAGAACTGGTGAGCCATTACCTTTAATCCTAGTTCCCACCCAGAGGGAGAGAAATATACGCAGTGGGAAAACAGTTTTCTTTTCACTCAGGGCTCCCAAAGCCACTGACTTATCCAAGTTTCCTAGAATCAAAGGTTTCTAACCTCACCAGCCTTATTTACTTCTGTTCCCCATCTCCTTCTCTCTGCACAAACTGGCTTCTCCTTTGGCATTCACCATCTTGGCTGCCTCTCCTATGAAATGCTAACTTCAGGAACTGAGAGAGAGAGAGAATGCCAGCCCCCGATCTGCCCCATTTTATAGTGTAGAAATCAAAACCTTTAAGCCAATATACAAATAAAAAAGTCTCTGATACAAAGTCACTTATCTGAGGCATAAATGGGATTCCTCATAAGAGTGCACTACCCCACATCATGCAGCAGTCAAGGGTATAGGGGAAAGCTTAGTCTTAAAACTAAGGCTTAGGCTATAAGACCTGGCCTGCTTACGGCCTCTCCCCCACACCCAATGCGAACTATAAGCAAGCAAACATATATCATATTTAAAAACTTATTTGACCAACAGAGCTCATGATCCCTTTGTCTAGAGCAGGAGTCCCCAAACTACAGCCCGTGGGCCCCCTGAGGCCATTTATCCAGCCCCCCCCCCCCACTGCACTTCCGGAAGGGGCACCTCTTTCATTGGTCGTCAGTGAGAAGAGCACTGTATGTGGTGGCCCTCCAGTGATCTGAGGGACAGTGAACTGGCCCCCTGTGTAAAAAGTTTGGGGACTCCTGAACTAGAGGTATATGTAACTCTCATGACTCCATGATGGAAGGGTGAGTTTAGGTGAGGTCAGAGAATAAGGAATAGAATTTGTAAATTAAGGTCTTAAAAACTTTTAAGAAAAGAAAAGAGGAAGGCATTTCCAGATAAATTTTATCTTCTTTTCTCTGTGTAGCAAGTGGCTCCAAGCACCCTTTCAGAGAACTCCCGTCCAAGTACTAACCAGGCCCGACCCTGCTTAGCTTCCGAGATCAGGAGACCTGGCACATTCAGGGTGGTATGGCCATAGTCGCTGCTTTCAGAGAACTATAGAAAGTAGTTAATCCCTGCAGGCTTCCTTTCCCCTGTGTTCTTCCTGCCTCTTCCTCCTCAGGGAGGAGGGGTAGGAGGCTTGTCTTCTCCTTTCTTATGATCCTATTATGTGGCCCGTGGGCGTGCTGTGGGTCCTCCAGGACCTGGGGAGTAATAGATCTTGTTTCTCAAAGTTCCCTGATGGCTTTTTTGCTGAAGTGCATCCTGCGATGAAAATAATAAAAACCACAAAGGCCTTCAGACACAACATTATCTCTGGGCAGGAAAATGTCTGTGTGCTTTCTTCAAATAATAAGGCAGGGTCCATGCCTTAGGCATTTCTAGCAAGACCATTACCATCACTAGTCTGAGAGAGACACAACATGAAAAGAAAGTAAAGACTATAACATTTTTTAAATGATTCTAGAGCAGTATTAGTAGTTTCACAAACATGGAAAATTGCATAACAAATAGATAAGCAATTGCCCCAGTAGTACAAAACAATAGAACCACAAACATTAGGAAAAAATTAAATCTAATTACATTTACATTAAATATCACAGTTTTTCAGTTTTTATTATTTTTTATAGAAGAAGCAGTAATTACAAACTTAGAAAATTACCTTTACAGTAGAATATATTTTAAAAGACTAATTGAAATTTGAAAATTGCTTTTGCAAACTAATTGTGTCATTTTTAATAAACCTATTAATGAGTCCACAGAATTGGACCAAAAGGACATTGTATTTCCACAGTTCTCTGAAATTCCCAAAAAACTTTGGTAAGTTTTATTTTATTCTCCCAGTGTTGGGCAGATAAAATATATTATGCTCACTTTGTTAAAGATGGTGCTGCCCACATGGAAGCTCGTCGCCCAGGTGATATTAATGTGTGTTGGGGGTGGGCTGTGGGCAGGCAGGATCCTTGTAGCCTGGGGCTTTGTTTTAGGACTAAGCTTTTTCCACCCTTTTTGATGTGGGGTGGTGCAATTCCATCATGCCTCAGATAAGTGACTTTGTATTAGAGACTTCCCTATTTTGTATATTGGATTAAAGGTTTTGATTTCTGCACTATAAAGTGGGGCAGACCAGGAGCTTGCTCTCTCTCAGTTCCTGAGATTATCATTAGAGGATAGAGCAGAAAGCAGAGAAAGGCCACGTGGAGAAGACCTGGAGAAGCAGCCAAGGTGGCAGAGTGCTGAAGGAAAAGCCAGTTTGTGCAGGAAGAAGGAAGGAGATGGGGAACAGAGGTGAATAAGTCTGGTGAGCTAGAAACCTTTGATTCTAGGAAACTTGGATAAGTCAGTAGCTTTGTGAGCACTGAATGAGTGGATTTTGGAGCCCAGTGTATGTTTTTACTTGCCTGCCTGGTGCAAACTAGGATGAAAGATGATGGCCCACCAGTTTTTGGCTCCGTTGTTTCTTTACTGACTGTCCGAATCTAATGCAAACCTGCATGGGCCAGGCGGCTGTGAGGGTGGCCCTGGCTACTGGCTTTACATCCAGTGACTCATGAATCAGAGGTGATAGGCTTAAATTATCATGCCTTCCCCTTGCCTGCACACTGAAACTCAAATTCAGGTCTTCAGATGGCCATGGAAATGTGCCTTCCACTCGATGGGCCCACCCAATCTCTAAGGTAATTAGAAAGTCTTTAACTAAAGTACTGCTAAGCAATGAAAATAAATGGAAGCCACCAGCATAGTCATTCAGGAAATTTAAATACGAACAATTTAATTTAGATACATAAGACCTAAGATACAGGTTTCAAAATAACCAAAAAGCAGATATATGGTGCATGTCTGTGTTTGTTATGGGGTGAGCCTTGAGCTTTTAGAGTTACAAAAATTATTCCAGGGTATTCTGTGATGCTCAAGGCTCACCCAGGCCCATCAAACAGGAGTATTCAGATATAATTGGCCTTAAACAATGCATAGATAATTATGATATGCCACTCTGGTTCAAAATTATTGAGCTGTATGAATTAACACTCCTTGCAGCTCTCAAAACCTATGAATTTCATATGAACTTTCTTACCACTTTATTTCCAGAGAAGTTTCTGAACGATAACAGAATATGCCACCTCAAAACATGCCTCTTCAATGTAATATTTATTTGAAGTTAAAGACAATTGAAAAGAAACAAACACACAAAAGCTCTCTGCCCTCTCCCTATTTGCCTAAAAGTGGGATATGAATTTACAGAAGTGTCCCTCCTTCCAGTGGTGGGATTCAAATAATTTAACAACTAGTTCTCTGCCCTAATGGCCATTTTAAGTGTATCATTTTAAGAAAGAAATAATATACCAAAAGGTAGTTTATTATTTCATGCATTTAATACTTAAGAACAATAAAAGATGTACACAAAACTAGATTACATTATGAGTTTAAAAATATTAATGAAAAATGTTAAATAATACCTGACAAAGAACAATAAAATGTTATTTAATATCTTTCCATATTGCTTCTTGATTGACATCCTCACTTGCAAGTTTTTTTACCTATGGACAGAATGAACACAGGCTGTAAAGCCAGTAGTTGCCACTGAGGAGCCCCTGTGCCACTTCACCCGCAGGTGTTGTAAGGTACCAAAAACTACAGAATTAATATTAATATTTTAAGAGGCTTGAAGAACATTTTATTAATTTGGGTTAAGGTGTGCAGAGAAATTGTGAGAATAGTCTCTGTACTGTGTGATTGGCATAACCAGGATGGCTCTTGGCATTGTATTGTAAATGCAAAGGGGAGGAGAACATGGATTCCCAGACATTCCACCACACCTGTGGGGAAAGGGGTGAATGGCTAGCCAGGTGCAGGGAGAGAAAAGCCAAAATAAACCTTTTCTTATAGCAATGAGCCATTTGCAGGTATTTGTCCCCACAAAAACTACCTCTCCTAGGTAAGTGCGTGTAGTTAACACGTGTGACTCTGGACAGAGAGATGGCAGATAAACACTAGAAAATATAGGAATGCCTTTTAATATGTAAAGAGACATCTTTCTACCATTGTGTTGACTTGTAAATTTTGTTTTCTCCAAAATGATGTATGGCTTGCAAATTGAACATGGTCCTATAATGATAAAGGACATATGACTATAACCAATAGTGGTAAAGGGCTCCTAATTACAATTTTTGCTTCTGTACTTCCCACTTACAAAACTATAAAAACTAAGTAGAACAAAGGGCCGGCGCGCTCTCCCTCAGATTTCTGTCAGAGTTGCTGCCGCTTGGCCAAGCTAGACAATAAAGCTTTGGTGTGTAAAACCTTGTTCGTGTCTTCAATGTTTCGGGTCCCTCCAGATTGGGTTTAACAGCCACCATCGTGGCCATTTACATGCAGGTTTTCATTAGATTCAGGCAGACAGTAAAGAAACAGTGGAGCCAAAAAATGGTGAAGAATCTTCTCTGGTTCCTCCTAGAATCAAAGGCCTCATCAGTCTCAGTGGAACCCGCCACTGTTCCCCATCTGCACACCTTTCTTGCTGTTCTCTCTGTAAAAACATGGTTTCTCTCTCTCATTCTCCTCAAAACTTTCTGACATGAAAACCTCTCCTCCAGCAAACTTTAGCAAGGCAATGGCCCTTTCCAAGCAGGAAGGTAATTTGCAGTTTCAGAGATCACATAACCTGGTGCTACCCAGCACCCTTTTTTTTTTTTTTTACAGAGATAGAGTCAGAAAGAGGGATAGACAGGGACAGACAGGAATGTGGACATGAGAAGCATCAATCAGTATTTTGTTGCACATTGTGACACCTTAGTTGTTCATTGATTGCTTTCTCATATGTGCCTTGACCGTGGGCCTTCAGCAGACCGAGTAACCCCTTGCTTGAGCCAGTGACCTTGGGTCCAAGCTGATGAGCTTTTTGCTCAAACCAGATGAGCCCACGCTCAAGCTGGCGACCTCGGGGTCTCGAGCCTGGGTCCTCCGCATCCCAGCCTAATGCTCTATGCATTGCGCCACTGCCTGGTCAGGCTCAGCACCATTTTTTAACACTAAAAGTGAGCAAACTCAAAAAAGACAAATTTTATAAACTCATTTGCCCGACACAGGCACTTAGAATACGCTGTTGTGCAGATGAACATTAAAAAAGAGTAAGTAATGTAAATTTGTGATTTCCACACTGGGCAGCTGCCCAGGTGCCCACTTTAGAGAACCTGTTAATCCTAATCCGGAGGGACCCGAAACATTGAAGACACGAACAAAGTCCATCGATTACACACCAAAGCTTTATTGTCTAGCTTGGCCAAGCAGAGGCAACTCCAACAGTGGTCTGAGGGAGAGCGCGCTGGCCCTTTGTTCTACCTAGTTTTTATAGTTTTGTAAGTGGGAAGTACAGAAGCAAAAATTGTAATTAGGAGCCCTTTACCACTATTGGTTATAGTCATATGTCCTTTATCATTATAGGACCATGTTCAATTTGCAAGCCATACATCATTTTGGAGAAAACAAAATTTACAAGTCAACACAATGGCAGAAATATATCTTTTTACATATTAAAAGGCATTCCCATAATATCTAGTGTTCATCTGCTATCTCTCTGTCCAGAGTCACACGTGTCAACTACACGCACTTACCTAGGAGAGGTAGTTTTCGTGGGGACAAATACCTGCAAATGGCTCACTGCTATAAGAAAAGGTTTATTTTGGCTTTTCTCTCCCTGCACCTGGCTAGCCATTCATCCCTTTCCCCACAGGCGTGGTGGAATGTCTGGGAATCCATGTTCTCCTCCCCTTTGCATTTACAATACAATGCCAAGAGCCATCCTGGTTATGCCAATCACACAGTACAGAGACTATTCTCACAATTTCTCTGCACACCTTAACCCAAATTAATAAAATGTTCTTCAAGCCTCTTAAAATATTAATATTAATTCTGTAGTTTTTGGTACCTTACAACACCTTCGGGTGAAGTGGCTCCTCAAACCCTAATTACAAGTGCCATTTTAACCACTGGTTTGCAGAACTCAACAAAAAATTAGGTATCAGTTCTACTGAAGAAGTGCAAAACAGCTGAATCCCACCACTGGTTTTAACCTTTTACACTTGTGAACTGGTGAAAATAGGAGAATTATTTGGGGGGCCACAAAAGCACAGATAACCCTGAGCATAATCTAATTCAACTAAGATCATCAGGTCTATAATCTTCATACAACATGGTGGTGGTTAACTCTTTCACAGACTGGCACAAAATTTCTGGCATAATATCTGTTGGGCAAATAAGTTTTAACAAATGTTTGTTTGCTTGCTTATAGCTTGCACTGGGCAGCATCATGTTTACATAGTCTGTGAAAGGCTGCAGCAGACTGCAAATTGCAAATTTCCTTTCTGTTGTGGGAGGGCATTGTTTTGCTAATTTTTGCTGGGGGAGGGGTCTTTGTGGGCCCAGCCAGTTTTGCGGGGAGAGCAGAGAGAATACAGAGGGCTAAAGAAGAAGCCAGTTTTACAGGAAGACAAAAGGTGTGCAGATGGGAACCAGAGCTGAGGGGCTTTGCCAGCTCTGCTGAGACTGGTGAGGTCTTTGATTCTAGGAGAAACTGGAGAAGATTCTCCTGGTTGTGGAACTGGATAATATGTCAGGGTTTTGGGAGCCCTGAATGAAAGGGAAATGTTTTCCCTGCCTGTTTGCTCATCAGCAGGTGTGAGACTTAATAAACAGATTGGCCCACCATTTTTTAGCTCCACTGTTTCTTTACTGTGTGTCCGAATCTAATATGAACCTGCATGGCCATGATGGCAGTGGCCACTGGCCTTACACCACTGCAGACCACTGGTTGGAAAACTGCTGATTTATTACATGGTTCATTACCTCAAGTAAAGAAACCTGGCAGAGCCCTGGCTGGTTGGCTCAGTGGTAGAGCATCGGCCTGGCGTGCAGGAGTCTCAGGTTCGATTCCCGGCCAGGGAACACAGGAGAAGCACCCATCTGCTTCTCCACCCCTCCCCCTCTCCTTCCTCTCTGTCTCTCTCTTCCCCTCCCACAGCGGAGGCTCCATTGGAGCAAAGTTGGCCCAGGCGCTGAGGACGGCTTCATGGCCTCTGTCTCAGGTGTTAGAATGGCTCTGGTCACAACAAAGCAACACCTCAGATGGGCAGAGCATTGCCCCCTGGTGGGCATGCTGGGTGGACCCTGGTTGGGTGCATGCAGGAGTCTGTCTGACTGCCTCCCGTTTCCAACTTCAGAAAAAGAAAAGAAAAAAAAAGAAACCTGGCAGAGCTGGGGTTCTTCAGGAACTTCCTCCAGAACCACAGGCAGTGTGTGTTTTTTAAGTCATTTCCTCTGCTGTGCCAGGTACTCACTCTTGAGAATGTGTATAATGCTTATAACCAGAGGTGGATTTAACAGCAGGTGCATTGGGCATGTGTCCTGAGTCCCAAATTCTGAAAGGCCCTGCAAAACCCTTATTTTACACTTTTTTCTAATGACACCAAGTTTAGTTTTATAGATACAATTTTAACATTAATAGTACATAATATTTTTTATTTATTTAAAAATATGGTTAGCATGTATTTTTATTTTCCCTGTCTCTCTCTTTTTTTTAAGGGGCTCAATATTTTCTTCTGTGCCTGGGGCCTCAACAACCTTAATCCACCTCTGCTTACAAGGCAGCAATTCTCTAGATTATATGTCCCAAAGAAGTCCCATACAGACTCAGAAGGGGACTGTGGGAAAAATATCTGTTAGGTTTGCTGGTTGGTTTAATGAGCACTTTGTGCAATTAGTGCATGAGCATGTGACAGCTCTATTGTAAGGATATTAGTGCTTCCCCTCAGGGACCATTTAAGTGGACTGAGCTCCCACCAGGCAGAGATGTGCTTTGTTTCTTGATCCCTTGCCCTCCACTGCAAAAAGCAGGCTTCCTTTGTTTCTGTTCCTGTTTTTTTTTTTTTTTTTCTTTTGGCTTGTCTGTCTTTGCGAGCCTCCAATAAATTGGTATGATTGATCATATTCCAGCTCCACAGTTCCTTTACCATCTGCCCAAAATCAATGTAAGTCTGTATGGCCACAACCACCAGCCTTACAGGGTCATGTGTGAGAATCTTCATTACAGTGCCTGAGATCAGAGAGTTCACCTAAGGCAAGTGGAGCCATTTGGATAAGTTGAATATGTAGGATATACCTTGAAGTTCTATGTAACAGATGTAATAGATTAGGCATGAACATGGCTCCCTCGTAATAACATGCTACATAAATTATGTAAGAAAGAAATGCACAAAATAGCATATCAATTCAATCTTTTAAAAACAAATTTCTCCCTTCAAAAGAAGAAAGAAAAGCCTACTAATTAAATTAGGAAGTTTCCCCATGAAGGCACAGAGAGAAAAGATCGTGTAAAATGAAAAAAAAAAACAAAAGTAAGAAAAAAAAAACATATCAAGAAATGTCTTGAACAGAACAATTATCATGGTGTGTCATTCATGACATGAGATATGTGCTTACCTACCAGTTTTCAAGAACAGAGAAGGAAGGAAATCCAGGGAAAAGGAGAAGAAGGGGGGAAGAAGGGAAGGAGAACAGGAGGAAAACACATGGTATATTTAATAAACTGTTTTAAGCATAAACCAGATTATAAGAGTCCAAAACATAAAATTCTGGGGACATTGATTGTTCGGGTCCTAGGACAGAAAGGATGGCAGTCAACTGGCAGACAGGCTGCTGGATGAAGCTGAAGGTCTCTGGTGGAAGCGTGGCTGGGTTGTCAGTCACCCATCCCTGGGCACCTCCTCTCCCTCAATCTCCACGTGGCTTTTCTTCACTAAACTGCCACCAGCATAAAGTATATTCAACATAGTCCATTCTGTATTTAAAAGTAAGTAATAGTAAAAGATTAGATCAATTTCTGCCAAAAGATGTCAATTTTTGCTAAAGCAGTTTACATTTCATAAAATATGTTTGAATGAAAAGGATGGGGAACAGCATTTGGGGAATCACAATTCCCTATAAAATTTTATAGTTACACTTTCAAGAGGCCTCAGGCCATATTTCATACAGATACTGTAAGCACAAAAGCAGCACATAAGCATATTTTTTTTGTATAGGCTGATGGAGAAATGAAACCTTTACCAGGGCACACAGTCAAGCCACTTCAGAGCGAGTACCCACAGAATTTTACAAGCTCAATAGAGCTGATCAAGCCAGCAGAGTTCAGCCAGAAATCCTGACTTCTAAACTAAAGGTGCCCTCCCAGCTATGAGAAATCATGGTAGTCAATGTAAAAAAATATCCAAATCTGTAGAGAATCTTTATGGATTTATTTGAGCCAAAACTGACAATTGCCAAGAAACGAGATGTCAAATGCACTGGAGAATGACAGTTTTGCATTCTTTTTTATGCATTTGAAATCAAGGGGGTAACATAAGGAAGATTAATGAAAGTGGGAGAAAGCAAATTGGAGAGTGAATTCCAGGATAATTAATAAAATTATGTGCTTTTCAATAGTGCTTATGCTTTAGAAGGGGAAATTCTAAAAGCCTGTAAACTCAGATACCCAGAAACAATGGACAGGATTGCTTAAGGCAAAGATAAACCTTTTACTAAAGAAGTTATAGCCTGACCAGGCAGTGGCACAGTGGATAGAGCATCAGCCTGGGATTCTGAGGGCCCAAATTGAAAACACCAAGGTCATCAACTTGAGCACAAATTCACCAGCTTGAGCACAAGGTTGATGGCTTGAGCATGAGATTATAGGCATGGCCCCATGATCACTAGATTGAGCCCAAAGATCACTGGCTTGAGGCCTAAGGTTGCTGGCTTGAGCCCAATGTCACTGGCTTAATTAAGGGGTCACTGAATCAGCTGGAGACCCCAGTCAAAGAATGTATGAGAAAGCAATCAAGGAACAACTAAAGTACTGCAACCAGAAGTTGATGCTTCTCATCTTTCTCTCTTCATGTTAGCCTCTCTCTCTCTTTATAAATAAATAAATAAACAAACAAATAAATAAATAAATAAAAAGTTAATTAGTTAGTTATGTGCCTGGGGTGTGAGTACCTACCATGACCTGCTGGTTCGGAATTTATAATCAGATCACTCTGTGAGGGTAATTTCTATAGAACTCACTTTTTCAACCACACTCTTGACCCAAAGCTTCCAATGGACTCTGTGGAGAAAACAGCTGTATTAGGCTGGCTCATGGGTTTACCAGCTGCAAGTACTTTGCCTGATTGGCGTGTGGGTGTGTGGTAGCACCACGTGTGTGTGTGGTCTATATAAGGCTGCAGGTGCTTTCCCTGGGTGGCCATTCTCCCAGATTGCTCTCCTGCTACTGCCCCAGTTCTCAACCTGTGGGTCGCGACCCCGGCGGGGGTCGAATGACCAAAACACAGGGGTTGCCTAAAGCCATCGGAAATACATATTTTGACTTTAGGCTACCCCTGTGTTTTGGTCATTCGACCCCCGCCGGGGTCGCGACCCACAGGTTGAGAACCGCTGTGCTATTGTGAGGTGTGGTTTTCTCTGCTCCCTTGCCCTTACTGTGAATAGCAGATTTTCCTTTGTTTATTAGCTCTTTCCCTTTTGTTGTTTATTTGCTCACCTGCTCTTGTGAGCCTCCAATAAATGGGTATAGCCCAACACTTTCTGGTTCCACTGTTCCTCTACCATCTTCCTGAATTCAGTGGGAACCTGCCTGGCCTCAGTCACCAGCATTACATCTGGTGTAGTGGGCAAGATTTGGAGCAGATTGGTGTGGAGCGACTGACACCGCTGAAGGGAAGGGCAGAGGAGTAGTTGCTGTTCTCCAGCATGTGGTTCCCCATGGTTGTCCTTTTGGGGGTTGTGGCTGGGTGTTTTATACAGCCCTGCAAGAGGAAACCAAGAGTTCTGTCTGAGAGGTGACCTGAGGTCATGAGTTCCAGAATAAGTTGTGGAGCAAGCAGCAACAATGACACAAATTGAAACAGTCACTGGAGAAAGAGCTGCAGATCCAAGAATTGCAGGTCAGTCTGCAGGCAGAGAACCAGCAATGGTGTGAACTAGAGCAAGAGCTGGAGAGGGAGGCCAACTGGTTTCAAGATTTGCAGTGTGAGATGCAGACTGAGCACCAAAAGTGCCTGGAACTGGAGTGGTCTCTGGAGAAGGAATTGCAGGTTCGAGAGTTGCAGTTTTCCCTGGAAGCTGAATGTTGGTGCCAGCAGCTGTTGGAGAGACAATCACAGGTTCAGTAGCTCAAGAGTCAGCTTCAGGCTGAGAGCTAGTAGTCACAGGAGCCAAAGAGGGCATGGAAGATGGAGCTACATTTCTCCCAGCAGAATGGCTCTGGGTCAGCATAGCAGGCATTTCCGACTCCTCCTCTTCTGAGGGGGAGGTTCAAGCTGCAATTGCTCTCCAAAGAAGACTCAGAGCCTGGCTGGTGGTCACCAAGAAGGTAAAATTCCAGCAGCAAAGAGTCCCTCAGGGGCAACCACAGCCTCTTCCACAGATAGTGAAGCACTCTGTGGTCCAGCCCCACACTCAGGCAGAGCTGACAGAGTTGGGGGCACAATTCAGGCAGAAACCCATGGAGCCACTGGCAGCCTGGTTGCTGAGGTGGATGGCATCATGACCTCCAGAACAGAGATGGAGAAATTGGCTGCCATTACCACACACTCCTCCTGAGGCAGCATCTTCAGAACTTCCCTGACAACCCAGGAAACCATACCCTATTAGAATGGGTGATGGCCGCCATTTGTACGGTCTGTCAGAACACTGGGGACTTGCTGGGGACAGTGAGTCAGTGGCAGTGCTATAGTGAACTTCTCCAGGGCCTTTGGGAACTAGGTATGAAGAATGCTGCTTTCCATCCGGGGTCCCATGGACCAGACAAAGAAGTGTTTGTGGCTGTTTTGCAGGATCTTATCCTCTGCAGTGCCCCATCAGCCCTTTTTGGGTCACTAGTAGCTATCCTGGGCCCCTATGTGAGACAGCCCATCAACACTGTTATGCAGATGGTAGCAGATTTTGGGGAGCTGGAGGCAGCACAGAATCACAAAGCTGTGCTGCCCCCCCACCACCAACAAGCAACACAAATGGGCCTGTGAAAGTTACCCAAACACAGATGTGGGTAGATCTGACTGTGGCTAGGTCAGATAGGGAGAAATGAGATGGAAAGCTTAATAAGGTTCTTTTGGAGCTTTGGCAGTAGCTTAAACCAGGACAGAGGTTCCAGCCACTGAGACAAATGCCCCTAGCATCTACCAATAAAATGATTGGTGTGCAGACAGCACAGTTACAAGATTTTATTGTGGAAACCACTGAAGGAAAGGAGAACTCCCAAGAACTGATGTTTCAGTTTGAATAGGGAGAAGGCTGAGGGACTGGTCTAACCGAGATAAGCAGGGATCAGAAGCCACATGTGGAACTGGCTATTCACTGGTCCCCTTCTAATGTACAATGGGTATTGGCCTAGGTGGATACAGGTGCAGAATGTTCCCTTCTATATGGGAACTCAGAGTGGTTTTCTGGAACACCAGGGGCCATTGATGGTTATGGGGGCCAAACTGTTCAAGTGAAGCCAATAACTATTCCATTGGGGATAGGAAGACTGTCTCCTAAGCTATATAAGGTATATGTATCCCTATTCCTGAATATATTTTGGGGGGTAGATGTCTTAAAAGAACTGTGGTTGGAAACTACAGCTGGGGAGTTCCACTTGTGAATCTGGGTCATGAAGGCAGTGTTGCAGGGACAGGCAGCACATTCCCCTTGCAATTACACATTTCCCGGGATGTGACTAGCATGAAGCAGTACTGCCAGCCAGGCAGCTATGACAAAATTACTGGGATAGTCCTCAAACTAGAAAAGGTGGAGATCATTCAGCCAGCACTCAGTACTTACAATTCCCTGGTGTGGCCTGTGCGCAAACCAGATGGAACCTGTCAAATGACAGTAGATTACAGGGAACTTAATAAAGTTGTTCCCCCTTTGCATGCTGCTGTACCCTCAATAGCTAACCTGATGAATTAGTTAAGCCATGAGTTGGGGACATACCACTTTATGGCAGATTTGGCTAATGTCTTTTTCACTGTTGACATAGCTGCAGAGTTAAGACAAATTTGGCTTCATTTAGAAAGGGTGGCAGTGGACCTTAATGTAGCATCCACCAGGTATGGGAACAAATGTCGGAGACTTTCAGGAGCTAAGATGTTACTTTATTGGCCAGTTTAACCTGCGCAGGGGCGAACTCCCGAGATGTCCGGAGACACCGTGCTCACAAGGAGCTGCAAATGGGAGCTGCGCCTGGAGCTTACAGCCAGGCCCTTATATATCCTAAGTGAGCAAGCATACATAATACAGAAGCAGATGTGGCAGTTTAGCTATTGGCTAGGGAGGTCACACGCAGCATAGCAACAGGGGCCGGCATAGCAATAGGGGCCGGCATAGCAACAGGGGCCGGTTTTAGCTTAGTGGCGAATTTCAAACCTAAACTTCTGATAAGGGTCTCTGACTCATAGCCTGTTTTTCTAAGAGTTAGACAGCACACTTCCTTGAACCTAACATTCCCCCATCTCTTTTGGGCGTAAATCAAACCCTTGATTCTTCATCAGTGGGGAGAATGGTATTTATAGGTGAAACCTACAAGGTTACAATGTTTTCAGCACATTTGTACAATATCTTTGCAAAAGTACACAAGCACACACTGTTTTAAGATAATAAACTGCTTTCATGCAATATCTGCAGGGCTGATACACAAGGAACATGTCCTGCCTTGTATTTTTCTTCACTGCACTAACTTCTTACAACTTGCACAAACCTTCTGCAACTTATATAAACCTTTAACTTTTATAAACTTTCTTATCCAGAAATAACTGGCCTTCATAACAACTTGCTTTTCCCTTTTCTTTTCAAAAGTACCACTACACTTCATACTTTCTATTATCAAAACTATACAATTCCTTTCTAGTCAAAACTCTTGATTTAAAAATCTTTAACCTTTAGGGACAATTAAGTTGACTTTCTTTTTATCTTAGTTTCCCTTTTCCTAAAGCCTGATTAAAAGAGTCCTTAGTTAGTTCCTCTAGGCATTAGCCATGCGTGGACCAGTTAACTTCTGGTTTGTGGCTGAAGCAGGGCATGCTGTCCTTCTCAGGGTCAGCTTACAAGGGTTGGCGGGGTCAGTCTTCGCTGTCCACAAAGGTGTCTCTGCTGGGACTGTAAGCTTCAGCCGGCTGCGGTGGACCCAGGCAGGTATGCCTTCTACCTTGGCAGTAGTGGGGGTGTACTGCTAGAAGTGCCTCTTGGACAGTCTTTGAACAGTTTGCTGAGTAACCAAACAGTCTCGAGACTCCAAATGATTCGAATCAGCCAAATTCAGTTTCCAAACGGCAACTGCCGGAGGCTGGCCAGCTACCAATGTCTGCTGCAGCCCACTCCGTGAGGAGGGGTCTTACACGGCCTATCTCACTGGGGACCTCCATTTGTTACATCTCAGGAGACAGGCCACAGCAAACCCAAAGTGAATTTTATAAGTTTTATTGCAAACCTGCGCAGGGACTGCAGGCAACTCACGCAAGGGAACACTGCAGCCCCCCAAACCTGTGTAGGGACTGCAGGCAACCCACATCTCCGAAGAGACTGGAGCACTGCAGCCACGAGCTTCTAAAATGGCTCCTTTTTATAGGGTGGCTATCTAGGATGAGCAAGCAAGCAACGTTTACAAGGGCGGGAGAGGTCGCACGCAGTATAGCAATGGGGGAGGGGGTATAGCTCAGTAAGGTACGGATTGGGCACCAAGGGATGAATAGTCTCTACCTGCGCATTCACCTCCCGCAAGTCCTGGACCGGACGATAGTCTTGGCTCCCTGGTTTCTGGACGGGAAGCAGTGGGGTGTTCCAGGCTGACTGGCACCTTCGAAGGATGCCTGCCTCCAGCAGGCATTGCAAGTGCCTGGTGATTCCGTTTAGCTCAGGCTGGGACCAGGTACTGCCTGATCCTAACCGGTCTAGCAGTGCTAAGCAGTTGCACCAGGACAGGCGGTTGGTGAGCAGCCAAACCTGGGGGGTTGGTTTCTGCCCAAACCTCAGGTACCCGGGCACGCAGGGCGTCTGGAACCCTTTCCTCAGCCTCCTTACCTTCTAGGACGGTGGCAAGTAAGTGTTCTTCAGACAGTGGGACAGTTACTTCTATGCTGACCTCTGCCTCTTTGTTCCCCATAGGGCTTTCCTCCTGTCGGATGGTTATGGTGGCCTGAAGTTTCTGCAATAAGTCCCTTCCAAGCAGTGGGTAAAGACAGTCTGGAATGACTAGGAAAGAATGGGTGATGGTGCCTCAATCTAAGTCAGTAATTCTTGCGGTGGCCTATGGGTAGGCTTCTGCTTTGTCCGTTGCCCCTCTTATCTTAGTAGTTGTCTTCTGCATCTGGCCTTGTGGTTTCTTTAGGACTGAGTAGGTGGCTCCCATGTTGACTAGGAAGTCTATTAGTTTTCCTTCGACTATTAAGGTGACCATGGGCTCCTGGGAGCTGGCAAGAATGGAGCCCTGGCCCCGTCAGTCTAAGGTTTGGAGCAAGACCTCTGGGCCCTGTCTTGGCCCTTGGCTGTCAGTCTTTAACCTTGGACACTCTTTTTTCTAGTGCCTTTTCTCTTTACAATAGGCACATTGATCTTTTGCTATTCGCCATCCCTGGCCCTTTTGCTGTCCCCCTTTCCCTTTGGGAGGAGGTTTCTGGGCAGTGGCAGCAATCAGAATTTTGGCAACTTCCTTCGCCCTGCCAACCTCCGGATCATCCCTATTGACATACATCTTCTGGGCTATCTCTAATAGCTTGCTTCTATTCTCTCCCTCAAACCCCTCAATCTTCTGAAGCTTTTTCCTAATACCTGAAGTGGCCTGAGTCACAAAGGCTATATTTACTAGTCTCTTGTTCTCTTCTGCTTCAGGATCTAGAGGGATATATACTCTATAAGCCTCTATGAGTCTCTCTAGAAAGGCTGCTGGGGATTCCTCTCTTCCCTGGATGACTTTACTTACCTTGCTAAAGTTGGTTGACTTTCTAGCTGCTGCCTTGAGCCCCCTCAACAGAGCCTGGCGATACTGGAGGAGTGTGTCCCTTTCCCCAGCAGTATTAGGGTCCTAGGTAGGAGGTTGAGATGGGAGAACATCTTCTATTTCCCTTTCTTCCCTCCCGAGTTTCCCTTTCTTCTCCTAATACCGCCTTAGCAGCTTCTCTCATTATTCTGTCCCTTTCTTCAGAAGTGAAGAGGGTTTGTAAAATCTGCTGACAATCGTTCCATGTGGGCTGATGGGTCCTAAAAATGGTCTCAAGGAGAGATATTAGTCCCTGAGGTTTCTCAGAAAATGGGGGATTCTGATGTTTCCAATTGTATAAATCACTAGTGGGAAAAGGCACATAGATGAGGAGAGGAGGTGCCCGTGGGCCAGCATCTGGTGCCAGCGGTGCCTCCCGGAGAGGCAAAATGGCTGCTCCTCCCGGAGGAGGAGGCAAAATGGCTGTATCTCCCCACACATCCATATATAGGTATTGATCTGGGTGGGGAGCCCTATAGACCATGGCTCTGACAGCAAACAAAATTGGAAGGTCAAAAGTGCCCTCTGTGGGCCATCCCACATTAAATGTAGGCTATTCCAGCTGGCTCAAGGTCCGGAAGAAACCTGGACTTGGCTGCGGACCTCCGTACCCCTGAGCCCTCTTCTGGAAATCAGAAAAATTCTTCAACAGGTACTTGAGCAGGGATCCTGGCACAGACTCCTGTTGTCCCATCCTAGATGACTCAGGAATAATGAGAAAGGGTAGGATACAGGCAACACACACTATTAACACAAGGAACACACTTGTCTCTCTCACACTCAACTCAGTCATTTGAGCTCAGACAAAATGCAGCACAGCGCAAAATGGATTCCTAATGTGACCAGTCACTCCCAAAGTTAACTCCTAGAGTTAACAATTCCTTTCAGAAAACAGTGTCCCGTTCTGAAAGCCCTGGGTAGGTTACCAGCAGTGTCCCACCTACTACCTCAGGTTTATATGCTCCGGAGCTCAAAAACAAAACCAAATGAGGATCCTCTGTGAATACTTACTCAGCTTGATCTGTCCTTCTGGTCTCCGACCCAAAACTCTGCCAAGGGAGAATCCCGGGCGAGCCCTCAAAATGTAGCATCCACCGGGTATGAGACTTTCAGGAGCTAAAATGTTACTTTATTGGCCAGTTTAACCTGCGCAAGGGCGAACTCCCGAGATGTCCGGAGACACCGTGCTCACAAGGAGCTGCAAATGGGATCCGTGCCTGGAGCTTACAGACAGGCCCTTATATATCCTTCTGTGGCACTATCCTAAGTGCCACAGAAGCAGATGTGGCAGTTTAGCTATTGGCTAGGAAGGTCACACGCAGCATAGCAACAGGGGCCGGCATAGCAACAGGGGCAGGTTTTAGCTTAGTGGCGAATTTCAAATCTAAACTTCTGATAAGGGTCTCTGACTCATAGCCTATTTTTCTAAGAGTTAGACAGCACACTTCCTTGAACCTAACACTTAACAGTATAATTACAGGGCTAATTGCATAGCTTCACCTTGTACCATGGGCTGGTGGCTGCTGACTAACTAAATGGAAATAGCCAGAGGCAGTTTGTATGTATCATTATATTGATGACATTGTGCTAACTAGTGACTCTTCCAGAATTGGAGCAAGCAGTCCCTACCCTGCTATCTCATATAAAAGTGTGTGGCTGGGCAGTCAATGAGGGAAAATTACAAGGACCTGGGTTATCTGTTAAATTCCCGGGGGTTGTCTGGTCAGGTAAGACAGAGGTTATCCCAGACGCAGTTGTAGATAAGATCCAAGCATGCCCTGTGCCCACGACGGTAAAGCAGTTACAGGAATTCCTAGGTCTGTTGGGCTGTTGGCAAACATTCATACCCTATTTAGCTCAATTACTGCATCCCTTATATCACCTTATTCAAAAGAGGTTCTCTGGGATTGAACTGAGCAGGCATAAGGAGTATTTGCAGCAGTGAAGAGATCTGTCAAGGCAGCACAGACCTTGAATGTGTTTGATCCTGCCAGGCCCTGTGGGCTTGATGTCCATGTAACCCCTGAGGGGTTTGGATTGGACTTGTGGCAATAAACAGAGTGCCTACTGCAACACTTTGGCGAGGGCGAGATGGTTGGAGACTGTGCCTGCAGGGTCGTGGCCCAGTCATTCACCAGAGTCCGCTCCATGAGGGACAAAATACTATGTGGGCTATGGTTAAGGCATGGAACTTGCCTTTTTCCTATGCAGAGATACTTGCAGCTGAAGTCCATTACTCATTAGTGGAGAAGCAGCTGGCAGCTGTGTACACTGCCCTCCTAGCCACCGAGAGTATTATGACCACAACTCCAGTTACAGTCAAGACCACAAAACCTATTGAAGGATGGGTGAGAGATTGGGCAACCAAACCTCATAGTAGTATGGCCCAAACCTCCACCCTGGCCAAGTGGGATTCATACTTGCAGCAACACTGTGCTCTTAGCACCAGCCCATTGAGGACAGAACTGCAGGAAGCCTTGGTTCCTGTTCCTTATGTAACCTTAGAGTCAGGTGCAGCTGGGGCTCAGGAGGCAGAACCTGAAGTCAATCCCTACCAGGAGGGGAGGGTGCCAATCCCCGAGGATGCCTAGTATACTGATGGTTCTAGCAGGGGCCAACCTGCCAAGTGAATGGCCATAGCCTTCCATCCAGTCACTGAGACTATTTGGATGGACACGGGTACAGGCCAGAGCAGCCAATGGGCAAAATCAAGAGCTGTTTGGCTAGTTTCCCATAATGAACCTTCACTTCTGGTAATTTGCACCAATAGCTGGGCTTTCTATTGTGGATTGACCCTTCCCAGTGGATGATAATGCACCATCTGCTATGGGGTCAGGCCATGTGGCAGGACTTATGGAAAAGAGGACACCAGAAGTAGGTGACAGTATATCATGTCACAGGGCATGCCCCTCTAATCCACCCTGGGAATGATGAGGCAGAAACTATGGCGAAGGTGAGATGGTTGGAGACTGTGCCTGCAGGTGATGTGGCACAGTGGCTCCACCAAAGTCTGCTCCATCTGGGACAGAAAACTATGTGGGCTGCAGTTAAGGTGTGGAACTTGCCTGTGTCCTATGCAGAGGTACCTGCAACCTGTGAGCAATGTGCAGTGTGGTCCAGGGAGCATCCTAAGAGATGATGCCTAACTGGCATCACCTGGACAGACCCAGAGAAGTCATGTTCCACTGACACAGTGGCAAATAGACATCATTGGACCTTTACCAAAGTCAGAAGGGTACCAGTATGCAGTCACTTGTGTAGATACTGCCACTGGGCTTCTTGCTGTTTACCCTACCCATAACCCTGACCAGAGGGCAGTCATACAGGCTCTGGACCGCCTGAGTGCTGCATATGGGTGGCTGCTGGTCCTTGAAAGTGACAATAATATCTATTTCATGGGTTCTATGGTGAAGCAATGGGCTTAAGACCTAGGGGTAGACTGGAAGTACCATGTTCCCTACCACCCCCAGGCTGCTGGTATCATTGAGCAGTATAATGGACTCTTAAAACAGGGACTGCAACAGGAGGGGGACACTAGCTCTCTTACTGGATGGACACGCTGCTTGTGGACAGTACTCCGGATTTTGAATGAGAAACCTTGACGGGGAAGTGGGCAGCTCTGGTGGAGGCCCTCCTGCACTGGGTAGCTGTTCCCATCCAGTGGCAGATACACACCAAGGATGCTTTGCTCAAGCCAAGCTTTAGACGGCAGGGCAATGTGCTTTTCCCTGCCTCAAACAGCTCTCCTTTAAGGTTGACAGTTTCAATGAACATGGCCCTGGACTGTACAGGCCCCCACCTGCAATGGGTGGCCTTGTTGGCACCATGGGGCAGGGTACTAGAGAAGGACCTCCAGTTAACTCCCTGGGCAACCAGCACATGGCCACCTAAGGTAGAAGTGTATTATCTCTTAAGTGCTCAGGGAGACAGCATTATGAAGAGCATCTTTGTGATTTCTTTATGGCCCATAACGAGTTCTCCCATTTAGCTGCACATGGAACCAGCAGATCCTGGCCAATAAGGTTTGGTATGCCTGCCCGGGGTGGCCTCTGGTACCTGCTACTGTGCTGTCTGCAGACAAGCTCTGGCCTGGATTCTGCCAGTAGGGAAAGATTTGCCTCTCTTGGTGCCGCTGACCAATCTCTCATTTCGCCCATAGCTTGTGTCTTGTAACTCTGTTGCTGTACGTAGTCTGTACTATTTCTGTTTTTGTAATGTACCTCACTCCTAACACCATCATGGAAGAAACCTGTCGTGTAGATTAGTGCTCCCCAACCCCTGGGCTGCGGACCAGTACTGGTCTGTGGGCCATTTGGTACCGGTCCGCAGAGAAAGAATAAATAACTTACATTATTTCTGTTTTATTTATATTTAAGTCTGAACGATGTTTTATTTTTAAAAAATGACCAGATTCCCTCTATTATATCTAAGACTCACTCTTGATGCTTGTCTTGTAAGTTCGACAATTATATTTTAAAATACCCCAGTTTTTACACCGGTCGTATAATTTTATTTTGTGCATTTATCCATCCCACCCTAAAGGCCGGTCCATGAAAATCTTTTCTGACATTGAACCAGTCCGTGGCCCAAAAAAGGTTGGGACCACTGGTATAGATTATGAAGCGAGCAACCGTAAAGGGGTGGAATGTGTGGAAAATGGCTGTGTTAGGCTTGCTTGCAGGTGTACCAGTTGCAACACTTTGCCTGATTGCTGCATGGTAGCACCACGTGTGTGTGGTCTATGTAAGGCTGCTGTGCTTTCTCTCAACAGTGATTCTCCCAGATCGCTCTCCCACCACCATGAGGTGCGGTTTTTTCTGCTCCCTTGCCCTTACTGCAAATAGCTGGTTTTCCTTTGTCTAGCAGCTGTAATGCTGGTGGCTGAGGCTAGGCAGGTTCCCATTAGATTTGGGCAGATGATAGAAGAACTACAGGGCTGGAAAGCATTGGCCTACACCCATTTATTGGAGGCTCACAAGGACAGGCAAGCAAATAAACATCAAAAGGTAAAGAGCTAATAAACAAAGGAAAATCTGCTATTCGCAGTAAGGGCAAGGGAGCAAAGAAAACTTCACAGTGGCAGGAGAGTGATCTGGGAGAATCACCACCCAGAGGAAGTACCCATAGCCTTCTATAGGCTATGCACACATGCCTATGCCACGTGCTCACATGCTAATCAAGCAAAGTACTTACAGCTGGTAGACCCATAAGCAAGCCTAACACAGCTGCCCCACAGCAGCTATTTTCATTTTGTGTTTATTCACTTGCCTGTCTTTGCAAGCCTCCAATAGACAGGTATGACCCGATGCTTTCCTGCTCTGTAGTTCCTCTGCTGCCTGCCCGAATTCAATGGGAACCTGCCTGGCCTCAGCCACCAGCATTCCAGACCTCATTTAATTTTGTTTGGAAATCATCACTGTGGGCAGCTGTGTTAGGCTTGCTCACTGGTTTACCAGCTGCAAGCCCTTTGCCCAATTAGTGCATAAACTTGTGGCAGTGCCAAGTGTGTATGGCCTATATAAGGTTATGGGTGCTTGCGCTAGAGAGAGATTGGGGATTGTAATTGTGTGGATTGCCTGCCCACCACTCTGAGGGGCCATTTTGCTGTGTGTTTGCCTGAGAGGCGGTTACCCCTGCCTGTGTGCTTGTCCGTCATTGTGAGACTTTATTAAATGAATGGCCCAACCCTTTCTGGCTCTGCAGTTTTTCTACCATCTGCCCGAATCCAATGTATACCTGCCTGGCCTTGGCCACCAGCACTACAATCACTTTGTTAAATTATACAGGGTAGGGCAAAAGTAAATTTACAGTTGTTCATATGGAAAATAATATAATTATTCACAAATAATAATACAAGAATAAGCTTTGTGTCTTGTGTACTCACAACTGTTAAACCTACCTTTGCCTCACTCTATATTTATTTGTTGAGTGTCTCTTGAGAGACAAAAAAATTTCTTTGACAAGAAAACTTATATTTCATTCAGCCTTGTTCTTGATACCTGGTTGTAATGCCAGTGGCCGAGGACAGGCAGGTTCACATTGGATTCAGGAAGATGGTAGAAAAGCTGCATATGTGGAAAGGGTTGGGCCATTCGTTTAATAAAGTCTCACAATGGCAGACAAGCACACAGGCAGGGGAAACTGCCTCTCAGGCAAACGCACAGCAAAGTGGCCCCTCACAGTGGCGGGCAGGCCATCCATGTGTCCACAATGCCCCTGAGCACAAGCACTCATAGCCTGATACAGGCCATACACATGTGATGCTGCCATGTGCTCACACACTAATCAAGCAAAGGGCTTGCAGCTGATAAACCAGTGAGCAAGTCTAACACAGCTGCACCACAGTGGTCTAGCACAGACAATAAAAATCCTGTTTGGTGGTGTTGATTGAGTATATATCTCTAAGGGAAAATATACAGTTTCTTTTTTTCTAATATGTTTCTATATACCAACAGAGGGCCATGGTAAAATTTATCAATCAACAAATCATTTTCTAGTAAAGGTTTTTATATCTCAGAATTTTTAAATTTATTCTAAAATTTTAAGGAAAAGTGATTTATATCTCAATTTCCCAAACTCTGTTCCAAGGAACTCTAGCTCTCAATGTTCTGGAGAATAATAATATACATTCACAAGCCTAGAGATTTAGTGTAGTTTAAGCCTCTTTTTAAACCTATGTTTCTATAAATTTTATTATATCATTGAAACTTTCTATTATCTAACACCTATTATCTCCCCTGTGGAGTTGACGTTCTTGAGAACACACTTTGGAAACGTTGCCCTGAGGTGGGATTTCACGAGATAATACGTGAAATATATTTTCTTCAATTCTTTCAGATTACATGAATCCTCAGTTAAAATTTTGGGAGTTATATTATAATATATATATTTATTTAAGTAAATCAACAATTATACCCATAGAATTACACATAAATAATCATCTCAGTTTATTTTTGGTAGTTACACAGCTTGAGAAACATTAATCATCATTTGCCTACATTTATGGCAAATTAGATTAAATTAGTAAATTACATATAAATTAAATTAAATGTAGACTAAATTATTGTTCAGCAATTAAATGTGTGGTTCCACAAGCAATGTTCCTGGAGAAGAGGCTTTTCTGGGGGTGATGCGATTGTTTAACAGAGGGTGAGCAGAAGTCACAGTAGGTCCTATTTTGAGTCTAATCTGAAATATTATACATTTCTACACTAGGAACTCCTGGTCTCCCTCAACAAGGAACAAGCCTCAGGTGCCCCCTTCCACACCACTGTCTTTGCCGGAAGGAAACAAGCAGTGCAGAGCAACTCCAGGCAGTTTGGTGACCATTACTCTGAAATTCAGCTGGCCCACCTGACCCACAAATGCACAGATTAGAAATAAATGTTTATTGTTTTATAAACATAATAAAATATGTTTTATATGTTTTATAAACATATAAAATAAATGTTTATTGTTTTACTGAGATTTTATAGTAGTTGGTTAAACAGCATAATCTAAGACAATTCTACCTTATGTAATGGTAACTCTTCTAAGAAACTTGTCCATGAAATCTAGTTGAAGTGCTCTAATTCTCTCTCTATTCAACTACTAGGGTTCTTGTTATGACCGTTGAAATGGAAATCAGTATTAGCCTCTATTTTGCCAGTCCCAAAGAACAGCCCTTCTCATCTTATTCCTCACTAAACATATGTTGCCTCTCACTGCTTCTGAGAACACTACTATCTTCTCTTGGTTTCCATATCATCCACTGTCCTGATAATTTTGTTTGTTAGACATCTTTGTTACTTTCTTTATTATTATTATTATTTACAGAGACAGACTTAGAGAGAGGGATAGATAGGGACAGACAGACAGGAATGGAGAGAGATGAGAAGCATCAATCATCAGTTTTTCATTGCGACACCTTAGTTGCTCATTGACTGCCCTCCCATATGTGCCTTGACCGTGGGCCTTCAGCAGACTGAGTAACCCCTTGCTCAAGCCAGCGACCTTGGGTCCAAGCTGGTGAGCCTTTTGCTCAAGCCAGATGAGCTCGTGCTCAAGCTGGCAACCTCGGGGTCTCGAACCCGGATCCTCCGCATCCCAGTCTGATGCTCTATCCACTACAACACCGCCTGGTCAGGCAACATCTTTGTTAGATCACTCACCCCAGCTTGGCATATTGAGATATTTAAGTTTTTGTCTCGAACCCTTATTTTTATCTCTATCTACATTTTATTCCCGAAACATCTCACTCAGTTCCAAGACTTTGGTTATTGTGTTTGCAATACAAATGCTAAATTTATATCTCATGTTCCAAAATCTAAACTTGTCCACTCAGCATCTCCATAAATATTTTTAATTGGCAGTTCTATCACTCACATAGAACTTATTACAAACGGAACCTTATGTAGCTACTTCAGCAGGAATGCATTTAGATTATAATGGATCTTACAGAATCTTTTTGAAGACTAAAAGATCAGGCATGAGACCTGTAAAGTCAGGTGTCTGCAACAAATTATAGTTACAGTTGGACTGTTCTGCCATCACTGCCACTGGGCAAAAGCACTGCTGGGTCCATCCCTAGCACGGACCAATGCCAATACTGCCTCTTGTCATGAATGGATATTGAACAGCATCTCCCTCTTCAGATGACTCTCTTTCAGATCTAAATATGTGGATGCATTTGATTGACGATGCCTAAATCATACACTTGTGCTCCTATTGCAAATGAAGCTGGGAAAGAGGGTTATGACTTCTAGCTTAAAAGTCAGGACTCATATAGATGGAAACTCCTTAAACATGGTATGTGTCAATCAGGTGGTATAAATCATGCTATGGTAACAACAACAAAAATCTCAATGGCTTAAAACAGCAGGTGAAGAGCAAATGCATCTGGGACATTCTGGAATTTAGGTTGACAGACTCCAGTCTCAACATATAGTCACCAAAGCAGAAGAAAAGGGACACAGCAAATTGTGAAAGGGCTTTTCAGACATCCACCTGGAAGCAATATATATCACCTCTACTTGCAATTCATTTGCCAAATTAAATCGTATAAATATGCTTAACATTACAGAAGGTGGGAGGTGCAATCCTACCATGTTCTCAAAAAAGAGAAGAGAAATTGTTTTTTTTTGTGTGTGTGAGTGAACATCATGATTACAACATATAAGGCAAATCATCCTGAGAAACTGAGAAATATGACAACTTTTGTCCCATCGCCATACATGCAAAATTATATCAAATCTCAATTTTTCTCTTTAAACATCTTCCTCCCTCAAGTTCCTCCTTTCCAGTCCTGAGAGATATTCTTTAAAATATGTTTTGAAGCCATTCACTTCTTTCTATTTTTGTCACAACTACTTTTATCCAAGGCACCATCATGTCATGTATGGGTAGCTGAAACCACTTCCTAATTGGGTCCTGTTTCTGCATACCCTCCTACAGTCCATTTGTTACAAAGAAACCAGAGTGATCCTTTAAAATGTGGGTCATATAGTGAAACTTTTACCACTTGAAATCTTCCTATGGCCTAGCTAGCTTCATTTTGAACAAAACTCAAACTCCTTCTCATGGTCTTGACCCAGTCTCATCTCCTATCACGCTCCTTCATTCTTAGGCTCCAGCCACTCTGGGCTTCCCCGGTCCACTGAATCTGCTCTGTGCACTCTCATTTGGAGCCTTTGAGTTTGCTATTTCTTTGCTTAACATCTTCCTCCCACAAATTCTGCCTACTTTACTCTTTCTCAGAGTATAACTTACCATACTTTCTATTAATATTATGTAAAGCTGATATATTTTTATAGTACTTTTTGTCAAGTTAAATAATCCTTATTAATTTGCTTAGCTGTGCCTAGTAGAATACCTGTCAGATAGTCTGTGCTTATTAATATTTGTTGAATGAGTAAATGAGTGACAATATAAATGAAAAACAAAATGTTTTATTCACTATACAACACTGCCTCTAAATATTTGGACCAAAGACATTAAGTTACAATAAATACAGATTCTTTTGAACTTATAATTGTTAAAATTTTGAAACACAACATTAACTCTGATTTTATTGAGTCACTTTCTAAAAACTTTCAATGATGCTCCAGATCCTTAGCAAAACATAGAAGAGAACTTTATAAATCAGGAGCCAATGTACCTGTCCAGCTTAAATTCCATCTATCATTCCCTTTCTAACCATTTCTCTAACCTCATACAAAAAATATAAACCATCTGAAGGAAATCCTTCACTGCCCTGGAATGAAGCCTAGAAGTACTTCTATTTTACTATTCTAATGGAGACCTTGTTTTCTCTTCTTTTCTAAGACCAGTCCTTCCTTACTTGCTCTAGATCCATCTCCTCTTGTCTCCTCAGGGAGTCTATTTCTCCATACCTTTATCTATCTCTTCTTTTTTAATAGTTTTATTGACTTATACTTGACATGTAATGAGCTGCAGTGATTTAAAGCATACCATTTGGCAGGTGTGATGAAAGCACACTTTCATAACACTGTGAAATCATCAGTGCCGTCAAGGCCATCAACATCTGGCACCCCAAAGAGCCTCCTGTCCTGTTGCTCCCCACATCTTCCCACTGGCCACCACAACACTAAAATGCTTTCAGTCATCATTGTTAGTTTTTGTTTTCTAGAATTTTATATAAATGGAATCATATAGTATGTATCCTTTGTGTATTGCTTTTTTGTACTCATCATAATTATTTTGAGATTCATTCATGTTGATCCATGTTATTGTTGACTAGCATTCCTTTGGATGAATACGCCACAGTTTATACATCCATTCACCTGCTGGTAGATATTTGGGTTATTTTTAATTTTTGACAACTAAAAATAAAGATACTATAAATATTCATGTATAAGTATTTGTATGATCATATGTTTCTTTTCTTTAGAGTAAATATCTAAAACTGAAATGATTGGACAATATGGTAAGTGTATGTTTAACATTTTACAAAACTTTCCAACTGTTTTTCAAATGGTTGTGCCATTTTACATTTGCACCAATAGTACATGAGAATTTCAGTTCTTCTACACTCTTACCAACACTCAGGATGGTCAGTTTTATATAAAAATTAGCTGTTATACTTGTCAGAAAGTAGTATTTTATGTTTTAATTTCAATTTCTCTAATTAATAACTGTGATCACTTTTATATGTTTATTTGTCATCCATATATTCTCTTTGGTAATGCAACTATACAAGTTTTTTGTCTATATCCTTAATTGAATTGTTTATTTTCTCATTTATGTGTTAAATTGGGTTCACAAACCCAATTCCACCATGGGGCTATGGGACTCCCCATAACAACAAACAATTCTCAAATATCAGCAAGGAGTTGGACAATTCAATTGGATTCTGATACTATCTACCCAGAGACAGCTACAAATTCCACATGTTAAGGGTACAGTCCTCCAAGACTGTCTCCACACTACACACACACTTAAGACACCAGCCATAAGCCCAAGTTATCTGATTGTCTGTACTTCTGATTGACCACAGATTGGAGGTACCAACCACCAACTCCAACTAGGAATATCAATCACAAGTCAAGGTTGTAACCTATACCTCTGACTGACTGGCTATAATTCAGAGGTTTCTACAACCCATTATTTGGGTTTGATTAACTTGCTAAAATGACACACAAAAGTCAGAAAAACAAGTTAGTTTCTAGATTATTGGTTTATTGCAAAATTATATGATTCAGAAAGAGCCAGGAATTGTGGACAAAAATATATATATATATATAAGAAATATATTTGGTCCTCTGAATGACCAAATATGTATTTCATATAAATCACAATCTTGCATGTGTTCGAAGAGTTCTTTTTATATTCTAGCTTTAAGTTCTTTATCTCATCAGACATGATTTGAAATTTTTTTTATTCATCTGGGTGTTCTAACAGTATTTCAACTTATTTAAGTTTAAAACTTAATAAACTGTTCCTAAACCTGTCATAACTCTGGTGTTGCACTTCTCAGCAAATTCATCTAGTTTTCCAAAACAACTTTCTCCTCTTTATTTTTCTCCTTTCCAAACATTCTTTCATTTACCCAGTCATGTCTCGTTGACTTCTTGAGCAGAACATTTGAACATCTGCCCCCACACCACCACTGTATCTTATCACAACTGCAGCATTGCTCTCCTCACTGCTCCTCATACTTACAGTTTTCTTCTCTGCAATTCAGGCCCCTCACATCAGCCAACATGACCTTGTATGTGTGTCAGCTCTGATCACATGCCTCCTTTACATGGTTCCTTGTAATGACTTACCATTACTTTGAGTAAATGTTTTATTATTATTATTATTATTATTATTATTATTCAGTGAGAGTGAGAGAGGAAAGGAGAGAGATAAAAACCATTAACTCAAAAAAAAAAAAAAAGAACCATTAACTCATAGTTGTGGCACCTTAGTTGTTCACTGATTGCTTTCTTATATGTGCCTGAACTGGGGGGCTCCAACCAAGCCAGTGATGACCCTTTGCTCAAGCCAGTGACCTTAGGCTCAAGGCAGCAAGCAACATTGGGTTTCAAGCCAGTGACCTTTGGGCTCAAGCCAGTGACCATGGATTGTGTCTATGATCCCACACTCAATCAGTAGAGTCTGTGCTCAAGTCGGATGTGCCCGCACTCAAACCAGCTACCTCGGGTATCAAACCTGGGACCTCAGCATCCCAGGTTGACTCTCTATCTACTGCACCAGCTCCAGTCAGGCTGAGTAAATGTTTTCTTAGACTTCATTTTGGCCTGTAAGACCCAACATCATCTATCTCTTGACTAGTTCTTCAGTTCCATTTCTTTGTTGTTGTTGTTGGACTATTTCCTACCTATCTTATTTTCTCCACTGGAATGTCAGCTCCACAAAGTTATCGATTTTAGACTGTTCATCACTAGACTTCTCATGTCTGGATAGTGCCTAACATGCAAGCACAGTCATCTTTAAAAACCAGACAGAAAGGCAGCACTTCTGTAAAACCATCAGCCAAGTTCCCAGGCAAAATTAACTTCTTTTTCTGTTCTCCTGTAGTACAGTGTGCATCCAACCACATCGGCAAATGCTGGCATTGTTCGACTTAACTTTCTACTGCTGAAGGAGGAGATTGGCTAAGAAACGTACCAGGGTTTACTTGATTAGTGAACTACAATCTCTAACAGTCCTTAGCGTACTATCTTTGCGATTTTATTTCCTTTCATCTTCCCATAATTTTTTTACTCCTATACTCATTATAAGCACAATGGATTTTAAATTAATACCATCAATCAGTTAGAAAGTGATAAGTTTTATGCATCAAATAACAAGTCACAAGCCCTGGCCAGATAGCTTAGTTGGTTGGAGCACCATCCCAAAGTGCAGAGGTTGCCAGTTTGATCCCCGGTCAGGGCACATACAGGAACAGCTTGATGTTCCTGTCTCTCTCTCCCTACCTCTCTCTAAAAATAAATGAATAAATAAATAAGTAACAAGTCACTATTAAATTCATAAAAAACACATGTAGCTTTTGTGTATGTTTGTGCATACTAAAAATAGATGAGGGGCTGTATGTACTTATATACTACATTTTCAACAAAACTGCATTATAAATTTAAATTTCTCATGTATGTAACATGTACAAGTGGGTACACTTTGTATAAATATTTGGATATATGTTATATTTCTGACTTATAAGTTTAATATTCTGGAAGGTGAATATTATTTCTCTATATGTATAACTATACAAAGACATCCATTAAATACTTCATTTATATAGCAGTTTGTGAAAGCTTTCAGATATAATGAGTTGAATAAAAAAATGGAGAATTTTAAAAATACAATCCATAGCTTTACACTGAGCAGAAGTTATTCCACGAACATATTGTGACAAGCTGAGGTTTTCCTTGTGTAGTCAAAGGACTCTTGGATGGTTGATTTGAGGTTGCACCTCTCAAAGTATAGCCCAAGGACCAGCTACCTCAGAGTCTTCCTATGTGTGTCAAATCTTCAGTTTGCAGGACACTACCACAAACCTACCACATCAAAATATCTGAGGATTAGGCCCGTGAATCAGAATATCATAGAAGCTTGACAGGTGACTCTGTTGCACATTGCATCCTGAGAATCATTGCCTCAGGCAAACAGGCTTGTGTTAAAGAATGAGAAGCATCATGGGAGAACAGCTGTGAGTGGGAAGTTAGATATTCTGCGCGAAGCACAGAAGGCTGCTGCATGGTGGGTGCTGGAATGCATGGAGTTCTGGATTCAGCAGAGTGTGGGTGAATACAGAGCAAGGATGGTTTTAACCAGGACCTTATGTTCTCCTTCAAGGTTAAGAAAACAAGACTCTCAACTGTCTGCTTTTCTCTTTCTCACTTCCCTTTCACCCTCCTCCTGTTCTTTAACCTTTCCAGCATCATATTTTCTATCAGAAATATGCGCCAAACTTTGGCAGAGTTTAGAGATGCTTCCCTCTGCTGTCTCCCTGCATGATAGACCCAGACTTTGGTTATGGATGGGGGCATAGAACGGCGGCTGCAATTTAGCATTTTAGGAAAAGTAACTGTTGAAATCTGGGGACAACTGATGTGCAGGATCAGAGAATATCAGGGATGAAAGGCATTTTAGAAATCTTCTACCACTATCCTTCATTTTAATTTAAGAAAACAGTTTTAATGTGAAGCTAAGAAACCACAAAACCACAAAGTATCTTAGCAGTCAAGCTGATCTGACACCCAGGCCTTCTCTCCCTCACTTGAACTTTTTTCAGAAAGTCATTGTAATAGACCTTTAAATGAATGTATTGTCTATTACTTCTGTACATACCCCATAAGTAATTTTAATGTACAAATGAATCATTGAATGACTAATTGACTGAATGTTGAATTAATATGTTGATGAAAAGAGAGAATTATGAATGATTTTCAATATCAGATAGACAGATTATGGATGCTAGAAACCCAAACATAACCAATAAACTGCATTTTAGAGAAGCATTTTTTATCTTTAATTTATTTTCTATTTTATAATATGTGATATATATGATGCTCAATTTCACAAAACACTTCTTATATGTAATCCCATTAAACCATTTGAAAATGTTAAGAAATGTTCATAAATTTTCCCATATAATTTTTAAAAACCTGAAGTTCTGAGATGTTAAGAAATTTGAAATTTTTTGCATCTAGTTATGAACAGAATTAGAACACAAGCCAAGAACTATAAAATCATTTGCTACTGACAATAAAGAAAAAAATACATATACAGAGCCTTTGTCAGAATATACTTTTTAATTTTTCAATTACAGATGGCATACAATATTATATTAGTTTCAGGTGTACAACATATTGAGTAGATATTTATATACTTTACAAGTGATTCCCCTGATGATTCTAGGATCCACTTGGCACCATACATAGTCATTACAATATTATTGACTATATTCCCTCTGCTATACTTTACATCCCTGTGACTATTTTTATAACTGTCAAGTTGTACTTTTAATCCCTTCACAGTTTCAGGAGACTCAGATAGCCTCCCTCTCTTCTTTCTTTCTTTCTTTCTTTCTTTCTTTCTTTCTTTCTTTCTTTCTTCTTTCTTTCTTTCTTTCTTTCTTTCTTTCTTTCTTTCTTTCTTTCCTCTTCCTTTCTTTCTTTCTGTTTTTTGGGTTTGTTTTTATTTTTTAGAGAGAGGCGGGGAGAGAGAGCAAAGAGACAGGAACATTGAGCTGTTCCTGTATGTGCCCTGACTTGGGATCGAACCTGTAACCTTTTCATTTCAGGCCAACACTCTAACCAACTGGACTGACCTCCCAAGGCTTAGTCTCACTCTTTGGTTATTAAAACAAATATATAGAAATCTTTCCTATTTTTTACATAAATAAAGTAAATTAGTTATATATTTTTAAAAAGAGCCACAGAAGATGGGTCTAAAATGTAAGAAAAACTGAGTAAAAATAGAGGTAGAAAGAAGCAATGCTAGGACTAGAATACATGATGATGATGACTTTGCTGGGACTGAGAATTTGGCTCCACTACCAGCTCATGCCTTTCTTCCACTATTTTCAAGAAAATTCCTAATACTGGTCACACAAGGCTGCTCAAAGTCCATCAAGAAAGTATAGTGGATGATACTTCAGTCATATTTAATCATAGTAAATATTATTTTACTAAAAAGTTAATATATTTCCTATATAAGATACACAAAATGGTTTATCTGTTTTTTAAAATACACAAAAATAACATATTTACCTGTTTTATTTGTAAATAACACTTCAGAGTTGTTTATAACAATTTTTAACCTAAATATAATATGATTTTTTACTTAAAATTACTTCTTGAAAAATAATATTTTTAATCATGGTATGGTATTTTATCAAATGGTTATTCTATTATTAATATAACCAATTTCCAATTAAAGATGCAGGTTATTTACATTATTACACTCTCATGAGTGGGCATACACTGAGAATTTTAACACAAAAATATTGTACTCAAATATTTAACTATTTTACAAGACATAGGTCCAAAGGTCGAAATCCTGAGCATGATAACTCCCTGTTCCCTTCATATCAGGCTGAACTTATTAATATGTGCATGCTGACTAGGCATTCTCTTTTAATGTGCTAGCTGAAGTGCCTGACATTGATTGGTTATAATATTTTTTCTTTTGTTTGACTAAACTTAGATTTGCCTTTGGCCCATAATTATTTTTAAATTTATTGTGTTGATAAGGTTTCAAGTGTCCCACTCAATATAACACCATTTACACACTGTACTGTGACCCTACTGCCCCATGCAAAATCTCTTTTCACCCTCATTTACCCCCCTCTGTCCCCTATGACTACCCCCACCTGTTTTTCCTCCAGCTACTGCTACTCTGTTTTTCATATGTATGTGTTATGTATATAAGTTTTTGGCTAACCTTTTCACCTTCTTAGATCCTATTTCTTCTTTCCTCTTCCCTTTGACAGCTGTTCATCTGTTCCTGGTGACCCTGCCTCTGTTTCTATCTTGTTCCTCTATTTATTGTGTTCATTAGATTCCACATATAAGTGAGATCATACGGCACTTGTCTTTCTCTGCCTGGTTTATTTCATTTAGTATAATAATCTCCAGGTCCATCTGTTCATCCATGCTGTCCCAAAAGGTAAGCTTTTCCTCTTTTTTATAGTTGCATAGTATTCCACTGTGTAAATGTACTACAGCTTTTTATCATCCATTTTTTTATTAATCCACTGATGGGCACTTGGGCTGTTTCCAGGTTTTTACTACAGTAAATAACATTGCAATGAACATAGGGATTCATATCTTTTGAATTGACCAAGTATATGTCCTCTTTGGAGAAATGCCTTTTGGGGTCCTTTGCTTATTTTTTAAATTGAATTTTTGTCTTCCTGGTGTTGGATTTTATAAGTTTTTTTTTATAAATTTTGTTTATTAACTCCTTATCAGACATATTGTCAAATATGTTCTCCTATACAGTGAATTGTTGTTCTATTTTGTTAATGGTGTCTTTTGCTATGCAAAAGCTTTTTAGTTTGATATAGTCCCATTTTTTTTTCCTTTATTGCACTTGCCCAAGGAGATATATCTGCAAAAATATTGTTACAAGAGATGTCTGGAAGAGTACTGCTTATACTTTCTTCTAGATTTTCATGGTTTCATGACTTAATTTGAAGTCTTTTATCCCTTTTGAGTTTATTTCTGTGAATTGTGTAAGATGGTGGTCTGGTTTCATTTTATTTTTATGTACCTGTCTAATTTTCCCAGCACCATTTATTAAAGAGACTGTCTTTCTTGTGTACTCTTACCTTCTTTGTCAAATGTTAATTGACCATAAAGGCATGGGTTTATTTCTGGGTTCTCTGTTCTGTTCCATTGATGTATATGCCTGTTCTTATGCCAGTACCAGGCTGTTTTGATTACAATGGCCTTGTAGTATAACTTGATATCAGGAAGTGTGCTATATCCTATAAGGTATTTTTCCCCACCAAGGAAGAAGAAAGGGGCATAGCCACCAAGTTTGGAATAGTAAAGGCTTTATTCAGTACAGAGCATTTCTCGGATAAGATTCACTGGCCTGGAAGATGGAGGTTAGGAAAATCACACATGGAGAAACCACAGTGGCAAATTTAAAGGGGTCCTCTAGGGAAGTCGGGCTAATATGACATAGTGAAATCTCACAGGCTGACAGTCACTTTTTTCCCAAGGACTCCTGGGAAGTTTCTTTTGGTGCGCCTGGATGTGGGTGGTCCTAGCCAAAGTTCCTGGGCCTGAGTTCCCCACATGACTTCCCCCCATTGCCCACCATCCTACATTCAGGTCTTTTGTGTTAATTAGGGGTGCTGCTTATTTGTCTGGCTACCTCCTGCTGATTAGGGGGCATCATGGGGAGGGGGATATCAGAAGGTGTGACTTTGAGGGGTGTCAAGAGGAACATCTGCTTGGCCATGAGTTGAGAAACTTTGCTGGTGCAGTTCTGTAAGAATTTTAAAAAGAGGGGCAAATATGAGTTATATGCTGATAGTCTGAAGAAGATTTAGGAAAGGGGCAGCCCAGGTAAAAATGGGTGGCTGCCATTAGGAGTTATGCAGGTTGTAGGAGGAGAGATTTTTGCTTAATTTTCCTTACAGACAGTTGAGGAGATTGAAGCTTCTTTCATCAGGCCAGTCTTACTGAACAGCATTGCTCTCCGCTTTAACTCACTCTGGTGGCAGGTTCCTGGTGGGAGGGACAGGAGCAACAGGAGGGTCTGCAGGACCCAACTCTTTGGTGAGCCAGAGACGAGTAAGGCTCAGTGGTTCTGATTCCCAGCAATCTTGTATGGGAGCAAGTTTGAGGTGAGAGACATGATACCAAGGTGTTTTCCCTAGGAGTTTAGCTGCAGTAGGAGTAGTCAGTATTACCGTATGGGGTCCCGTCCACCTGGGCTGTAGGGAGCCAGGCTGGATCTCCCTCAGAAGAACCCTGTCTCCTGGCTGGAGGGGGACTGCTGGGTGTGCTTCATCTGGACCCCTTATGGGAGGAAGAGTCCGGTCTGCGTGTTCCCTGAGAAGATGGCAAAGACAAGACAGAAAGGGGAGGTATATGCCAAGAGGAGGGAGGTTGACAGGTAAGTTGTGATTGATTAGGAATGGCCTACTGTAAACCAGCTCAAAGGGGCTGAGTTCAGTGGGGCATCGTGGGGTTGTCCTGATTCTGGCGAGTGCCAGGGGGAGAAGGTTTGGCCAGGAGAGTCTGGTCTCGATGGAAAGTTTAGTTAGCTGACTCTTCAGGATGCCATGGGCCCTTTCCACCTTACCCAATGATTGAAGGTGATAGGGTATGTGGAGCTTCCAGGTGATGTTGAGAGAGGTGGCAACCTGCTGGACTATTTGGGCAGTGAAGGCCAGGCCATTGTCTGACTGGATGGTAGTCAGCAGTCCAAATTGCGGGGTGATGTTTTCATTGAGAATGGAGGCAACGGTGTCTGCCATCTCTCGAGAGGTAAGAAAGGCTTCTATCCATCCTGAAAAGGTATCAACAAAAGTTAAGAGATAACAGAGATTTTTGTGAGGGGGCATATGAGTGAAGTCGATTTGCCAATCCTGGCCTGGCACGTGCCCTCTCAGTTGATGAGTAGAAAAGCAGGGGTGGAGTCCCCTTGTGTAGAGGCTTTGGAACAGATACTGCATGCTGCGTGTACCTTTTCAATATTCTGCTGGAGGCCTGGGAAGAAAAAGAGTGGTTGCAAGAACCAATAGAGAGCTTTTGGCCCTATGTGTAAGGAACAGTGGATATCAGAAAAAAGAGTTTCAACCTGTCCTTTTGGTAAGGCAGTTCTATCTCTGAGAAATATCCATCCCTGGTTGCACATATCTCCACCTTTTCTGAGAGAGCCTGTTCTTCTTCAGGAGTGTAGGAAGGTTTCAAGGAGGTGGAGAGAAACATGAGAGGAGTGGGGGAGGCTCCCTGGGTGAGGTTTTGAGCCATCGCATCGGCCCGATTATTTCCCAAGGCCACTGGGTCCTGAGAGGTTTTATGGCCCCTACAGTGTACCACAGCCACCTCAGTGGGAAGCTGTAATGCCTGCAAAAGTTTAGAAATGAGGGTAGCATTGATTATGGGGGAGCCCTTGGTAGTGAGGAAGCCCTTCTCCTTCCAGAGGGCAGAGTGGCTGTGGGTGATAAAAAAAAAGAAGCATATTTAGAGTCAGTATATATAGTTACGTGTTTTCCCTGGGCCAGAGTGAGTGTCTGCATGAGGGCAATCAGCTCTGCTTTCTGGGAGGTGGTGCCCTCTGGCAGCTGTTGAGCTTCTAGGGTGGAGGAGGTGGTGACTGCCGCGTAGACCGGCCATTGTCATCTGTCGGGTCCCTGTACAGACTTCCCATCTACAAAGAGTATTAGATCTGGATCTTTTAAAGGAGAATCTGATCATCTATCTCAAGGTCTGTTGGTCTGTTGAGGCAATCTATTAGTTCCGGAAAATAGTGGGTGGGTTTTGGAAGTGTCATTTGAGCTGGCAATAGAGTGGCTGGGTTGAGTTGGGGAAAAGATAAAAGAGTGACTGAAAGGTTTTTGATGAACAGGAAGTGAAACTCTTGTAGGTGGGAAGGATCCAACAGAGAAAGAGATTTGTGCAAAAGGAGGTCAGTGAGCCTATGGGAGGAGAATACAGTGATGGGTTGGGAAAGGGTGAGCTTAGTAGCCTCCTGGGTGGGTTCAGCTGCTGCACCCAGTGCCCGGAGGCAGGGCTGCCAGCCTTTGACGGTGGTGTGTAATTGTTTAGAGAGGTATGCTATGGGAAGGTATGTAGGCCCCACAGGTTGAGTTAACACACCAACAGCATTACCGTGCTTTTCATCAGTGAAAAGATGGAAAGGGAGTCTGGAGTCAGGTAAAGTGAGAGGGAGAAGGAGATGAGGGTATTTCAAAGGGTAGAGAAGGCCCTTTTGATGGTATTGGGGGATGTGAGAGGTCCCGTGGGAGTCTCTTTTGCAGCCTCTTAGAGGGGTTTGGATAAGAGAGAAAAATTGGGAATCAGTGTCTAAAGAAGCCTATTTGACCAAGGAAAGATAGAATCTGATCAGCGGTGGTAGGTGGTTGGAGACTGTGGAAGATGTGAGTTCAATCTAGGGTGAGACCTCGGGTGATGCGAGTTAAGGCGATGCCCAGATAGACTACAGACTAAGAGTGAAGTTGAGCCTTTGTAGTGGAGGCATGATATCCCTTCATGGCAAGGACGTTAAGAAGGGTGGCAGACAGGGAGGGGCTGCAGAGAAGTAGGTTATCTACATATTGTAAGAGAATACTAGTCTTGAGATTGCATGTAGCTAAATCCCGAGCCAGCACCTGTCCAAACAGGTGTGGGCTGTCTCTGAACCCCTGGGGTAGGATGGTCCATGTAAGCTGCTGGGCTGCATTAGTGTCTGGGTCAGTCCAAGTAAAGGCAAACAGAAAGTAAGAGTCAGGGTATAGAGGAATGGTAAAGAAGCCATCCTTGAGGTCTAGGACCATGAAGTGAGTGGTGTCTAAGGGAATGTATGACAGTAATGTGTAAGAATTAGGGACTACTGGATGGAGGGGAACTACTGCTTCATTGATTAGGCATAAGTCTTGTATGAGACGATAAGCTCCTGAAGGTTTTCAAACAGGAAGGATGGGGGTATTGCAGGGAGAGTCTGTGGGGATGAGTAAGCCTCGGTTTAAGAGGAGGATAATTATTGGTTTAAGGCCCTGGTGGTGACTTGCTGAAATAGGGAATTGGGGTCTAGATGGGAATTGGGAGGGATTCTTTAAGCAGATGTATAGAGGTGGGTTGTGGGTTGCTACCACAGGGGTAGAAGTGTCGCAGACCTGAGGGTTGACAACATCTGGTGGAATAGGGGGTGTTAGTGGGTTAGGATGATCTGTAGTAGTGGGAGAGCCTTCAGTCAGGAGTGGTAGAAGTAAGTGGGAAGCTGCTGTCAGCTGCATAGTGGCTCCAAGACTGTGTAGAATATCTCGACCCAGAAGGGATACAGGGCGCGATGGCATGACTAAGAAGGAGTGTGAAAAGGGGATTCTGTTCAAACTGCATGTCAGGGGTGGCATGTGAAGAGGAGAAGAAGGGGTCCTATCCACTCCTATAACTGAGACCTGTGAGGGAACTAAAGTTCCAGAGTATGATGGCAAAACAGAGAAGGAGGCCCCGTGTTTACAAGAAATGAAATGGACTAACTCACTACCTGTAGCATCACCCATGGCTCAGAGAGAGTGATGGGGGTCTCCGAGCTCGGGCCGCAGCAGTCATCCGGGAGGCCTAGGAATTCAAATGATGGGCCCGCCTGGCTGGCTTGTCTTCCACGAAGAGACGTCGAGGATGAGCCTGCTGCCCAAAGGGGACAATTGCTCCACTAGTGACTGGGCTGCTTGCACTTAGGGCAGGGCTTAGTTGGCAGCCATGAGCAGGGGCCCTGCTGGGACCATTGACCCTCCTTGCCACACTTAAAAGCAAGCTCCTGGTGGGGATCCTCTTGGTGGCCTGGACTTAGGTTGAGCACCTTCTGTGCCTTTCCCCTGTTGATCTGCTGGCCTTAGGGCTGCCACAAGAGCCTGGGTTTGGAGTGTTACTTTCTGCTGCATGCAGGCCCAGCGATCAGCCTTAGCTTGTTCCTCTCAACTGTTAAAAACCTTAAATGCCATGTTCATCAGGTCTTGGATAGGGATCTGGGGACCCTCTTCTGCCTTTTTAAGATTTCTCTGAATGTCCAGGGCTGATTGGAAAATAAAGTGAGTAGCTAATACAGTGGCCCTGGCTCTGGAATTAGGGTCTAGATGAGTGTGGAGGACCATAGCATCAGTAAGGCGATTTAAGAAGAGAGCTGGATTTTCCTCAGGTCCTTGAGTAATTTCCCTTAATTTGTCATAGTTAACTATCTTTTGTGCTGCATTCTGCATGCCAGCTATAAAACATTCAATCATTTGGTCTTGTCATCTCCTACCTGTTTGTTCTGTCTGGTAATTCCAGTTGGGGTCCGTGTCAGGGACCGCCTCTGGGCTCACCGGCATTTGAGGGTTTGAGGCATGGACCTTATCTGCATGAGCTCGTGCCAACGTCTGGATTCTGTCCCATTTGTCAAGGGTAAGGGTAGAAGACATAATAATATAGAGATCATGCCAAGTGAGGTCATATGCCTGAGTGAGATATTAGAATTCCTTGGTATAGGCAGTAAGATTAGAAAAGTAAGAGCCCAAGTGCTATTCAATTGCAGACAGATCAGAGAGGGAGAAAGGCACATGAACCTGAACAACTCCTGCTCTGGCCACCTCGCAGAGAGGGCATAGGAGGTTGGCTTCCTTTTGTAGCCCAGAGTGAGATTGGGTGTGAGCGCTGACAGGGGAGGAGAGACAGAGACCAGCATTTGCAGGTGGGGAAACAGGATTTAGTGAAGAGGGGGGAGGAATCCGATGGGACCGAGGGAGCCGAGGGAGCCGAGGGAGTTGTGCAGGAGGGGAAGAGAGTTCCTCAGGGGAGTCGGCAAAGGAGGAGAGATCTGGAGCAGAGGGTTTAGCTGAGGTTTCTCTGGCCAAGAGGACATGCATTGTAGAGCAGCTGGCACAGAGATTAGGACGAGAACGCAGATGCCAAAACCCCTGAATATAAGGGATCTCTGACCACTTTCCAGCCTCCTGGCAATAGTTCTGTAAATCAGTAAGGGTGTTAAAGTCGAAAGTCCCTTCCCAAGGCCACCTGGTTTGGTTATCCAGTGGGTATTGTGGCCAGGCTACGCTACAGAAGAAGATTAGTTTTTTCTTTTTTAGGGAAGAATCATCATTTGAGAGATTCCGGATTAGGCACCCAAGGGGTGTTTAGAGTCAAGTTTGGATCCCTTGCCCCCATGGTCACTCTCAGTTCTTGGAGTGGTCAGAGATGAGTATCAGCATCCCAAAACTTAAGCTCTAGCCACTGGACAAATAGGGAAAGTGGGTGTGCTCAGAACGTCTCTACGGGCACACACGCACTTGGAACAGAAAGAAGTCCCTGACACAGCTGCGGTTTCCGATGGGGATTCTCAGCAGAAAGAACTGAGGAGGAGGAAGGCTGGAGGTGAGCCAAAGTGGGTGGAAAGTCAGAGGTCCCAGTTCTTTCTCAGAGGGAAAGAGGAGAGGAGTGGTCCTTGTAGACTTCAAACACTTCCCAGTTTCAGCACCAAATGTAAGGTATTTTTCCCTGCTGAGGAAGAAGGAAGGGGCATAGCCATCAAGTGTGGAATAGTGAAGGCTTTATTTAGTAAAGAGCATTTCTTGGATAAAATTCACTGGCCCGGAAGATGGAGGTCAGAAAAATCGCACATGGAGAAACCGCGTGGGAAAATTTAAAGGGATACTCTAGGAAA